>NC_065449.1:76735229-77047424 GCF_917563875.1 Diabrotica virgifera virgifera | reverse complement strand
ATACTTCAATATTAGCGTGTCTATTGTTTTTATAAGACACAATTTTATAAAACACAACTCTAATAATGGTATTACTAGACCCAAACCCAGACATCCAAACTGAAAGTTATCCTCCAACACCAAATTGTTCTATATGGTTCACATAATGTTCAGAAAAAAGTCACACCATTTTGAGCGTCGGGTTTGGGGGGAGAGGGGGAAGAAATCGGTAAATTCGTAGCTTTTTACGTTTTTCGTCAATATTTTTAAAACTACGCGGTTTAGCATAAACAACCTTCTATACAAAAATGTTCTACATTAAATTTTAAATAAAACAGGTTCTATGCATAATCCTTCTAAAATGAACGGTTCCAAAGTTACCGAGGTAGTATCGTATAATTGGTCCAAAAAAAGGCCTAGCCCAGACATCAAAAGTAAAATTTTTCCTCCAAACACCAAATTGTTCTATATGGTCCACATATTGTTCAGTAAAAAGTTACACCATCTTGAGCGTCCGGTTTGGGGGGGGAGATAGGGAAGAATCGGTAAATTAGTAGTTTTTTTTTAGGTTTTTCGTCAATATTTCTAAAACTGTACTTTAGCTTAAACAATGTTAAATACAAAAATGTTATGCATAAAATTTAAAACAAAAAAGGTACGATAAATAATTGTTATAAAATCAACGGTTTCAGAGTTACGGAGGGTGAAAAGTGGTGGTTTTCGATACTTTTAATATTTTTTGGGCAATTTATAATATTATTACTGATGAAAGAAATTTTCTTTAACAACGTTGTGTTTTGTACATAAAATTGGCTATTTCAGGGCCGATGGTATATTAGTGATAAGCCCTTAGAGAAACGTCAACCTCACCACCCAAAATCATCATCAATTGCCCAAATAATATAAAAAGTATCGAAAACCTACACATTTCACCCTCCGTAACCCTGCAACCGTTGATTTTATAACAATTATGTATAGGACTTTCTTTGTTTTAAATTTTATGTAGAACATTCTTGTATAGAACAATTTTATAACAATTATGTATAGGACTTTCTTTGTTTTAAATTTTATGTAGAACATTCTTGTATAGAACATTCTTTACGCTAAAGCATAGTTTTAGAAATATTCATGAAAAACTTAAAAAAGCTACTAATTTACCGACTTCTCTCCCATCTCCCCCCAAACCGGACGCTCAAAATGGTGTAACATTTTAGTGAACAACATGTGGACCATATAGAACAATTTGGTGTTGGAGGAAAACTTTTACTTTGGATGTCTGGGTTAGGCCTTTTTTGGATCAAGTATACTATACTACCTCCGTAACTTTGGAACCGTTCATTTTAGAACGATTATGTATAGGGCCTTTTTCATTTCAAATTTAATGTAGAACATTTTTGTATAGAAGGCTGTTAATGCTAAACCACATAGTTTTAAAAATATTGACGAAAAACATAAAAAACTACGAATTTACCGATTTCTCCCCCTCTCCCCCCCCCCCAAAACCTGACGCTCAAAATGGTGTGACTTTTTTCTGAACATTGTGTGGACCATATAGAACAATTTGGTGTTGGAAGATAACTTTCACTTTGGATGTCTGGGTTATGCCATTATTTGGATCAATGGCACCTATGTACGCCGTTGCTCCCGCCTGGCGGCGCTAGTGTAGTTGAAGGTCAAAGTTTTGACTATTCGTGAAGTTTGTATATGGTGTTTTTGATTACGATTTAATAAATAATAAATTATGGCCGAAATATACGGATCTTGGAGACTGTTTGTGCGTTGAAAAACGAATTGAGAAGGGATGCGAGAGTTACTGGAAAAAGGAAACACTTATCGAATGATAAACTATATTAATCATCGTCTCAATGTTTTATTTCTATAGCTCAGAGGGTATTTATTTGGTATTGATTAACTCCCCACACAAGTCTGACTGTGACAATTTAAAATTCACAATTAAGTGCGCTCAGCATTAATTTTTATGTTTATCTTATTTAAAAATGTGATATTTTCAAAATATGGCTGCCATGACAGTTGCGCATTTGGTGTAAATTTGGTTTAAGCATGGGGTGAGCGCAGTTGATTCTGCAATGTTGTCTTATTTAAAAAAAATATAGTTCCTTATGGAAATACAGAATGTGTTAATTTAATTAAGTATATATTTATTTGGGTGTTTGTCTACGTGAAAGGCGACCTTAAATTTAAGGTGAAATTAGAAAAAATTAGGGTTAGGTTTGATCAGGTTATGTTTTAGTGACTAAAGAATATTTGAATGGTACTAGGTCACTTTAATTTTCAGTTATTAACTTATTTATATTATTTTCGAGTAGGTTAGGTTTGCTCAGGTTATGTTTTAGTCATTTTAAAGCATATTTTAAAGATAATATGTCACTAAAATGTTCAGTTATTAACTTTTTTTTTATTATTATCGATGACGCTAGGTTAGGTTTGGTCAGGTAATGTTTTAGTCACTAAAAAATATTGAGAACTTGAGAAATATTTAAAATTAGTATTTCACATTTTTCTATATTATTACTTCAAATATAAATTTTTTTACATGTTCACTCCATAAAAAGCGATTGTAGATGTGGCAACAGTGTGAATGTATAAAAAATTGCATATCTTAATCCGTGCGTTTATAATAAATTTTAATCTGAATTTTATAGTGAAGTATTCTATTTTTTACAGTCGAATCTGGGGGCAATACTTAATCTGTTTCAACAAAATGTTTATTGCAGATACGTGCATTTATTCTCGGCACATATTTATCCCTTCTTATTGCTACAATCCACTTTTTTCTCATCAGAATATCTTTGGGAAACCTGTGTCCTGATGTTCTCAATGAGCACAAATGCACAGCACAACATTGAGGGATTTTATTTTCTCAAGTTTAATTCACACAGCGAAACAAATATGCAATATTTACTTGGAAATAGATTGATTTTAAGTATTGACGTAAGTTGACATGACCTCCAACTACACGAGCGCCACCTACGTTGAGCTTTCCAGATTAGCTGCCATTGTATCATACTATCTAATATAATCCTTTTATTAATATGTTGTCCAATAATTAATATATCGCCCAATTCTTTATTGGGATATTCAAAAATTTCTATTTCTGGACCTTCATTGTCCTCATCAAGATCTATTTCAATACGCAAAAAAATTTTCAAGTACTTAAAGCTTTTTTGTTGGCTTTGCCTAATTTGGAAAATTAATTTTCTTATTAATAAAAAACTTTGTACAAATTTAGATTGCAAAATTATATTGCAAAAATTACTTGATCAATTGTGCTGAAAGTATTTTTTGTTGTTTTTTAAAAATAGTTTCTAGGTAAATTTTTAACGTTCTATGCGGCTTTCTGTAACCTTAAAAAGATTTATTGAAAAAACATTGCTTTTTGATCAATTTCTGATGGTTTTTGCTAATTCTGCAATAGTACTTATTTTTTTAATTATTAACTTATATTATCTGTAGGACACTTTTTTGTTGTCACAATTGTTTTCTAAAATGCATAGCTACCAGGAGATAGCAAGAAAATAGAGATAAAAAATACATAATTTTTATTTACTTTTTTCACAAATTGTTTAATAAAAAATTTAGCCTACGTTTTGAAGTGTCTCATAGTGAAATTATCAATTCTAATAATATTTCGAAACGGTTAAACCAAATCAATACAATAATACTAGTATGCGTTTTACTTTAACTCAATCCAAAACAGAGACCGCCTGTAGTCCAGAAAGCCACTGCGCATCCGCTAGGAAAAATATTCTAATTCGGATTTTTTGCACAATCTTACTCAAAAAGGACTCCTTTTAACAAATTTGCATGTTGCCAGGACCAAAAGGTGGTCAAAAATTTTTTAAACGTTTTTTTTTTGTTTTTTTCCTAAAATTATTTTTTTCGCATGGAAAAAAGTTTTTTTAGGTTTTTTGGATCATTCCAAATCGAAAAGGTCTTTACTGACTTTTCTCTAAAAATGATAGTTTTTGACATGTAAGCGATTAAAAATTGAAAAATTGCGAAATCGGCCATTTTTATCCCTCGAAAACTATGTGAAAAACTGAAAATTTTAATGTTGCCAAGGTAGGTAGATATTCTTTAAACATCGATTGATGAAATCCCGAAGAGTTTTTTGCAATACAATATTCAAAACTCCTTTGTTTTTTAATTGCTAATCAAGCGTGCGCGACACTATTTTCCACCGACAGTATGGTGCAAATGAAAGGGATAAATTCGTTATTTCGTAAACCGGCGACTTTAAGGAAAAATCCCGAAACAGGTCGATTTTTATTTTTAAGTTACGATATTGCGGCATATATGGTATACTAGTGACGTCATCCATCTGGACGTGATGACGTAATCGATGATTTTTTTAAACGAGAATAGGGGTCGTGTGCTAGCTCATTTGAAAGGTTCTTCAATTCTCTATTCAGTAATATAAACATTTACATAATTATTTATACAGGGTGTCCAAAATATTTTTATTAAATTAAATTATTTGACAAAAACGAAGTAGAAGGACACCCTGTATAAATAATTATGTAAATGTTTACATTACTGAATAGAGAATTAAAGAACCTTTCAAATGAGCTACCACACGACCCCTATTCTCATTTAAAAAAATCATCGATTACGTCATCACGCCCAGACGGATGACGTCACTAGTATACCATATATGCCACAATATCATAACTTAAAAATAAAAATCGACCTGTTTCGGGATTTTTCCTTAAAGTCGCCGGTTTACAAAATAACGAATTTATTCGTTTCATTTGCACCATACTGAAGGTGGAAAATAGTGTCGCGCACGCTTGATTAGCAATTAAAAAACAAAGGTGTTTTGAATATTGCATTGCAAAAAACTCTTCGGGACTTCATCAACCGATGTTTAAAGAATATCTACCTACCTTGGTAACATTAAAATTTTCAGTTTTTGACATAGTTTTCCAGGGTTAAAAATGTCCGATTTCGCAATTTTTCAATTTTTAATCGCTTATATGTCATAAACTATCATTTTTAGAGAAAAGTCACTAAAGACCTTTTCTGTTTGGAATGGTCCAAAAAACCTAAAAAAACTTTTTTCCATGCAAAAAAATAAGTTTAGGAAAAAAACAAAAAAAAAACGTTTAAAAAATTTTTGACCACCTTTTGGTCCTGGCAACATGCAAATTTGTTAAAAGGAGTCCTTTTTGAGTAAGATTGTGCAAAAAATCCGAATTAGAATATTTTTCCTAGCGGATGCGCAGTGGCTTTCTGGACTACTGGTCTATTATTATAGTAATAAAACACGCCCTATTTCACATTATGACTATGTACTTGAACAAAGATTGGTGCCTCAATAAATTTGCAACAACCTGTAAATAAAATCTTACATGTTGATGATTTATAAATACCAAGTCAGATATTTAAGAATAAATATACCGCGCATCTATTAAAAGTGTAACCCTATACAGTGAGGACGTTTGAGTTGGAATAAATTAATTATCTCTAGAATGGGCGAATTCGCAGAGAAATCCTGAGACAGGTCGATTTTTATTTTTAAATTATGACTTTTTGCCATATATATCATACTATTGACGTCATACATCTGGGCGTGATGACGTAATCGATGATTTTTTTTAAATGAGAGTAGCGGTTGTGTGATAGCTTAATTGAAAAATTATTTATTTCTCTATTCAGTAATATAAACATTAATATAAATATTTGTACATAGTGTACAAAAAAATATTTTTGTTATTAAATTAATTTACGCAAAAAGAAGAATATAAGCAATTTATTTAATTCAAAATACATTTTACTGCTGTCATAAAAACAGGTAATAATATTTATTTCACAAATCAACATTGCTTTTCACTTAAATTCAATGTTCAAACTGCTAAGAGACAGGTAAGAGACAGGTGGGTGGCAGTTTTAACATTGAATTTAAGCGAAAAACAATGTTTATTTAACATTTCTTTCTGTTTTCTGACAGCACTGAACTCTATTTTGAGATAAGTGAATTATATACATTCTTCTTTTTGCCTCAATTAATTTAATTCAAAAAAAAATTGGACATCCTGTATAAATAGTTGTTAACGTTTATATTACTGAATAGAGAATTAAATAACCTTTTAAAGGAGCTATCACACGAGCCCTACTCTCATTTAAAAAAATCATCGATTACGTCATCACGCCCAGATGGATGACTTCACTTGTATGATATATATGCCAAAAAGTCATAATTTAAAAATGAAAATCTACCTGTCTCAGGATTTCTCTCCAAATTCGCCCCTTCTTGAGATAACGAATTTATTCAAACTCAAACGTCCTCACTGTATATTTGTTGTTTATGCGCGGTAAACATTGCAATTTTTTTATCGAATATTAATCATGAGTTATTTTTGATAATAAAAGAAATTTTATAAAATAATATTTATTCATTTTAATAAGGATAAACGTTACTCTACGTACTGTACGACGTTATATCATAGTAAATATTTGGTGATATTTTCTATATATACAGGGTATTTCTAAATAAGTGTAACAAACTAATTCTACATGATTCTACATGGGGTAATTCTATATAAAAAAATAATGATAGCCTGTTCTATAAACGTATGTCCGCAAATGCTTCGTTTCGGAGATACGGATTGTTGGAATTTATCTTCCGCACTGGTGATTTATTTATTGCTCGAAAACCGGTTAATGTATGCAAATAAAATTTGGTGACGTTTAAGAGGTAGATATTGCGCATTTTTAACATACAATTCAGAATTTTCTATTCATCATTGGTAAGCACACGGGTAATGGTCTGAATTTTTTTAATGAAAAAAAAAATAGTACGTCGCTGAGGTATTTCAAATGAAAAATCAGTTTTTCCTGATTCCTTGTTCAATTTGAGACAAAAATCTATTTTCCTTTTATTTTCATACGACTCGCCGTTTTTATGCAAAAAATAAAACATCTAAGTATTCGAAATAAGTTTCTATACAGGGTGTCAGTAAATAAGTATGACAAACTTTAAGGGGTAATTCTACATGAAAAAATAATAACAGATTGCTCTAAAAACGTTTCTCCACAAATGCTTCGTTTCCGAATTGGACCGGGTGTTACCGGGTGTTGTTATCAAGTGTTGAATTTTTTATTTCAAACTGCCAATTTATTAATTGCTCTAAGACTAGTTGAACTATGAAAATGAAATTTGGTGGGTTTTAAGAGGTAGTTATTGCGCATTTTTTGACAAACAAGTGCGAATTTTGTATTCATGATTGGGTATACGGGTAGTTGTCTGAATTTTTTAAAGAAAAAATAGTGCGCCACTGATATATGTCAAAATAATAATCATTTTTAAATTTCACGTTTAATTTATGAAAAAAAAACCTTTCTTTTCTTTGTTTCATATGGTGCACCGTTTTTATGCAAAAAAATAAAACATCTTGGCGCGTATTTTTCATTTCTTAATAGTGGAGTCAATGAAGGTTTTCACCTCCGATTTCGTTGAACCTCCATCGATTTTCATGAAAATTGGTAAGTATGTAGAGGATACCTCAAGAAACAAAGGTGACATGGTGCCAACTTGCGGTTTTACCCTGGGGGGGATGACACCCCTCCTTGGGGGTGGAAATTATTTTATTAAAAATAATACCACTAATCGATAGAGGGACAAATTATAAGTAAAATTTGTTATATAAAGTTATTTCAATAAATTAATAGTTTTTGAGTTATTAAAGATCAAAAGTTTTGATTTTTCCTGAAAAAAATCCATGTTTTAAAGCAGTTTTTCATAAATAACTCAAAAACCATAAGTTTCTTCAAAATAGTTGTTATTACCAAAATCGAAGATAATATAAAAATAAATAAGGTCCTTATTCGAAAAATCCTTTACTATATATACAAAGTGAGTTATATGCAATTGAATGTATATTTTTTTTCCGCGAGTACTCAAATCTTAGTATTCAAGCTTAAATAACAGGAAAACGATGCACTTTGTTAAATATAGATATTAAACATTTTAATAAAGTACTTAAAGGTAACTATCAAAAAGCTATATAAGAAGTCGATATCATCAAAATTAAGCAAGTTATGATGGAAATAAGAGGACCCTTTCAGATTTTTTAGGGAAGCATGAAAAATGAAACATACGTCATTTCCACAAAAATTAAAATTTATAGTAACCCACGTAAAACTCTATTTATTTTAACATGAGTAATAACTTCAACAATTTTGACCGGTTTAGAATGCATATTTAAAAAAAAAATACGATTAAAAAAATTAGAATTTTTCAAATTTTCGTGAATTTCATTTTCTTTTGATAATAACTCCAAAAATACTCGATATACTTAAAAAATGGTAGAGAACAAAATTTTAGTTTTAACTTTATTTAAGTTAGCAAAAACTTTCTTTGGTCATATATTTTAACTTAGAGAATAAAAGTTTATTATTTTTAAATATATGCAATTGTTTAAACAATATTTCACAAACAATAATAAAATTAGTTTGATTTTGTGGAATTAAAATATTAAAATACAACAAAATATAGAGTAAGAAAATAATATATTAGATAAAGATTGGAATAAATTTTGGTGGAAATCAACTTGTGTGAATCGAACACCGCTGTCCTGCGCGTAGCACCAAAAATTAATATTTATTTAAAAAATTTCCTGACGCCTTGGTAATTAATCGATTTTAATTTTGAAAATTGCAAATGAAAGGTACAGTACACTTCTATAAGCAAAAAAAATTCAACTTACTATCTGCTTTATTTTCAGTCCTGCAACATTAAAAAAAATGAATTTTTTGCGAAAGCTGGATTGCAAAATTTATTATGCAAAATCTGTTGAACCGATCTTAATGAAATTTACAGTGTTGTTTAACTATATCATGAAGTTTTTGTGGGTAAAACATGAAGGTCCTATGTGTAGCATAAATGGTTGAAAAACGTAAAATGCCAATACTTGTTTTTGTATTGTTTTCTTCGAAATTATTGCTATTTTGCAACAAGGGTGACTATTTTGTAAATTTTAACCAATTTTATATTGTAGGAAATTTAATTACGCAACTTTCATGTCGGTACAACTTTTTTCAGAAATGAATAATTTTAAAGTTATAATCAAAAAAACCAATAAAAAAATCGAATTTTTCCTTCATATTTTGACATTTTGATTATTTAAACAATGTTTCGGACCATTTTGAGTGGGAGGATAACTCAAATATTATTATTTGAGTTATTTCCAAGCAATTTCTGCAAAAAAATTTGAGTCACCTCTCAACGTCCATCTCAAAACAGATGCGCCCTGGACTAAGTAGTGATCCTATCAACTAAACATCTAATAAATGCATATATTATATCTCTGTAATATGTTTCTTCCATCTTGTATTCTATCTCAGTTTTGATTACATGCATTTCCTAGTGATATATGATTTATTTCAGATATAATCTCAAAGTTATAGTTAAATTTTAATGTCAGTTCTTAAAATTACCCTTTAGTGATTTTACACAAATACTTTTTACTATATTTTAACGCCGGTTTAAACTATATTTTCCAACGCGTTTTTTATTTTAGAGGACACCACTGGAATTTGTACACGTTCCAAGTGTAATGCATCCGTTGGATCGTTATTTTAATTTTTAAGGTTTCACTTATATTTACTACCAACACAATGTTGCAACCCTCAACATTCTAGTTCAATGACTGAATAAAAAGTAAGCCAATATAAATCTTTGAGATTTAAGATAACATGAAAACAGGGAAATTGCTTTGTATAGTGATAGCAAGAACTGACAGCCAGATTTTGCACTGTAAAGTTTATAAAGATAGGATTTCAGTTTGTAAACCGTTCTGGTTTTTGGAATATATCTTTGATGTTTTAAGCAGTATTTGCTTTAAGTGGATTTATTGCACGTCATTTGAATAACTTTTTATATATACAACAAATAGTTAGAATATTTGTTGAAAACTTCTAGAATTGTAGAATGTTTGTGCCAAAAAGTCCCCTACATAATAATAATTTTTCTCTCTAAAATGTCTTATTTATAACAGTAAAACTGTTTTATAGCCTGACTCTTAAATGTTCAATTGCCTTTCTTCTAGCTGAATGCTTTATTATTCTCTGTAATTCAACACGTATAGTATGCTTTCTTATAAATAATTTATGTATACAATATTTCAATTATTATAAATTTACCATAAATTAAGAAAGAAACATTACAGGCTACGCCATAAATGGTAGAACACACTTATAATGATGATATCAGGAATTAAGGAACTTCATCATCTTTTCCTTAGGTTAAATATGCAGGAATTGTGCAAAATGTTATCGTTGTTGTATAATAAAGGGAGTTCACAGTAAATTTGGACCCAGCAACACTCCTTATGGAAAAGTGGCCCCGGTCAAATTTATCGGTCGCCAACTTCTTGAAAATATCAAGATCTCGTCTTGATCTTGTCTTGATTTCAAGACAAGAAGTAATTTTAGATTTCAGGACAAGACAAGGAATTTTATGTCAATACCAAGATTTCTTGTCAAGAAAACAAAAAATCTTTAAATATCTTGACTAATAATGAAAACTCTAAAACGTATTTATTTGTGAAAAAGATAACATTATTTTGACATAACATATTTTAATTTATTGAACACTTTTTTTGCTAAATCAATTTACAAAAATTTAAATTAAAAATAATAACTAATGATACTCACCTAATACTGTTGAAAATAAAATTACAAACTAGATTTTATTTTAAATAACTTTAGCACCATTTTGAAATCGTAATTGATAAGCCATGAACTAAGGCAGATAACAACCATGGAGTCAACGCCCAGTCGATTTCTTGGCTTTGTTCTTGTTAAAGCTGCGCTTGAAGATTTGAAAATAGTCTATCCGCTGGTACAGATGTTGTTGGGGTTTCCAGAAAATCCTTGGCCATTTTCGATAATGACTGATAGATATTTTTTTTCGATAGATAGATATTTTTTTTTCGATAATGACTGATAGATGTATTTTTAAATTTCATACTTCAAATATTGTATGTTATCATTATCAGCTTTCTAAATAATATCTAAATCAAGTTCGTTACAATGAACGGTCAACGTTATCTTCTTTTTTCAGACTAAGTGCTGGCTATGGTATTCTTCTTCTTCTTTTTCTTCTTATAATAGGCCTCTTGGCCTGTTCCTTACCGATTTTGAGCTTGTATTCGTAGCTGTGATGTTGACTGCCAGCTATCTCGCCACCTTTTAAAGGGCCTTCCTATTGGTCTCTTGCCTGTTGGCTTCGAATTCCTGGCTATACAGGTTATTCTCTCGCTGTCCATTCTCGTCACATGCTGATTCTGCTCTCGTCGTCTCTGTCCTCCCCACCGTACTATATCTTGTATGTTACATAGATCTCTTATTCTGTCGTTCGGTATTCTGTCTCTCAGTGTTTTCCCAGCTATTGACTTCAGCGTTCTCATTTCTGATGTTCTCAGTATCCTCTTGGTTTCTGCTGTGTCACATCTTGTTTCTAACGCGTACGGCATGATCGATCTTACACATGATTTGTATGTTCGTACTTTCCCTTCCAGCCTCATATCTTTGTTTCTCCAGATGACATCCTTCAGACATCCTGACACGTAATTGGCTTTATTTGCTTGCTTTCGAACGATCTCAACATCTCCATAACTACATATTTCGATTCCCAGATATTCGAATCTCGAGACTTGTTCAATTAGTTCGTTGTTAATTACTAATTTGCATCTTTTGGGTTCCCTTGACACTACCAAGGATTTTGTCTTGGCTGTTGATATTTTCATGTTGTAGTTCTTCGCCACTGTATTGAAAGTTTGTGCCATTCGCTGTAGGTTATCCTCGTTATCGGAGATTAAGATTGCGTCGTCAGCATAACAGAGGATTTTTATTTGTTTTTCTGCCATTTTATATCCTTTTCGAATACCTTTAATGTCTGGTATTGGATTCTGTAAATCATTCTGGGATTTATTACAGTAGTTAGCTTTAATTATTTCTTCAAATTTTTGTACTGCCTCTGATTGTAGAAGCTTTCCCCAAGATGAAAAGGAAAATGCCCCTACTTTGTGCCGAGGATCCAAAATAAGAACTATACAGTATAATTACAATTATGTAGTTTTATTATAGATTTTCAGTATTTTATCTCTCGCAGCTTGAATGCAGTAACGTCTCTATCAATTTTATTATCAAGTTCATGATCCCAATATTTCCAGTTTATCTAAAAGTATTGAAGAAAGTGTTTTAAAGCTTCTCAGACACTGACAAAATTTACTGATCAGAACCCATTCTTCATCTAATATTTTGCAATTATTTAGATTTTTGATGTCGCAAAATATAGTTAAAACATTTTTTACACTTAAACACCATGTTGGCATCTCGAAAGTTGAATGCCATTTTGTAGGCACATCTAATTTCGGCATAGTGATTTAGTTATCTTACAATTTATGGCCTCGCAAGCACTTAAGTTTACGTTGCATTTGCCCTGAGTTTTTGATATTTTTTGACAAGATGTTTAATTTGACTTACAGGAGAGTTGAAATCCAAAGCAGTATCATTTATATCATTTTCTACTTCGATATTATCCTCCAAATAATCAAAATCCTTTTCGATGTCGACACTGTTATGGTTTGGTTCAATCATTTTTATGAAATCCTGGACAGCTAAGTTAAGAATATGTACGAAACATACAAAATACTTATTTTAAGCATGCAACTACAAATCAAATTTAACGTTCGTCAAGGGAACAAATGCAGATCAGGGACTCCCCCCAGTGGCAGTGAAGGCCGTGTTAGCACGCAACGCAATAAAAAGGTCGCCGGGAAATCACTGACCGGGTAATCAAGAAATTTCAAGATCTTGAAATTTCTTGAGTCAAGACAGGATATAAGATGTCAAAATAACGTCAAGACAAGATTTTTTAAATGTCTTGATTTTTTCTCAAGACAAGACAAGAAGTTGTTGTCAAGACAAGAATTCTTGTCTTGTCGACCTCTAGTCAAATTCAAGGAAGGATTGATCAATGACAGTATTCAGTGTGTAGATTAAAAAAGTCCATGTAGCCAAGATCTGAAAAACTATTATTTCGAAGCTATAACCTTCTGAAGTTAATGGATTTACGTGTTCAGTGTACGTCAAGTGCACGAATTCACAGTCAAGTGAACGAAAATATTTATTATTGAAAGAACAGAGGCCCGTTTCTTTCATGCATATTTGCGTGATGCATATGAATCTGTAACAAAAAGCGATGAACTACCCCAGCTAATTGCAATACCATTCGAAAATAATATTGCAACCAACCAAGATAGTTATCGATCGCCCTAGCTTAGCTAAGTCTCCCAAGGTGTGTGTTCGTCTTGTCCTAATCTTAGATATGAAATGAAGGGGTCGGGGCAATAAGGGACCTAAGCCTCATTTAAAAAGTTTTGGGTAAATCACGTTTAAATTTTTTGACAAAATCCTGAAATCACATTTTTATATTTTATAATGTTTACCTTAATTCCTTACATGCATAATAAATTCTTAAATATATTTTTTCAAAGACAGATACAAAATGACACTGCATCTTTTAACAAAAAATTTATTAAACAAATAAATGTGGCTTATGACTTTTTTGAAAATAAC
This sequence comes from Diabrotica virgifera virgifera, assembly GCF_917563875.1. NCBI lineage: Eukaryota > Metazoa > Arthropoda > Insecta > Coleoptera > Chrysomelidae > Diabrotica > Diabrotica virgifera. The sequence continues at coordinate 77,033,840 of NC_065449.1, read as the reverse complement.
AAAATGAACCATTCTAAAATCAAGAATATACCTACAATATTATTTTTTATTAAAAAAATCGGTTTCATCATTCCTGTCTACTTCCTCTGCTTCATCAACTTGGTTATAGTCTTATTAAATGTTACTTGTACTGATTCCAATAATACTGAGATAAAACTGCTGGTTTGTGAGAGGAATATATTGTAAAAGTTTCTTTATATTCTGAATTTTTTTGATGTTCAGTATTATTGGTCCTCCATATGTATATTTTTTAAACTTTTTGTTGTCACCAAACTTTACAACCCTCTTACCAACATTTACTTCATTAAACGTTCCATTTTGGGTGTGTTTAATGAATATGGAATTTGGGTGTTCGCTATCGAATCAAGAAGGGACCAAGCCACCTACTAAATAAAATACTTTTTTGGTCTTAAAATGTGTTATTGACAAACGAATTTACTACAAATATATTTAAAAATTTAATTTTTGACCTTGTTTATATCTCTAACCTATCACTGGAATGTGCTTTACAATTTGGTTTTAGTTTCGTTATAATCGGCGTTCGGGGAAGATCGTAATTTACAGTTTATTATTTGTTGTTTCCGGTGGGGGACAATATACGCTGCGATTATATTAATATAAGTAGTAATATAAGAACATATTTCAATTGTTTTTTAGTTATTATGGCACAAAATATATTTTTCTTTATAAACAATAATTTTTCTTCCGTGAGATATCATATTTCAAAAAAAAATTTATTAGCAATTTTATTTATCATGGAATTCAGTTATTCCATGATTCCAGTTATAAATCCTAACTGGCTTACTGAGAAGGAACTCCAAGTATTCACTGATGCCGAATAAGGTTTATAACAAACAACTAAGTGTATTTAAAAAAAATAAACAAATCCGCTGTTATTGTGTATTTTCTTGTGGCGTATAAAGTACGCCACGCGTGTAGTTATGTCATAACTTGATGCGCGGGTAGTTAAAGGTTAATGGCTCTTTATCAATAAAAAACGTAAAACAGGTTATTTGGGGCTACGTTTTACTAAAAAAGTAAATTTAATGTTATTATAACTTATTAAGACACAAGCCACATATCCTACAGCAAGAAGGTCTCAAGCCACTAAAATGTTTACTTACCTTTTTCGGAGAAGATTCATAACTTTCACTGGAACTCGTATGCGGAGAATATTTTCGATCCTTTACAGAATCGTCAGAGTCAAAATCCGAACCAGAACTACTGTATTTTTCCTTATAAAATAATTGTTTTTCTTTCAACACTCTCCGATCATGTGTCGCCTTGTTGATTTTACTGTGGCTTATGACGTTCTTGCTTAAAAATTTTCCACGATTTAGCAAATCGGCAACATTATAGCCTGGTGGCCACATTTATTGCCCAATAGCCGTAAAACTTCGCTGGTGGCTTGAGACCATTGTTACAGGGCCTGTTTTACTAAAATCTTCAAATTTCAAAAAATGTGGCTTAGGTCCCTTATTGCCCCGGGCCCTTCAAATATGAAAATTCAGAATGGAAGCAAACAAAACAATATTTTAACCAGTCATGTTTATTGTTCAATAAAGATTTAAAAAAATGTGACTTATTAAATGCATTAAACCTTATCCGGGCAAGGCGGGCCCGGTGGGCCCGAGACGCCAATTCTTTTATCATAAACTGATAAAAAAATTTTTATTGAATTTTATGCATCACTGAATTTGTTTAGAAGTATGTTTCCTTCAACATAGTCATGAGCTATTCAAAATATTCATTATCATTTTTGAAATTGTTGCATCGAAAGAATTTTGTCACGTAAAGGGGCAATACGGTCCTGTCGGGCCCTACTTGTATTTATACCTAAACTCTAAATCTTTGTTACAGAAGTTAATCTGGCAGTCAGGTAATGTTTTTGTGGATTTTGTAAAAGACTTTTATGATTCCGGAAGTCCAATAATAAAGTCTAAACGTGCATCAAACAATTTAAACATCTCTTTGATGTGAACATCAAGAAGATGCTCACAATAGGTGTTATATCTGTTCTAAATGAATTGTAAAAACTGATGATGATTGTTGGAATGTAATAGTAATTTTAGGTAGGTACATATACATATTTTGAAATAAATAATGTATCTGCTATCAGTCGTTTGATACCGATGTTAGTGTCGACAAATACTAAGCCAGTAAAATTATATTGAATTACAGTGAAAGTAGATAGTGCGAATAAAATATCCCGAAAACCATTATCAGCTGCAGAACTGCAAGATATTGCTAATAATTTATGAGATTCCGATGATGAAGAATCTCCTGTAGTTGGCATTGAGAGTCACTCCGAAATTGAAGATCATCTTTCGGAAGCAAGTGAAAAGGATGATCAGCAAGTAGTATTGAGTGATAATGAAGAAGAATGTGTAGCTACCAGTTCCCAGATTTCAGAGTGTGTAATTTTTGAAAGTAAGGATGGAACTAACTGGAAGAGTCAACCACAACCGACAGGACGTATGCGATCCTGCGACATAATAAAAAGCAAAGCGCACAAAGTAATGTTATCCCCTGGTCAAAGTGTGTATGATCCTGTTGATTCCTTTTGTTTGGTTGTGGACGAAAAAATTGTGAACGAAATAGTGAAGTGTACAAATAAAGAAGCCGAAAAAGTCGTGGAAATAGAGAACTGGACATATTGCGACTCTACAGAGATGTATGCCTTTATTGGACTCCTACTAACTGCAGGGCACCTGAAGGTCAACAATCATAGTGTAGATATACTTTGGAGTAAGTTTTATGGCCCTACTATATTTTCTCTTTTATACTCTTTTCTCATAAGGGTTTTCACACAATAATGAAAGGCAACAACACCGTAATCTTTTTCCAGGGTATGCGTAAGTACCAATCCTTCTTTTCAAATAAAATGGTCTATTAGATTTACAAAAGATTTTATTTATTTATTAATTAAGTTTTCTTTGGCTCCAAATGTTTATTACTTGTAAATAAATATTTTTTTTACAAAAGTTTTTTTGCATTTCATTATTTTGTGCAGATCCTTCAGGTAGATTGCACCCTCGAAGTAGACCGCATAGGTACTATAGTAGCACCTTTTTTTAATCTAGAGAATTTAAATTTAACTTTAATAAAAAATCAAAAATGAATATTAGATATAATATATGGGTAAATATGAATAGTACATTAAAGAACAGTGGTGGGCCCAACGGATCCGAGTTGCCCGGTTACGTAAGTAAAATGTGTTGACCGGATAAGGGTTAAGAAATATATTTAAATTCTTGCCAAAAACTAACAATTGCTAAATTATACTTATGGCTTTTGGTATTCGATGGAAACTTCTTGATGTCGAATGGTACAGCTGGCGACTTGGTGTAAAAATGGGCAGATGTTGTGGCCCTAGGTCACTGCAGTTCTAGTTTGATGGTTGTCTAGCTGTGGCAACTAAAGATGGTGGATAGCTGCTGGATGTATCTTGTTGTCGTTCTTAGCCTTTAGAGTAGCATCACCAGTGATGTAGACGGCTTGAGGCTCCCGGAGAAAGAAAAGTTGATTTATTCCCAAAAACAAGAAAATATAAAACGCATATGAAACATCAAGAAGAAAAAACCAAAGCGAGCCTTTGCCAAATAATCATAAAAAGTAGCAATTGTCAAAGGAATAAAATAAAAGTAATACTGACGGGGCTAGTTAAATAATTTGATTACTCAATGCATATCAATAAATGAAATGAAATATCCAAAATTGAGATATAAAGACACGTGGAGAGTCGAGGTTAGGTATAGAAACAAAAAAAAACGTTATAAATGATATACATTGTCACATGTCACAAACTACTCACCCCAAGAGAATATGGTCTGATTAAATAAATGGAACCTTATAGGCTCATCTCTTTAAATAAATAAATTTTTCCCTCTCCATTATTACCCGTCCTATGCCCGTAATTGTCACCGTCATTGAAATATGACAGCGCAAGTATAAGGAGATGGACAACCATGTTCCGCATTAAAACAGATACTTACAGAGTAAGAATATATGAAGTACGTCCAGTATGATGACTTAGATGTTAGATGAAAAAAGATATAGTAAATAGAGGATAACAAAAGAGGGCGCCGACGAGTTTTTAACGAAGAAAACAGGTAAAACAAGATTATTACTAATGAAATATTAAATAAAATAATTATTTAAAAATAAAATAGCAAAGATGTGACGTTTGTAACGTTAAAAATCCGTGGTCAAAAATAAATGCATCGTATTTTAATCTTCACAAAATTGAAGAAGAGCAATAGAAAATATGCTGCAAGAGCAACATAATAATTATCATGTTTTCATGAATGTTACCCAAGACCAATATAGTCCAAATCTCCCCCCAACACTGTCCAAAATTAAAGAAAAAAAACTGTTGAAAAAAAAATATATTAGCTGACATAAAACTTTAACCACAAACAGAAAAATTTAACAAAATAAACCCGCTAGTTAGAAAAATTAAGGGAGCTTAATACATATAAGTTATTATTTATATGTTTTGTGTAGTTTGGTTTTATGTTCTTTATGTCTTTTGGTTTGTGTTTCATTGGAAGGTCAGGAAACTAAGGAGCAACTACAACGACAAGTGTTGCTAGAGCGACACAAGACATCTCAAGTTTTCACGCACATACCTGACCTCAGCATGGCAACATCACCATTTAATTTTCAATAAAACGCTAAATCATTATTAAAAAAGTGAAGAATCAATTAAGGAAAGGAAGTTCTCAATTCGGCCAAATTAAGGTAAGACTAGACTCGAACCAGACATTTTAGGAAGAAGGTGCTCCATCCGACCAGTTCATGTAAAGTTGGATTTTATCCAACTAGTAAGGTCATACAAAAGTCATATTAAAGTGATACGCAGCAGAATATACAGAGTTAGTCTGTAATTTGGAATAAATTCAATAGCTCAAATACTAATTGTTTTTTTGAAAAATGCTCAGACCCGTCGATTAGTATTTCAGATTTTATACTGAATACTCGAATTTATACTGGTTGTCCCAATTTAGAGATATGACGCATCGTTGATTTTCTTAAATGGCAACACTGTCATTTTGATAGTTATTTTGATAGGTTGTGTAAAGAACTGCAAAATATCAAAATGTTATTCCCTACCATTTACAAGATACTAAAAAGTAACAAAGTTATGTCTGTAATTTGGAATAAATTCAATAGTTCAAATACTACTTATTGTTTTTTTGAAAAATGTTCAGACCTGTCGATTAGTATATCAAATCGAAATTTTTTACATGCAATATTTATGTATACAGGCTGTCCCAATTTAGAGATATGACGTCATCGTTAACTTTCTTAAAAAGCAACACTGTCATTTTGATAGCTGTTCTGATAGGGTGTGTAAGCTATACAAATCTGCAAAATAAAAAAAATTTATTCCCTACCATTTGCAAGATACTAAAAAATAACAAAGTTATGAAAAACAAGTAATCAAATAATTGAATTTAATTATTTCAATTGAGCAAAAATGCTCATATTTTGTCCAATTTTAAGGATATATTTAAAATATTCTCAAACAGTCAATGGGCAACATTATGAGCATTTGCTTAATTGAAATAATAAAATTCAATTATTTGATTTACTTGTTTTTCATAACTTTGTTATATTTTAGTATCTGGTTAACGGTAGGGAATAAAATTTGATATTTTGCAGTTATGTATAACTTTACAAACCCTCTCAGAATAGCTATCAAAATGACAGTGTTGCCATTTAAGAAAGTTAACGATGACGTCATATCTCTAAATTGTGGCACCCTGTATACATAATTATTGTATATAAAAAATTTCGATTTGATAAACTAATCAGCAGATCTGAACATTTTTCAAAATAACAATTAGTATTTGAAGTATTAAATTTATTTCAAATTGCAGACATAACTTTGTTACTTTTTAGTATCTTGTAAATGGTAGGGAATAAAATTTTGATATTTTGCAGTTATGTATAACTTTACACAACCTATCGAAATAGCTATCAAAATGAGAGTGTTGCCATTTAATAAAATCAACGAGGACGTCATATCTCTAAATTGGGACACCCTGTATACATTAAAATTGTATTTAAAATATTTTGACTTAAAATACTAATTGACAGGTCTGAGTATTTTTCAAAAAAACAATTAGTATTTGAACTATTGAATTTATTCCAAATTACAGACATAGCTTTGTTATGTTTTATTATCTTGTAAATGGTAAGGAATAAAAATTTGATATTTTGCATGTATGTTTAACTTTACATACTCTATGTAAATAGCTATCAAAATGATACTGTTGCCATTTAAGAAAATCAACAATGACGTCATATCTCTAAATTGGGACGCACTTTACACATTAATATTGTACGTAAAAAAATTTGATTTGAAATACTAATCGAAAGGTCTGAGCAGTTTTCAAAAAAACAATTAGTATTTTAACTATTGAATTTATTCCAAATTACGGACTCACTCTGTATAAAAAATGCTAAGAACAAGTATCATGGACACAATTTGTATTCCGCGATACCTTAGGCACTTATACATAGGTGCAAAGATGTCAACTGTAACGTATATATTTTGTTTTATCGACTACAAAAGCATTTTATAGAGTAAAACTAGATAAGCTCATAATCATCTTAAAAAAAGCGGGCTTTATGTAGGGTCACCATTTGAGTTTAAAGTTCTTTGGATGTCTTTTTTTTTTCGATTTCTCCCCATATTATTTCAAACATTTCGATTCTCTGCTATTTACACAATGTCACGAAGATATCTAGCTCTATGGTCTCATATTTTTGGCGTAATTATTGGTTTTCCATACAATATTATTTCTTTATTTGTTAATCTTCTCCAAATATTTATTCTCTGCCTTCTGTATTCCTACGAAGATTTTTCTAAGAAACTTTTTTCCCACATCTCTACATTATTTTTTGTGCTGGTTTATAATCTACGTTTCGCTGGCATACATCATCATGGATCTAATAACTGTCTAGTAGACTCGCAGTTTAGCTATTCTTGGCACATTTTTTGCTTTCACTATTGAATTAGGTGATCCTACTGGTCTGTACTCCTTCATTAATCTTTTATATCGGTATCTATTTTGCTTCTTTTCCCATGTTAGTTATGGTTGCACCTAAATATTCAAATTCTGTCACTTTTTCAAAATTATAGGCAGCCTCTGCCTCTTTAATTTTGATATATTTGCTATCATTTGTGTATATTCCCTATTAGGGAGCTTAGCTCTTCGTAGAGCTTGTTTTGGTTTATTCTAATTCTTTATCTTCAGTGGAAGTATGTTAATTGTACTTATATTTCTATACTTTCCTATTACTCTCAAGTAGCATATTCGATCTGATGTTGCTTGAGAATCTACAACTTCTTTGTTTACTTTCTCGAACACTATCAATCCTACTCCACAATATCTCTTGATCACATCACTCTTGAGCAGTAGGTTCTTTAAGTGCTTTTTTTGTTATTTTATTTCCCAGTTGTTTTCGTTTCTTGCCGGGCAAGGATATCTCTTGTATATTTTTTCATTAATTGAACTAAGTTTGACAAAGCTTCCTGTTCATAAGTACATAAGACCAGTTTCTCTAACAATTTCAAAGAAACAAGATGTGCTCGAGTCTGCGATTTCCCTCATCATATTTTTTAAACATCTGTATGTCTATCTCCTATGTATTTGTTTTTAGTCTATTCTGTGTTGTTTTTTTTAACTTTTTTTACATTTTTCTTAAACTCCAAATTTAGTCACACTCAGGTAACTTTCTCAACAATTAAAAACTTACTACGTGCCCGCATAATAGAAATACTTATTTATTTTATTTCAGATATTTTCAATATCTCACTTGTTAATTACAATTTTAGTCACAATTTATTTTTCAATCACTGCATCATCTACGCACTTGACTATAGCTAGGACCTGTATATGACCCCCTTTTGGACACAACAACTGTAGACTTTAATGTTAGTGATCCCTACACTTGTATATCAGTTGTCAGGTTTTTGAAGTTATACTTCTTTAGGCGCGATTGAGATTGAGGGTGAATTTATATTGATCTGCGCGCATGCGCACACCGACAATATGGTATTAGTCGTTATACGGGCGCTGATTGGGTGTTGAAATGATCTGTCAATAATAAATAATTGTTCAATATAAAGGTAAACAAATGTATAATACATTAGTTTTATTGTTGTGAGGACAGAAACAAAAAAGTTTATAATTGTAGTGACATTTAAACAGTTTTTAAAAGCAACAGGTACGTAATAATTGTAAATGTATCATAGGTGAACTATTTGAACCTACCAAAATACATATAGTCGAGGAAATGAAGCATTTTGGCTCGCAATTTTTTCGTCCAGCATGGATTTACTTGAAATTTTCACATAAGGTAGGGAATAGTCCAAGGATCATTTTATATATCATGCCGCTGTACGCTAAAACCTTGGGGTGGTTGCCACCCCATCTCGGGGCGGGAATTTTTGATTACATTTTAACCATTTTAACCATGTAAATCAATGTAAAAAGTAATTCTAAGAAAAAAACGTTTTTTACATTTTCTTCGTAAAACTAATATTTTTCGAGTTATTAGCGCTTGAAAGTAACAGTTTTTCAATGAAAAAATCGACTTTTTTAGAAGGTTTTTTGAGAACACCTCGAAAAATATGCATTTAATCAAAAAAACTGTAGATGCCAAAATTGTATTTTTGGTAACACAAACCAAATTTTTTTTCTGTAATATTTTTAGGACCAATATAAACCGAGATACGGCATGTTAAAAGTTAGCTTCTTTCGTCAAATACATAATTTGAAATATTCAAAGTAAAATAACGGAAAAACTTTGCATTTTTCGGGGAAAACTTAAAAAATATTTTTTCAAGTATACAGTTGGGTCTTTCAAAAAATAATAATAAAAAGTTTCTAGCCTAAAAATTAAGCAACTTATAATCAAAAAAATGTCGGTACCTGCTTTTCTCTATGAAAAAATCAGTGAAAACAACACCCTAACTACCCTCCTAATTAAAAATGAGTCTTCACCTTTCTGTAATTCCTTTTATATTTGTATTATCAATACACCCAAGAAGTTTGACCTATTTAAAAGGCCTAAGTTTAGAAAAATTAGAGTTAAAATAAAAATTAATTTTTTGGAATTTCCCATTTTTCACCTTTTACTTGAAAATATCTCCGAAAATACTGGAGATACGAAAAAAATGATATACTACTAAATTGTAGCTTTTTTACTAGCTAAAATTCTCTTGTGCATATATTTTCACTATAGTAAAAAGTTAGCGAGATATAGCTGTTTAAACCCTCTATTTAAGGGCAAACACCCCCTTATTCGAGTCCTTTAAACCCACCCTAATTAAAAACTAAGAGATCTTTCGGAATTTAGTTTACACAGTCTTATAACTTTTCAAAAATATTACAAAGTCATTTAAAAAAAAACTTTTTATCGTCAAAAATGAAGGAGCTATGTTTATAAAATCAATTTTTTTTCGAAAAATTCGGATAGTCCGCTTATGGATAATTTTCAATGTATGTATAATACCGCAGAACCGGTTCGTATACTGGAAAATGACTAAAAACTATTTGTATTTGTATTTGTACATATTTGTAAATTCGTATTTTTGTGTAAATAAATGTTTTTGTAATTCTTTAATTCTACTTTTTCTGTATAGAACTATTAAAATATCTACTTATAAGAACTGTAATGTTATTAAGGGTGGTTTTTAAGGGTTGAAATATTATGATATTGTATCCTAAAGTATAAAACAATCATTATTTAACGAATCGAAACCAAATTTTACCCATATTAAAGTTTACAATGTTTTTATATAATTTTTGAAAATAAGGGGTAGTTTACACCCCTAAAAATAATCAACGCCCTTAAGTATGATATAGAATATGAAGTACAGGGTGAGATAACCCTAATCCCAAATTTTTATGTAAATCGATGGAAGCCGAAATTATTCTTTTAGGATAAGTACATTTTTTTATAAATAGCTCCAACAAGGTTGGTTTTAAGGGTTGAAATATTATGATAGTATATCTTAACGTATAAAACAATCATTATGTAACTAATAAGAACCAAATGTAGACAAGATTAAAGTTTAAAAGGGTATTTTATAATTTTTTACAATTAGGGGTAGTTTTCACCCTTAAAAAATCAAAAGCGTACAACGGCTCAATATAGAAAATGAACTAGAGGGTGTAATGAGCCTAATCCCAAATTTTTGTACAAATCGATGCTGGACGAAAAAATTGCGACGTTTTGCCATTTTTTCAGCTTCATTTCCTCGACTAATAGTATTTAATACTTTTATTTACATAATTTGAATACCATCAAAATTTCTATCAATGTTCACCTAATATATTGTTTTCTTACTCTATGTTTTGTTGTATTTTTTCAATTCTAAATCATTTCAATTCAAAATCAAAATAATTTAATTTAATTCAAAAATGTCAAAAGCTTAATCCGTTTAGATAGTCGATCTTCGCACATAATGACACATTGCCTCCGTGGCGAAGCGTTTAAGGCGAATGAACCCCAATATACCAACCGCGCTGATAGCTGGTTCGAATCCCAATAAAAACTTTAATTTTTTTATTTATTTTTTATACATTTTATGATTGTAAGTATATTTATTATATAATTTTATTTTCAGAAAATAGGTATTTAGTTAAAAAATTTTCCGACAATTAATGTTCAGAAATCATTTGTGGCATTTTTAATGTGTTTGTGTGTGTTTTATTCTTTTATTATTTTAATTTTTGGTACTGTTTTAATAAAAATGTTTGAGAAGTAGTAAGTATAAATTAGTTTAATATTTAAATAAAATATAAATAAAAAATATATTAATTTCGTTTAAATCATATAATAGAAGTATAACTTCTTACGTGCGTACAAAGTACACACACATTCTTTTTTTTTTATTTTATTATTTTATTTTAGTTTGTGCACCGGTATGGCTCAACAGCCAACACACCAATCGTGTTGATGCCCAACTAAACCAAGCTTTGCGTATTATATCAGCGACCATGAAGGTCACGCCAACGTATTGGCTACCAGCGCTAAGCCACATAGCCTCCTCACACATCTGCCCAGAATATGCCCTTGTCAGGGAGTATAGAAAAATTAACGCCGATCCTGTGCTCCGCTCTCACGTTGGTATTAACGACAGAGACATAAGTAGGATTCGTTCAACAAAAAACCCTCTGGATTCTGCAAGGATACTAATTGAAAGTAATTTCAAAATAACCGACCGTTGGCGAGAAGATTGGGAAAAGAATGCTTCGCCCGACATCCGGAATATGCCATCTATTACAAGCAAGCCAGAGAGTTTCAATCAACCAAGACGGATCTGGGCGACACTAAACAGAATTAGAACCAACTGTGGTAGGTGCTCTGACTCACTTTTTAAATGGGGGAAAATACCTTCTCCAAATTTCGATTGCGGGGCAGAAAGACAAACGGTTAAGCATTTGGTGGAGGAATGCTCCATCAGATTGTACAATGGCAATCGGTTTGATTTTTTTAGTGGCGACCATGGGAGTCGATTGAATATACAGGGTGTTTGGTAAAGAATAAGCCATAGCTTAACCTTAGATTCCTGATCTTAAAATATGTCGATTTAAGCTAACTTACCTTAATACGAAAGTTGATAATAACCGAAATACAGGGTGGCAAATTTAAACTTTTATTTTATTTATTCTTGAATATTTCCTGACAGGCATGAGCTAACAACACGAAATTTGGCAAGCGAGGGTTTTTTGAGACGAAAAAATCTATATTGGCTACCAAAATGATGTATTACCCAGAGAGCGCCACATACGTCTCTCAGCGCTCATTTAATGCGTTCAATTTTTATTATCTCCCACTCTACATACTTTTTAAATCAAAATTTTTATTCTCTTAATATTTTTACTTAAAAAAGATATACTACATTAATTATTGTAATAAACGCATTTTAAATATGCGTTGCAACATAATTGTTTGCATAATATCATTGTAATTATAGGCTATTGATTATGTACTATAGAAAGGAACTACAACGTTAACGGGGTTTTATTATTATGAAAAAACCGCGGAGTGCTACCATTTAAAGGGGTGCGTTTTTGAGAAATGGGTGAATTAGTCCCTGAGCACAGGTTACATTAGGGTGAGTTCTATGCACTTTTGGTACAAACACGTCTACATAAAAATTGTTCCTGGTTAAATTGCTTATCTAAATATAACTTTTTAGAGTCAAAGATACTTTTGTTTACAAAAATATATTCAAAAGAAAAAGCACAAAGAAACACAAAAGAAAGAAATTTTGTTTTTTGTCCCATAACTTTTGTCCACGGGCATATAGGTATAGACATTGCTTCACAGAGAAAAACACATATTTTCTCTTTAAAATGATGTTTGGTAGAGGTCATTAGGATTTACAGTTTTCTAAATATGATTTTTCAAAGATCGCCACTCAATGCAATTTTGGGCAATTTTCCTTGTTATTTCGCAAATATTGTTCTGTAACTTTTTTCTACGTAGCTTTAGGCATATGCAATGGTACATGTAAGATAAATAGAAATCAATTACCTTTAAAATGTTTTACTGTATAATGTTGTACGACTTCTTTTAAAGAGGTTATCTTTTTCAAAATTTTATACTTTTAACGAGTTTTTATATTTTTTACGATTATTTTTTAAATTTCCCAATATAACTTTTTTTTCTACATTTAGGTATATGTATATCGTATAATAAAAAAGAAAGCTTATTCTGTTTACTTTAAAATGGTGTATTATAAAAAATTCTAGGATTATTTTTGAATAAGATATGCTTTTTCAAAATGTAATAAGTAGGTACTTGCAACGATTTTTGATTTTATAATTATTTTTTAAATTTCTCATTATAACTTTTTTATCTGATTGTCTCTTATGATTTAATCTTATTTTTTATAGGTAATACTTTGGATCCACTTGACTCGGCCGGGCACACTTCAAAATATGGATTAATTCCAATATTTACTGTAAAAGCTTCTGTACCACAAGCTTTGCTTGAGAAAATAGGATGTAAATGTACCAAAGGATGTACAAAAAACTGCGGTTGTAGGAAGATAGGAATTAGTTTTTCAATATTCTGCAAAGGGTGCACGTGCATGGGTACTAATTTTGGGAACTCTAGATAACTGAGGTGTCAGAGGAAGATATTGAAGCTAATGCTAACGAAGAGATGGACTTTGATTTTGAAAATTTTTAAAATGTCAACGTTTAAATAATTTTAACTAAAGTGATTTTCTAAAACTAATGTTTATGTAATTATTGTAGAAGAAATAATTTTAAATAATACAGGTAAAAAAATATCAAAGAATCACTCGGTTTCCATTATTTAATAATTATAGTTGATACACCATTTTAAAGAACAGAAAGTAATCCCTCTTTATTGAGCAATATATAGTATATTCATGTACAAGAAATAAGTTATAATGAGGAATTTCAAAAATAATCGTAAAAAATGTAAAAAATAATATTTTGATGTTAGGTATTATATAATATATTATTTATAATATATAATATATAATATATAATATATAATATATAATATATAATATATAATATATAATATATAATATATAATATATAATCTATAATATATAATATATAATATATAATATATAATATATAATATATAATATATAATATATAATATATAATATATAATATATAATATATAATATATTATATAATGATATTATTTTATTTTTATATTATATTATAAAAAATCGTTAAAAGTATAAAAGCTTGAAAAACCATAATCTCTTTAAAAAATGTCGTACAACGTTATACAGTAGACCATTTTAAAGGTAATTGATTTCTATTCCTATTAAGTGTACCATTGTATATACCTAGAGTTACGTAGAAAAAAGTTACAGAACAATATTTGCGAAATAACAAGGAAAATTGCCCAAAATTGCTGTGAGTGGCAAACTTTGAAAAATCATATCTCGAAAACTATAAACCCTAATTACCTCTACTGAACAACATTTTAAAGAAGAAGTATGTAGGTTTTTTTTCTGTAAAGCAATGTCTATACCTATATCCTCGTGGACAAAAGTTATGGGACAAAAAACAAAATTTCTTTCTTTTGGGTTTCTTTGTGCTTTTTCTTTTAAATATATTTTTGTAAAAAAAAAAGTATCACTGACTTTAAATAGTGATATTTAGATAGGAAATTTAACCAGGAACAATTTTTATGTAGATATGTTTGTACCAAAAGTGCATAGAACTCACCCTGATGTAACCTGTGCCCAGGGACTAATTCACCCATTTCTCAAAAACGCACCCCTTTAAATGGTAACACTCCGCGGTTTTTTCATATATAGATGTCCATTGACCATATGAAATAACAAAACCCCGTTAACGTTGTAGTTCCTCTTAGCCACCTTATTTTGAATATAATCAATAGCCTATTACACCCGAAAAATAAACTTAACGCCATAATAATTTCCAAAAATTTATCGAAAATTGCTTCTGATGGAATTTGCGATGCAATAACATAAATATGAGAACTTGCACAATTATTATTATTTTAAGTTTATTTTTCAGGTGTACCTATAATGATAATATGCAAAAAATTATGTTAAGAACTATAATGATATTATGCAAAAAAATTAAAAGAATAAAAATTTTTATTCAAAAATTATTTAAAGTGGGGAATAAAAAAATTTAACGTATTAAATGAGCGCTGAAAGACGTATGTGGCGCCCTCTAGGTAATACATAAATTGTGGTGGCGAATTTAGACTTCCCGTCCCAAAAAAAACCCGCTTACCAAATTTCGTGTTGCTAGCCTATGCCTGTCAGAAAATATTTAAGAATAAATAAAATAAAAATTTAACTTTGACACCCTGTATTTCGGTTATTGTCAACTTTCGTACCAAGGTAAGTTAGCTTAAATCGAAATATTTTAAGCTCAAAAATATAAGGTTAAGCTATGGCCCATTCTTTACAAACACCCTGTATTTACCAACTAAATTTTTGTTTATAAAAAATAATTATTATTATTTATAATGTATTGTTATCTTTATTTATGTAATAATAAGCTAAATAAATAAATAAAATTGTTTGACTTTAAACAAATTTAAAAATTTCTTGTCAAAATCACATTACATCCTATGCACATTCGACAAAGTACCCCGCACAAACCTTATGGAAATTAGGTCCCAGTGGATTTCTTTCATACTTTGGGAAAATACTCTTTGAAGCATCCTGATAAAAAGTTCTTATGGGCACAACTCAATTGTATGAAGGATTTTCAAGATATGGAGGCACAAACTCGAAAAATTATAAGATTTACTGGGTATTCCAATTCCTTGAGTTACTGGTTATCTGGCAACATGTAGAAGTTTGGATCAAAGAAAAGTACTAGTAGTCTAGGATTTTTTCTGGCTATCCAATGGCGACCTTTACTTTGACCTTGACCTTCAACGGACGTCATCTTCTAGAGTTTCGATAGTTTTCGGCATTAAATTGATATAAACAGATTACTCATGAGTTTTTGGGATCGCTAAACACGAATATGCCATCAGAATTGCCCTCCGGATGTGGTGGCCAGGGCCACTGCAAGGGACGTCATCTTTTAGAGTTTCGATGGTTTTCGGAATTTAATTGATGCAAACGACGTACTGAAGGGTTTTTTAAGGTTATCTTCTGGAGTTAAAAACCTAAGAGTAATCCATTTGATTCCTCCGAAACTCCAGAAGAAAACCTGTCTTAGGCACCAGGTGCTCCTGTGTCTGTGCTGATCGCGTATTCGTGTTCAGTAACCCCAAAAACCTATAACTAATCCGTTTGCATTAATGTAGTACCAAAGACCCTCTAAACTGTTCTGGTGGCATATTCGTGTTTAGCGACCTCATAAAACCCTCCAGAAATTCATGTGCATCAATTAAATGCCGAAAACCATCGAAACTCTAGAAGATGACGTCCGTTGAAGGTCAAGGTCAAAGTAAAGGTCGCCATTGGATAGCCAGGAAAAAATCCTAGACTACTAGTACTTTTCTTTGATCCAAACTTCTACATGTTGCCAGATAACAAGTAACTCAGGGAATTGGAATACCCAGTAAATCTTATAATTTTCCGAGTTTGTGCCTCTATATCTTGAAGATCCTTCATACGATTGAGTTGTGTCCATGAGAACTTTTTATCAGGATGCTTCAAAGGGTATTTTCCCAAAGTGTGAACGAAATCCACTGGGACCTAATTTCCATAAGGTTTGTGCGGAGTACTTTGGTCAAAAATTGCACATCCTTATTAATAACCTTTTCTTTTCTTAAACATACAAAATGACTTTAATAATAAATAAATAATATAAGTATATATAAATAAAATCGATATAAATAAATAAAATGAAATCATAACTTAATATATAACAAACAATCACTTAGGTTTAATGATGTGTTGGTTCTAATTCTATAGAAACTCATTCTATAGAAATCAAATGTAGGATAGAGAAAGCAAGATCTGCATTTCAAAAAATGGCAAAGTTGTTCAAATGTCATGATTTGTCGATACCCATAAAAGTCAGATTACTACGATGTTATATATTTCCTATACTGTTGTACGGAGTTGAGTCGTGGACTCTCATAGACGCCACCTGCAAGAAAATTGAGGCTTTTGAGATGTGGCTTTATCGTCGAATCCTGAAGATATCTTATACCGACCACATTACTAATGAGGGTGTTTTGCTGAGAATGAAAAAAGAAAAAGAGCTGTTAATCAAAATAAAAACAGCCAAAATCGAATACCTCGGTCACATCATGAGGAACAGTGAGAGATATGGACTGTTGCAACTGGTCTTGCAGGGAAAAGTAGAGGGAAAGCGAGGACCAGGAAGGCGAAGGATTTCCTGGCTGAGAAATCTACGAACGTGGTTCAACACAACCACTACAAATCTTTTCAGAGCAGCAGTGTGCAAAGTGCAGATTGCCATGAGGGTCGCCAACATCCGAAACGGATAGGCACTACAAGAAGAAGAAGAAGGTTCTAATTACCACCTCCCCTCAAGATCCAGCCAACTTATTAGTTGACTGTTAAATCCATCCTAGCCACCAATCCTCATTTTAGCAATAACCAAGCAAAAGTATATACAGTGTTTAGTACTAAAATCATCCTTTATACCGACATCAAAATGTAAATTACTTTTAACCGGAACCTGAAGATGCTGTGCAAAGTATAGACAACGAAACCGGTCGCCCGATATAATTAGTTGTGAGAGCGTCTTTTATTTCATTACTTACTAAGTATCCCAAGTGGCAGAATAAAAACATTTTAGTTTTATTTTTAAGGTTTATAAATGTTTTATTGTGGTAAATAAGAAGATAATGGTTTTAAAGTTACTAGATTTTTAGTTGTAATGGCTTTAAAGTTTTAAAGTTGTAGATATACTGCGAGAACTTTAAAACTGTTAAGCATTTGTCACTGGTTTAAAAGTGTCAAATAAGAGTATCAAATAAGACTAACTAATCTTAATAGATAATTTGTCTGATTGTAGATTTAAATCGGTTTATTTTCAGTTCACTTTAAAACTAATCAGTTTTATGCAGAAATTCCGGACAGTTTGGTTTTATTAGGTTCTAGATTGTGCCCCTTTAGTTTTATTGGAGTTTTATAGATTCTCCCATTATGACTAATAAAACCTATTATTGAAACTACCTGATCTCAAGACTATTATGTCGGTAAATCATATGCCTTGAAGCCATTTTTTAGTTTTCTTTAAAGTTGCTTTCTTAAAAGCAATTAGTAGGCTAGGCTATAATAAAACCTAACATTGTTAACTGAATAAATATCGTAAAGACTAAATTATGTTTCTTGTTAGAAACAATAAAACTAAACTCATCTCCTCTTCTTTCATGTCCAAAATGGTCGGCATTTGTTTTAGAGCTAAGCAGTAGTGTAGTGTGTTGTAAAAAGTGGAAGTAGAGTTAGTATGGAAGAAATAAGTTGAAAGTACTTAAAATATAAACGAACTGGTCATTTTAAAAGACAAATACAACACACACAGCACTACGACGCCGACGCCTCGATTTTAGTTTAGATTCACCGGAATAATTCCGAAAAATATGAATTGGAAAGAAAAATAATTTTGTCTACAATTTTAATGTTTTAATGTTATAATAAATCGAAGTTATGTCTTGAAGTCGCTTATTTATAATTTTTATGTGTTTAATTTAATTATTAAATTTTTTTTATTATTATTTTTTAATTGCCAAAAATAAAAAATCTTAGGGGGCCTGAATAATTTAGACCTATTTATGTTAACATTATCAATAAAGTTGGGTGCGCAAGTGTTTTTCTATCTGACAGTATGAAATAACCAAGTTCCTTTTATTATTTTGTTGGTTACAAATACCTATCTACTTATCATAACACATATTATGTCAAAATTTGTTGGCCTATTTAGAGCTTATTATGTTTATAATAACGTAAATTGACTTTAAAAGTCTCCATTTAAGAAACCTAAGTTTGCTATAAAACTGCCTGCTCTTAAAGTGTCTTTTAACATGGCTCTAAAAGTACCCTCACAGCAGCTTTAAAACCAGTTGCTTAAGAAAACAAACTTTTAAAAAGTTTTTATTTTTTGTTTTATTGGCCTCTTTTATGCTGAAAGCGGTTTTATTGCAACCTTAAGGTTTAAATAAAAACCAAATGGTTTTAATTTTATTTTTATTCTACAGTTTAAAGCATACTTAATAAATCCGTTCGGTGCTACTTGGAATGTTGGAATGGACTCACACATGTAACCCATTCATTATTTTATAAAATTAGTTTACCTATTTGTTTTTACCCCCAACGGGTTTTATACTTCTTTTAGAAATAGAAAATTAACACATAAGAAGGTACATAATGGGTAATAAACACACGAATATTCACGGAATCTTGCCCCTCTTCAGATTTGTAAGCTTTGTAATACAGTAATAGCATGATCGTATCCAACTTGGTGTCTATGCATTTTGACGTTGCGACCCTGACAAAAATTGTGGGGGCATCTGGTGACGGTCTTAATTTGAATCAAACATATTTACCTATTCGGCTAACCAACTTTCTCCCTATATAAACAATGATAATAGATAAGGATTAGCTTGTACTATTGAGCAAAAGATAACAGCTACTTTACTAGCGCTGAGTGAATGAAGTCAGAATAACGCGATATTATCAATGGATGTTCTAAGTTTATACAGGGTGTTTCATTAATAACTATCCATATAATAACTGGAGAAACGTTAGCACAAAATACGAAGATTTAACCTAAAACATTTAAATAAAATGTGGTTCCTTACTGAGTTACAGGGTGTTTTATCTACCAATTTAAAAATTATTTTTGCTCAGCATTTTACAACTATTCGACGTATCCTTTTCATACTTGGCCTAAAGTGCGACTACTAGAAAGCCTATTAAATAATGATAAACAAACGTTTCTAGCTACTACCAGAGGCGTACGACAGGGGATGGTGAATGGTTGGCCCTCTCAAATTCTGCGCCACTGGAGGAATAATTATTTTAGTGCCATTTTTAGATTCTCCAGTACTTTTCACGTAAATAATATACTCTTCATTGGTAGCGATAAAGTCATTAGTTTTCGAGATATTTGAAGTTAAATATGAAACGGCACAGTTACTTGATTAATTTATGATATGATTCATATGGTTAAAATTTAAAAATTATTTGTACCCAGTACTTTAAAACTATTTGGCGTATCCTTATCATACTTGGCAGAAAGTGTAGGTACTGTATACCCTACTAAATTAAGATAAATAAACGTTTCTAGCTAATACCAGAGGCATACGACAGGGGATAGTGGCTGGTTGAACCTTCCCAAATTCTACGCCACTGACGAAATTGCTATTTTAGTGTAATTTTTTGATTTAACAATACTTTTATAAAATAATCGTGTCGTTTCATTTTTAACTTCAAAGATCTCGAAAACTAATGACTTTATCGTTACGAATGAAGAGTATATTATTTTCATAGAAAGTATTGGAGAATCCAAAAATTGAACTAAAATAGCAATTTCGCCAGTGGCGTAGAATTTGGAAAGGGTCAACCATTCACTTTCCCCCATCGTACGCCTCTGGTAATAAGCAGAAACTTTTGTTTAACATAATTTAGTAGTTTGTACAGTACCTATACGTCCTGCCAAGTATGAAAAGGATGCGTCGAATAGTTTTAAAATGCTGAGCAAAAATAATTTTTACATTTTTAGATAAAAACACCCTGTAACTCAGTAAGGAACCACATTTTATTTAAGTGTTTTAGGTTAAATCTTCGTATTTTTTGCTAAGGTTTCTCCAGTTACTATATGGACAATTATTAATGAAACACCCTGTATTTATAAATAAACAAGGAAACAGCGAAAAATCGATTTTGACTTCTACTTAACTTTGAGACATTGTGGTATAGTTTTTCAGGCTTTTCTTCATAATTAATCTTTTCCGTTGCTAGTCATGATCTAGCTAAAAGTTTGTGTTTTAATAAATCTTAGTATAAAGTTACATTTAGCAAAGTTTACTAAAAGTTTTCTAAAAAATATTGAATAAAGACAAAATACACTTTTAAAAGGTTAACTCTACTTTCGGATCTAACAAAACAAATTTTTTAACTAAATATATAAATAATTAGGAACTTATCTAAAGTCCATTATCATACATAATATATCAAAAAGGCAGCTCATAAATTAACACGTTTGCTAGCAAGCGACTAATGTGAGCCACATGGATTTTTTCTGTAGACCAGCGGCTCATCCGTGAGCCGGGGATCGTATTGCACGTAATGCCAATTTCAAAAGCTATGATCTATGAGGACGAAACTTAAATACCCCCTTGGTAGCGAACGGGTTAAATCACATATTCTGGAACCAAAAATAGTTCGATTGAACCTAACTTACCTTAGTATAAATGTGCTCATAAAAAAAGTTACAGCCCTTTGAAGTCACAAAATGAAAATAGATTTTTCCAGTATATTGAAAACCATAGAGATTTTTTATTGAAAATAGACATGTCAGGAACATATTAAAATAATAGTGAAATTTAAGCATCCCATAAAATTTTTATAGGGGTGCTGTTTCCTTAACCCCCGCCCTCTCCCCAAATATTTGTGTACGATTCAATTATATAAATTATATTATTATTGTGGTACCATTAAACACGCTAATAATGGCTATTACTCACGGTGATGAAATTTGTGACAAGAACCGAAGGCCAGTGTCGTAATTCATCAGAGTGATTAATAGCCATTACATGCGAGTAGAATACTAGACTTTTTGTACTTAGAAAAAAATAATTATCACCTACTTTCGATTAAAATTATCACTTACAAAAATGAATGTTGTTTACCAATAGTACACGGCTGAATAATTGGTTACCTATTATTAGTAGGCGTGTTCGCTGTGTGCAAGTAGTTGGAAGGGATGCGAGAAACAATCGTGTGTGAGAAGTCACAATATAGACACAGAATAACTAACCATATAGTTAGTTATTCTGTGACATATAGAACAAATTTGTAGTTGTTTATTATGCTATGATGAAGAGGCGAAACTTATTAGCATTATTTATTATTTTTAGCACATTGCAAAAGGACTATCATTGAGGAAAATGAAACTTCGCAAATACTGTCTTATGTATTTTAAAAATACAACAAGAAATAGTCAATTCAAGTTCTATTAGTTTGCGAAAAATTATATGCACAAATTAATGCAAAGTGGAAAACGGAATTTTATCATAATAAAGCAGAAGTAAGTAACGACATAAATTTTGCATTTTTAATATTGCTCCATATGCACTAGGTATAATTTTGCATTCTTAATATTGCTCCATAGGGAGTAGGTGTGTATTGCTCCAAAATATAGATATGATGTGCAATTATTAAATTGTGTTTAATTAATTAATTCTATCTCACTGTGGATATGAATACAATTGGAATCCTAAATGTTTACGCTTATGATAAACATTGTGTATTGACGTTTATGTTAACATTATTTATGTTAACCTTTTAAAAACCTCGATATTAAAAATTTTACCCTAACAACACAAAACATTCCAGGAATATACTACCAAAGTTCTATCAATATTTGAATGTCCTGGACACTCAGTGAACATTCGGTGAACATCTGATTAAATTATTCCTGGAATGTTACCATAAGACATTCTTTGAACATACTACCAATGTTCCTATATTTTAAGCTGCCAAATAATAAATACTTGTAACCGATATAACATTACTTATAACAGAAACTTGTGCAAAAACGAAGAGAGGCATTTATAATTCTTCTTCAATGCGTTCATTTTCAAATTAACCGCGCATGTATTTTTGCACGGCGCTTAGAGACGGCATCACGTAACTAAAAACGACCAACCATTGAACGACCTCGCTTCGACCATCTTGTCGTTCCATTGTTTTCGTTTTGGTAAAGGAAACGCGTGAAGGAAACGTGTATCGTTTTGTATTTGTGCTTTTTTAGAATATTTTTTTAATTCGGATACTTTTATAATAATTTAATAGTATTATTACGATAGTGCATAAAATAGTGTCCTGTTCTCAACGCAATTGCAGTAGCAGAAGCAATGTAGATAAAAAATCTGCAGAAATAACCTTTCATCAAGTTTCATTCATAGGTTAGTGTGCAAATATGTAAACAAAGGAATTACCCATATTTTAGAAAATAAATTAATACTAATACTATTCATAAAAAATCTTTTAAGTAACGTAGATAACGTTTCTCGATTAATTTTTCAGTCATTGAATATTTTTAAACGTTAACAACAGAGTAAAAGTAAAACATATTAAGCGTCTACATATCCATCCTTATCTATTATAGTGTACAAAATAAGCTAATTTTGTAGCCTTTTCCCAACTAAAATAGTAAATTGGTATGACAAATTTTTAATTTATACAGTAGTTCAAATAATAATTCTTCTGATTTATGTATTATATATTCAGTTTGATTTTTTTACTGGCACTGTATACCTACCTGTGTGGCCAAACGATATCATATTTTTTTAATCTTTTCTCAGAACACTATAATGAAAATCTTTACAAAGTGAATAAAATGCATAAATCAGAAGAATTATTCGGAGTTAATAATTGGCCGTATCAATTTAATATTTTAATTGCGAATAAGCCACAAACTGCGCTTATTCCTAACTAAAATAGTAAATAGAGGGATTATTTGTAAAATTAAAATAATTATTCTTCTTTTTGCGTTTTTGCTAATGTATGCGTTTATAAACGTTTATAAACACGACGGTAGACCACACACTATAATGTTACCAATTAATGAATACACAGAATATAAAGATACTAATAAACAATTTCTAAGCTGTTTTATAAAATTTTTGAGTTCATTAATCATAGTTTTTATTTAAAATATAAATTTGTTAATGACGCTTAGTAATGCATATATTTGTATTTTTAGCTTTCCAGCAGATCCTAAAAGGCGTAAAGTATAGATCAGATTTGTTAATGGAGGAGTATGTTCAAAACATTTTTTAGAAAAAGATATTGGCAGAATTTCACTTTTATCTGTTCATTGAGAGACTGTGTTGTTCCAATAGCTTATGTCACACAGGTAATATGCTTAGCCTAATTAATAATACAGTCCATACAATATATATACCGTTGCACTTCATTATTTACATCAGAGATCTAAGTTGACATTGTTTAATTATTTGATTAATATTCAATGTAAATAAATGAAAACATCAGAAATAGAAAACGAGGATTAAGTTATAATCTTATGTTAAAATAAATAATAAAAACAATAAATATAATAAAATAAATACTTATTTGTTTGTGAAAAAGCTATTTCTTTGTGGTATTTTTGTAATCAACTATTCTAATAATTGGGAAATAAGCCACAAGTTACTTGAAAAAATAATTATATTAAGGTTTCTACTTCCACATCGGACGTCATTGTCAAAATACAAAATATTATTTATTGTTTATTTAAATATTATTTAATATTTATTTTATTATTATTATTATTTATCCATATTATTACCTGTAAATAATATTTCTTCTGATTGTTAACATCTTCAGCGACAAGCTAGTTTTAAAAAATTTTCATTCTGGGCCAAAATGTTTCTTTTGGATATGATTTTCATATGAATTTGTAGTTACATACAACCTATCTTTTCATGTCTAAAGCGTCGTTTTCACGCTACGTCTTATTGTACGTTTTGTGTGTCATGCAAAACGTACGTTTTGTCCAGTTTATATTGGTCATGTATAAATCCAAGGTCATATCGAAGATATGATGAGAAAAGCATAAGCGCCGGACTCCACTTACGATTTGTAGTCGCGCGATTGTTTTCATACAACTCAAGACTCTGGATTTGAACTGAGAACTGAGGTAGAGAACGTAAGGAAAAACGTTAATGTGTATCTATACACTTGGCAAAACGTACGTTTTGTCGTACGTTTTGCATGACACACAAAACGTACAATAAGATGTAGCGTGAAAACGATCCTTTAGGCCAAATCCAGTTATACCAGGAAATTGGCTCAGGCCATGTGTATCGTTTTCGGTACACAGCGTTGAGGACAGTGTGTATCTAAAAGGATACACTGGCGCTGAAGGTGTTAATTGTAAAGGATAGAAAAATTACCATTTTTTTAATTTTTTTAGAATCAGCTGAGAGAAGTGGTCTACAAAAAATCAGGAAGGAAACGGAATATGTGGCTACGAAAGGCAAAAGAAAGGTTTGCACAGCAAATGTGACACATTTTTTTATAGAAATATCAGTAAATTAAATTGAAAAAATGTATGAAAAGATATTGTGCAATAAAAATGTTTATATTTATCAAGGATGCATTATTTGGTAAGGCCACATATCGTCAGTGATGTGACAATACCTCCCATCTGTTTTTTCATGAGATTTGTAAGAGAGACTAAACACTTGTTTGAGCCACCTCCTGTTTTCATATATATTTTGACTTGTTTTGTAGTAAATTCAACTATCTATTTACTACAAAACAAGTCAAAACTTACGTATAAAAATAGGAGGTGGCCTTAAAAAATGTTTTTCGTCTCCTGCAAAACTCATGAAAAAACATATAGGAGGTATTGTCACATCACTGACGATATATTTCAGAGAATGTCTAAAAAATATACTGTGAATGTCCTACGAACATTCGTGTACATTCATGGAATGTTCCAACAAGACATTCAGGCTAAAAAAAATACTGTGAATATCCAAAGAACATTCGTATACATTCATGGAATGTTCCAACAAGACATTAAGGAATGTTTAAAATGCTGACACAGTACTTTCCTGGGACTTTCCAGGGACATTCGTGTGCTTTTGGGGACATTCCAGGAATGTTTTCAATGTCCTGTGTGTACCTTCTAGGAACATTCCTGGAATGTTTTGTGTTATTAGGGTAAATGATGAAATTAAAACATAAAAAATATACTGACCCATTTTTACAGTTAAAAATCCTTTAAAATGTTTCAAAGTAAATTATTGATATAAAGTACAATAATTACTGTATTAAATAAACAACTTTAAGTAATTTTATTTGCAGTTTATATACGACTAATACTATTAAAAGTGGCATGCACCACTACTGGAACCTAACTTTAACCCGTGAGTAATGACCCATGAGAAGCCACGGTTAAAGTAATGGGTGTATTATCTATTCAAAAATAGTGAATAATGAGCATGTTATCAAACGATTGCAGAAGAAAGAAACTGGTGGCCGGAGTAGCTCAGGCGGTAGTATGTCTGACTTTCATGCAGGTAGGCCGGGGTTCAAATCCCAGAGCCGGCGAGAACAGCTGACCATTTTTAAAAATATCTATAGGCCCGAAGTCGACTCAGCCTGAATGAAATGAGTACCTTGGGTAAAACCAGGGGTAGTAATAGGCGGTTGAAGCGTAGCACTAGGCCTGTTACCTTCCTTGAATGCAAGTACTTGGAGGGGATACGAGAGTGCGCGAATAGCGGAGAAATATTTTAACTTTCTTAAATAATTCATATTGTCAATTGAAATTGTCAAAATGACGTATAAATCATACCTACTCTAATTGAAGAAGAAAAATTATATGTTGCTCCACAGTATTTATATGATATGCAATATTATTATATAAAAGTAGATTTAATGAATTGTATTTTGCTTGCAGTACTGCTTTTTAATAACTAATTTTATTTACTAATTACATACAATAGGGAACTTGCATAAAATTTTAAATTCGGAAAAAATGTTATAAATCACAACGGAACATAATTTAAAACATGTATCCAATGATAAAAAAATTGTTTTTGTGTTCCGTTTGGCCCCCAAAGACGATTCTAAATTCAAATTATTGCAGCTATCATAAAGCGCGTCGTGACATCATATGATTATAATTATGTTTACATTCTGCACCAACAAAGTAGGTAAACAAAATTGTACATAATTTTAAATTAGACATTATAAACGTCAGTAGAAAATACGTTTGATCGTTTGAACTATTTTAAATCCATATAAACTTTGTACTTTTAGAAAATGGCACTAAACAACACTTATGGTGTTTTCTTTTATTTTCCATAGTAAACCTTCTTTCCTTTCCTTCAAAAACTGTATGAAACTCCAATCTCAACAAACTGGTATATATTATTATTACAATGACATACGATAAATGTCATTAGAATATAAATATTAGAGGCCAATAAACTAAAGAAGAAGAAAATAATACACCTAAATATAACCATAAAAATATAAGTATAACCGTAAAGTTAAACTGTGTGACGTCACGGGTCGCTTGAACTATTTTAAAATACAGAAGACTTTAAACTTGTACTTCTAAGTTATTATGAGTTTTTGAAGCGTGAAATTTTGGAAGTCTCGTTAAAACTGAACAATATTATGTAATAAAAAAATGTTCATGTTCCCTATTTTTTACCTTTTAATAACATACCCTTATCTTACTTTTTCTTCTTATAATTTTTTTTGGGTTATGGCCTTGACAGTTATTCAGCAACCAGCACTAATATAATTGGCCAATATAATTAAAAGTGCTAAGAATGTTGGTGAGCTATGAAACCAGGTGTCGCTTTTTCGAACTTGCACGGTCCCAATCAAAGCTGCGTTAGCAGTATAAAACGGGAGACTATTATTATTATTATAAGAAGGAAAACTGTTAAAAAAATGTTCATGTTCCCTATTTTTTACCTTTTAATAACATACCCCTATCTTACTTTTTCTTCTTATAATTTTTTTTGGGTTATGGCCTTGGCAGTTATTCAGTAACCAGGACTAATATAATTGGCTAATATAATTAAAAGTGCTAAGAATGTTGGTGAGCTATGAAACCAGGTGTCGCTTTTTCGAACTTGCACGGTCCCAATCAAAGCTGCGTTAGCAGTATAAAACGGGAGACTATTATTATTATTATAAGAAGGAAAACTGATTTTTGCTTTTTTCTAAAATTAATATTGTCTTGCGCACATGTGCTTCGTTGTATTGTAACTTCCGGCCAATTACATTCGAAGTCGAATTGTCCAAAAATGAATTACTTACTAAATTTACTAGATATTTACGACTGGGATCAGTGAATCGTGTACTCGTATACAAAGAAAACTTTTATTTTACAAAAAGGACTGTTAAAATTTTGGCGAGAGCGTTTTGACAATGTAAATTTTGGTGAATGCTCCACCTTTTAGAAACTCTGCCAAAATCTAACGAACGTAATAATTTACCACTGCTTGTATAAAAGAAAGGTAAAATCATTTTATGGAGTTCAAAAAACATAAATCTGTACTATTAAATGTAGAATATAATAGAAATAGTCTTTATTGTCATTGAAAATTTACAATTTAACGGATAAAGCTTACAAAGAATCAGAAAATAACAATAACAAAAATACAATTTACTGAAATTGCAAAAATCGTCAATATTATACAATGAAAAATAATGAAATAAAACAAAAACAATATATTGCATAATTTAAATAACTTGAAAATTGCATAATCAACCGGATCCGAATAGGAGGTCGAAATGTACCCACCTGCTTGCCGGATGAAACGTTTTTTTTAATTAAATTTCATACATAGACAAACACGACCAACATTGGTTTACTATCAAAATCGTGTCATAGATATCCTTAAGTGGGGCCGTAGGGGTTAAAATCGACATTTTAAGTACATTTTTGTTTTTTTTTTTTTTGAAAGTATGAGAGAATAATTTTATTTTTAAATGAAATAAGCCCCACACGAATACGAATATGACATAAGATGTCATATTCGTATTCAGCAAACCCACAAACCTCCTGAGCAAACTGTTTGTATCAATTTAGTGCTGAAACCCCTCGAAACTCCAGATGATGTAATTTATTATTTTACCTGAGAAATAAGCCACAATTTAAGAAACCCCCGAAACTCCAGATAACGTGCTCCAGCAGCGTCCCTGTGTACCAGGTGCTCTGGGGTCGGTTCTGATAATGTATTCGTGTTCTGTAATCTCAAAAAGCTCCGAGTGATCTGTTTGCATCAATTTAGTGCTGAACAACCTCAACCTCCAGATGATGTGCTTTAGCAGCAACCCTGGGTACTAAGTGCTTCTTGGGGATCCATTTTGATTGAATATTCGTGTTCAGTGAACCCAAAAACCATTAAATAGCAAAATCTGGCCCTTAAGATACTAACTTTGACATGTTTATGCACTTTTGCATGCATGTTATCCACTTAAAATGAAAGGCATTTTAACCTCTCTTTCTATTGTAGGGTTTTTTCCTGATGTCATTCTGAACACAACGCAAAACGTTGCAAGTATATATGTGCTGATTTAAAAATCGATTTATTTTTTACTAAATGCACTGGTCTATATCACCCTAAACAGAAAACATTCAACTAAATTAATTTGCTCTCCATGTTAAAAAATAATTAAGGTAATTTCTACATGAACTGTTTTAAAAGGCTGTGGCTTAAGGGTTTTTAGGGTATAATTAACTGTAACCCTTTTGCTACTGTCGACAAGTTTAATTTCCAACCACTAGTTTATGTTTACTGATAGAAACAACTGAATCAGTTTTTACATACAGAAGATATATATTTCAGTAATTTATAGTTTACTATTGCAAAAGGGCAACACTGGTATCATAAAAGGATGGAATTACCTAACCTCACATCAATTTTATTGTAGCACGTGCATGGCCGCCTGAGTTATTATTGACGAAATTGAAAGAACCTGTTATTGATTTCAATTAAAAGTAAGAAATTAAGCGTACAGACGTTAATACTATTACAAGTAAGTCAAATTTAGCTTGGAAAATACCCTCGAAAAATTTTATACCTAGAAAAAAACAACGAAGAATGTTAATCTTTAATTATTTCCAAGGAGCTTGTTTATGCTCATTGATGGTAGCGCTAAAATAATGCATAAAGCTCATAAAAAGAAAAAATAATTTGAAAATTAACGGCGCCGGCGAGGAGACTGACATCAATGAATTCATGATAATACAGTGGAGGCAGATGACCTGAAGAAGCACACTGGGTCAAAATGGATGCAAATTGTCCAAGATAGAGAGGCATAGAAGAAGGAAAAGGAAGAGGAGGCCTATATCCAAGGATGGATGTTTAGGGCTGATTAGATAGATAGATAGAACGTAAATCATTAACGTAAAAACTGAAACTATGTATAGTTTATATAATTAGCTACAATCTGTAAAAGTTTCAAGTTTCTTAATTATCAAAAAGAAGAGAATTTAAGCATTTTCCATTAAGAGGCTACAGTAGCGATCAACAGGTAGCAACAAACGCGGTCCAAGATTGCGACTGTAATTTTGAATATTTTGTCGAGATATTTAACACACATATTCGTAATATAGTAAAGAATGGCGATACAGAGCCCAATTTGAGAAATATATTAGTATGTGGAAATTATTCTGTAATTAAAATACAAATTAAAAAACGAGCCTGTACCTCCATTAAGAAGAACAAAAAATACACTTTCTTCAAATAAACTTTTTTATCCCATGCTTAGATTTTGTGTCATTTTGGACCTACTAAAATTTTTTATTTATATCAATAACAAGAAATCTAACATATTATAACTAATAACTAATTAGGCAACAAGGAAATTGTGAAATAAAAATGTATACCATTTTTATTCAGTTGCAATGCGAAGGCAAAACTGTCTTATTTTTCACTTAGAACAGAAAGCGCAAACCAGCACCCTAAATCGATGATTTTCGACTATAATTGGAGTCATTATCAGAGAGGCATAGGTTTTCTGCTCTCTGTCCTAAGTGACGAAACTCCGGGAGCTTATCCCCGCATTGCAACTGACGTTTATGGAGTAGGTGTCTAACGACATCTGGCAACTGAAAGTCAAAGTTTTCAACCTAACAGAAATATTAAAAATATTGAAAAATATTAAAAATATTCCTAAAAAATATTTAATTTAAAATTTATTGGACCATTTTCCTGGTATCACCTTCATGGCTTCTAAAAATTGCAAGCCAGATGTATGCTGAAGCGAAGAAGACAAGAGGGAATTTAAAAGCGACAAATTGTCACTGTCATTTTGAAAAACCTGCGTCAGATTTTCTCTTATCTGTTCTGTTATCTTTATCGATATCTGTTCAGTGCAGTAGTGTATAATTTTAATAATTCGTTATTGTTGTTTCATAGTAGTGTTTATTTATAGTTAATTTATTATATTTTTGTGTAATAGAACTAAGTTGTTGGCCTATTTGAAAAAATAGATTATTGTTAATAATGAGTTTTAGTTCGCGCTACTGTATATTCTTAAAATCGTTTTTTAACAATTAAAAACATAAATAAAAAATTATTGACTATTCGTGTATTGTTCCCGTAAATGCATATGTCTGAAAATTTTCATTCATTTGCATTGAAGAAAGGGCAGTTAAATTAACGTCTGAAGATTTCACCCAAACGATTGAACTAAATAAAAGCGTTTAAAAATTAAAACAAATATTGGAGATCATCTTCCAAAACAAATGAACAATAAAAGATGTTTCAGTTGTCCCCAAAAAAAGTAAAACGTACAAAAACTTTATGTGTTGGAAGCCATGTATATTTATGCAAAAAGTGCTTTTCAACATTACACTCATAATTCAGTTGCAATTATACCTTATTTAAAAAAAATTCTATTGTAAGTAACGTTTTTATAACTCGTGGGATCTTAAAGTACCAGTCAAAACTACTGTTTGAGCCTCACCTCCTTAAAATGGAAAATAAAAAAAAATCAAACTCGAAGGATTATTCGAAAAAAACTGTGAGACAAATTAAATATGTAAAAATAAAACTATGTTTATTTTCAATAAAACCACATTTAGTTATTTTAAGTTATTTATAGTTTTAGGTGGCATGACTGTGTAATTTTAGTTTCAGTGACATTTGTAAATTATTTGATAGTTGTCAAAAACTCATAGCGTAAGAAATAGCATTGTTCTTGATTCTCTTTTTAGGTTTGTATTTTTAAGTTATTTTAGTCATTTTATATTAATGTTTATAATCTTTATTGTACATATTGTAAATAAACTCTTTTTAGATGAATTCATACTACTATCTCTTACAAGAATAAGAGTAGGAAACAACTCTTATAAATCAAGAACTTACGCTGACCAAGCGAAAATAGCGATAAAAATAGATTTTCAAGCCGTTATTTGTACAAATTAAGGATGAAGAATTTGTATTGCTATCAATGAGAATTTGTATTGCTATAGAAGCAAGCAGTAGTAATAGTAAGAATAATGTACAGGGTGCGCCAAACCTCTGGTCTTCTTTGATTACGGCTAAACTATGAGATATACAAAAAAATGTTTATAACAAAACTAATGTGTATCAAAGAGGTCTATAATTTAAAATTATTTTCAATTATACAGGGTGAGTCAGAATGACGGTATGAACCAAAGTTGTATTTTTTTAAATGGAACACCCTGTATATTAAATCATTTTTGAATATATTATTTAAAAATATGAAAAATTTGTATAAGGTCTTATAGGCCTAAAGTTAATAATTTTCGAAATATTTACATTTTTATTGAGAAAAATGGTAATATTTATAGGGTTGTGGATTATGCTTCCAAGGAAATAAAAATTTAGGTGATAGGTCGAAGTTTTTAAAATATAGTGTTATTTTTAAATAATTTAATATTTTTTACTTTTAGCCATAAAATATACAGTGTGATCACTATTTGCAAATACAAAATTTTCTCATTTTTTTTAAATGGGACACCTTGTATATTAGTTTTGCGTTTGGTAGTAAATATTACAACCTTTCTTTTGGTATAAGGTTGTATTTACCTAGCATGTTTCGTTTTGTAGATATTTTAAAAAAACTATAGATTTTACGTTTTGGCGGATTTTTTATTTAAAAATTTTTTTGCAAAAAAAATAATTATAATCTAGTTTTAGAAACATACACTAAAATATAAAATATGAAAATAAAAACGTAATTAAAGATTAAAATAAATCATATGCTAGTACAATTCAATTGAATTTAATAACTTTAAATTATTTTACAAAAAATATTTTACCATATTAATGAATACATAAATTAGTTACTAAATTAAATAAACAACCAAATTTTAAATCAATCGTAGTAATTCTTCTACCGCAGCAACTTTCCTATACCAAATTAATTGTTAGTTATATTGTATTTACGAGTAAGATCAGTTAATAACTTTTTAATTTACCTACATCTTGAGAACGTATAAAGTATGCTTTGAAACAAATGAACGTTATGGAAGTATATTAAGAAGTAAATAGTATCTATGTACCTACTCGTGTCACAAAATCTGGTAATAATTTCTAATGGTTTCGCCCAAAACAAATGTCATATCCAAAAATGTTTCGGTTAAGGTTAAAAAATTAAAATTTAAAATAAAAAAAATTGTTACAAAAATTTCAACTACAAAAGTATTCCCAGTTTTTGTGACACCAGTAAATACTATTTATATTAATAAATAATTTGGATGATACATTTAACATTCATTTGTTTCAAAGCATACTTTATAATAATTTTTATATTCTCAAGATGTATGTAAGTAAATTTAAAAGGTAAATTAAAAGTTTAACTAAATACAATTTAACTAACAATTAATTTCGTACAGGAAAGTTGCTGTAGTAGAAAAATTACTACGGTTGATTTAAAATTTGGTTGTTTATTTAATTTAGTAACTAATTTATGTATTCATTAATATGGTAAAATATTTTTTGTAAAATAATTTAAAGTTATTAAATTCAATTGAATTGTACTAGCATACGATTTATTTTAATCTTTAATTACGTTTTTATCTTCATATTTTATATTTTAGTGTATGTTTCTAAAACCAGATTATAATTATTTTTTTTGCAAGAAAATTTTTAAATAAAAAATCCGCAAACACGTAAAATCTATAGTTTTTTTTAAATATCTACAAAACTAAATATGCTAGGTACATACAACATTATACCAAAAGAAAGGTTGTAATATTTACTACAAAACGCAAAAGTAATATACAGGGTGTCCCATTTAAAAAAAATTAGAAAATTTTGTATTTGCAAATAGTGATCACACTGTATATTTTATGGCTAAAAGTAAAAAATATTAAATTATTTAAAAATAACACTATATTTTAAAAACTTTGACCTATCACCCAAATTTTTATTTTTTTGGAAACATAATCCACAACCCTATAAATATTACCATTTTTCTCAATAAAAATGTAAATATTTCGAAAATTATTAACTTTAGGCCTATAAGACCTTATACAAATTTTTCATATTTTGAAATAATATATTCAAAAATGATTTAATATACAGGGTGTTCCATTTAAAAAAATAAAACTTTGGTTTATACCGTCGTTCTGACTCACCCTGTATAATTAAAAATAATTTTAAATTATAGACCTCTTTGATACACATTAGTTTTGTTATAAACATTTTTTTGTATATCTCATAGTTTAGCCGTAATCAAAGAAGACCAGAGGTTTGGCGCACCCTGTATATAAATTTAAGTGGTTGCAGCCAACAGAGTCCCGTTTCTATTATGAAATGCCTGCTGAAAAGCAACTTCAAGATTATCATTCTGAACTATTTCGTCTGAAAAAAGTAAAAAATGTTTTAGCATCTATGAAATCAAGAGGATGCTTTAGAACATGTACCATTACCTTAGATGATAATTTGAAAGTGATTTATTTTGATTCAGATGATGATGTGGTTTATCAAAATGAGTACCTACAACAGACCTTATTACCAGTGTATGAGAAGAAAGAAGCGATTGAACAATCTCCACCATTAGTCGAGTTGCTCCAGAAACTTGGTGAAACTAGTATACCTAAAGTTGAAAAGAAAAATTACAAAAAAATAAAAGATGATTTTGTACTTCGAAATTTTGATGGTAAAAATGTTCCAATGAATTCATGGCTCAAGACCTTCGAATCATGTTGTTCGCGATGTGAGGTGGATACTGATAAAGACAAGATTTTGATTCTACGTCTGTTTTTTGAAGGAATAGCAAAGGAATGGTTTGAATCAAAAATAATAACATTAGGCTTAGATAACCGTTTTGAGGTATGGAAAGTTAATTTTTTTGATAGTTTTTGTGAAACAGGTTAGGATAATCATAGAAAAGCTTATTCTTTTAAGTATATAGGTGGTAGTCTTGTTGATTATGCATTTCGCAAAGAAAATTTATTGCTAAATATCAAAAATGATTTTCCTATTGATATATTAATTGATTTAATTGTGACAAATTTGCCAATTCATACACAAAATAATATTAATAGAGCTGATGTTACAACAATGGAAAAATTGATAGGTGAGTTACGAAAATTGGAGAATTCAGTTATAAGCAAGAAGAATAAATCAGAGACAAACCCAAATTTTATACAAATACCTACCAAATTAAATACAATAATACCAAAAGAAAAAAATAGTTGTCAATATTGTGATAAAAAAGGATTCCCTGGGAGGTTTCATCCAGAGGCAATGTGTCGTTTAAAGCAAAAAGGTAGAAGGACAATACAAGAAAACAAATAAAATGATATTCAATATGTTAATAATATTGCTATACAGGAGACATTAAATGAAACGGTAACCGACCAAAAAAACTGAATTTGCTGCCATTGATCAAATTAAAAGTATTCCTAAATAATAGAGAATTATGTGGAATCTATGACCCAGGTTCGAATGTTACTCTTCTGAATTCGAAGGTAGCAGGTAAGTTGGGATTAGTTATTCATGAAGATAGGAATATGTTTAAAACGATAAATGGCAGAACAAATTTTACAGGAAAACTAATTGCAAAAATGAAAATTAATAAAATTGAGAAAAATGTTAATCTTTTTGTAATTAATGATGAATATTTCGAGTATGATATTCTACTTGGATTGGATTCTATTTTGAATTTTCAAATGAAACAAGATTTTGATTTAGAAATCTATCAAAGATTAGATCTAGATATTGAAGAGAAGATTGAAAAGTTTAATCACAATGTTAATTTGACAGAATATTCAATAAACTTTAATGAAGGAATTCCCACAGAGCATTTTGAAGCAAAATTAGAACATTTAAAGCCAGAGCAGAAAAGTAAAATAGAAATATTACTAAATAAGTATGACAATATTTTTGCAAAACATAAATTTGATATTGGGCAAGTTCAAAATAATGAAGCTCAAATTAAACTTTTAGAACATAAATTTGTCGCAAAGAAGCCATACAGATGCTCACTAGAGGACCAAAAAGAGATAGAATTTCAAATTGGACAATTGTTAAAAGCAAATTTAATAGAAGAATCATCTTCACCCTTTGCAGCACCCGTTACATTGGCTCTTAAAAAAGATGAAGGATCTAAAACAAGATTATGCATTGATTTTCGTGAATTAAACAAATTAATTGTTCCCGAACCACAACCTTTTCCATTAATTGACGAGATTTTGACCAAAACAAGGAATGCTAAATTCTTTACTACTTTAGATATAAATTCTGCTTTTTGGTGTATTCCAGTTCGGAATAAAGATAAATATAAGACAGCTTTTGTTACACAAGATGGTCATTGGCAATGGAAATGCTTACCTTTTGGGCTTAAAACATCACCAGCAATATTTCAAAGAATTTTAAGTAATATTATCAGAAAACATAATTTAAACCCATTTTGTATAAATTACATAGATGATATTTTAATATTTTCAGTATTATTTGAAGAACACTTAGAGCACATTGAAAGACTCATGGAAGCCATTCTTGAAGAGGGATTTAGGCTTAAACTTCTAAAATGTAATTTTGCAAGAGAAGAGGTAAAATATTTGGGACACATTGTGGGAAACAATTCAGTTCGTCCTTTACATGATAATTTAATATCGATCAGAAATTTTCCAGCACCAGCTACCAGAAAAAAAAATACGGCAGTTTTTGGGAAAAGTAAATTTTTACCACAAATATATAAAAGATTCAGCTAGGTTATTAGAGCCATTACATAATTTAATTAGAAAAGGTATTAAATTTCACTGGTCTTTAAGCTGCCAAACAGCCTTTGATAAGGTAAAGAGTATCCTCTGCTCTGAACCTATTCTAGCTATTTTTGACCCAAATGCTCCTACAGTTATATATTCCGATGCTAGTATTTTAGGAGTTGGTGCAGTTCTCAAACAAAAACAAGAAGATGGAGAAATGAAACCTGTGGCTTACTTTTCAAAAAAATTGAAAAAATATCAGGAAAACAAAAAAGCAATTTTTTTAGAATGCCTGGCAATTAAAGAAGCATTAAAATTTTGGCAATACTGGCTAATGGGAAGAAAATTTGTCATTATTACTGATCATAAGCCCCTTGAGGGAAGAGAAATTCGTACAAGACCAGATGAAGAATTAGGAGATATGACTCATTTTCTTTCACAATTTGATTTCGACATTAAATATGAACCTGGAAAAGAAAATGTAGAAGCAGACTGCCTTTCTAGAAACCCAGTTTTGGAAAATATAGAAAATGCAGAAACATTTATAAAAACAGTGACCTAGTGACATTAACTGAGATAAAACAAGACCAGAATAATAATCGTGAACCGTGACCAGAATAATAGTGAACCTAGTGACATTAACTGAGATAAAACAAGACCAGAATAATAATCGACAAGCTATAGATAAAATGATAGGAACAATTTCCAACCAAGATGTATTCTATAAATTAAGGAAGAACCAGAAAAAAATAATATGTATTATCCAAAGATTTTAGAGTGGAGTTAATAACAAAAATTCACAAATTTTATTGTCATATTTGAGCTGGTAAAGTAATTAACAAAATTAGGAATTTTTACTACATTAAGAATTTGGATTTACTGGCAAAAGATATCTGCCAGAAATGCGAGATTTGCTGTAAAAATAAAACAAGAGTAGGTCCAAAATATGGTCTCTTGTCACAATTAGGTCCGGCAAAAGAACCTTTCGAGATAATGTCCCTAGATACAATAGGAGGATTTGCTGGCAATCGTTCAACAAAAAAATACCTCCACTTACTTGTAGATCATTTTACCAGATATGCATTTGCAGTTACTTTCAAAAATCAGACGACAGGTGATTTTATTAAACTAATCTCTAAAATTCAAGATAAACACCCCATAAAAACATAATTAACAGATCAGTATCCGGGAATTAATTCCAAAATATTTAGAAATAATATGAAACAGTTAAATATTCAACGTGTTTTTACAGCAGTGGACTGCCCATTTTCGAATGGTTTAAATGAAAGACTTAATCAAACATTAGTTAATAGGATAAGATGTAAACTAAATGAAACTAGAAGTAGAGCATGGACAAAAATAGCTGAAGAATGTATAGATGAATATAATAGAACAGATCATTCCGTAACCGGATACAGCCCAGAATATTTGCTTTTTGGAAAAGCGGATCCGATTGTTCCCGAGGAACTTTGTGAAACAAGAAATGTATCAAAAGATAAGCAAATAGCTTATAAAAATTCAGTACGACATCATGAATATAATAAAAAGCTGTATGACAAAAATAGAAAATTCCATGAATTTAAAGAAGGAGATTGGGCATATGTAGAAAATAAATCCAAACTAAACAGAAAAAAACTTGATGAAGTAAGACTAGGCCCATTTCAAATAAAAAAAAACAAATTTCAAATACTTTATATGAAATAGATATTGGATACAAAAGGAACGATATGAATTATTTTCACATCTCAAAATTGTTGCCATGTGACCAACCATAGACTTTCATGGTTTGTCATACCTGTTGGTGGGGGGATGTAAAAATAAAACTATGTTTATTTTCAATAAAACCACATTTAGTTATTTTAAGTTATTTATAGTTTTAGGTGGCATGACTGTGTAATTTTAGTTTCAGTGACATTTGTAAATTATTTGATAGTTGTCAAAAACTCATAGCGTAAGAAATAGCATTGTTCTTGATTCTCTTTTTAGGTTTGTATTTTTAAGTTATTTTAGTTATTTTATATTAATGTTTATAATCTTTATTGTACATATTGTAAATAAACTCTTTTTAGATGAATTCATACCAGTGCCGGTTTATGCACTGGGCGCTTGGGACGGGCGCCCAGGGGCCCGTGCCCCGGAGGGGCCCGTAGGGACCCGTTCCTTTTATTGATAAAAAAGTAAAGTCCGCTAAATAATTTACATATTTTCCAAAATAGAAAAAACGACGACGAAATACCTGCGATTTCGAAATGGTCTGATTTTAAGACTGATAATTTTATAAAAACTATGAACTTTTAAACCAAAGAGTGATGCCTTAAAAAATTATAAAAAAAGGATCAAGATGGAGACAAAGCTTATTATAGAAGATTAAATAAAAGCAACTTTTATAGAGGAAAACTCAATGGAGGCAAAGAAAAGATAGATTGGCTAATATACGCCGCAAGTGCTAAAGCTGTTTATTGTTACCCGTGCAAATTATTTTCAATTGAAAAAATAGTTTAATTAATTTTGGATGAACCCACTGGAAACATTTGAATAGTTTGCTCA
Organism: Diabrotica virgifera virgifera; assembly: GCF_917563875.1. Lineage (NCBI taxonomy): Eukaryota > Metazoa > Arthropoda > Insecta > Coleoptera > Chrysomelidae > Diabrotica > Diabrotica virgifera. Next base: position 76,994,895 of record NC_065449.1, on the reverse strand, counting down.
AGGCTCACGAACAAAGTAAATTTCATCTGAACTCTATGGTTACATTAATAACAAGATCATCAATAATTTGAGTTATAGACGCTGCCTTGAAAGAGCAAGTAGAACGCGAAGCGAACTATTGGATAATCGTCCTAAGAAGAGTTGTTGTCACTGCTAAATTACTTGCTTCTCAAGGACTAGCTTTAACGAGTCGTCATAAAGGAAATTTTATACTAGGCTAAATTTGACTACTTCTAAGCTGAGCATTTACAACGGAATGCCGATAAATGAAAGGGTTCAGTTAGCTATTTGTCTCACCGAATTTACAATGAGTTCTTGGAAGTAATAAAATCAAAACTTGTAGAAACTTTTGACGCTATAAATACTTTAGTTAAAAACTAGGGATCCATCAAACCTATTTTTTACAGTTAAGCAATAACAGAGACGAAAAATTAGCAATTAAAAGTGAAGCCAAGACATTGCAGAATAAAATGGATACCTTTGAGACAGCTCCATTGACAGTAATTTGGATAAAAACTTTGGAACGAGTTAATGCAACAAGCAAAACGTGAACGTGAAGAAACTGTGGACTTGTGTCAATTGGAGTAGAATTAATGACATCTATTTTGAGATCTGTTGGAGACGTAAGAAATATGTTAAGCGAAATTGAATAGAAACCAAAAATATTTTTTACGAAAACGACGACGATATCTCAAACATATTCTATACGACTGACCTTCAAAGAACAAAGAAGGGAAAAACATTTTTCGATGAAGCAGGTGAAAGTGAAACAATTAAAGGGGCAAGAAATATTCGGAATTGAAGTATTTAATGTTATAGGCCACAATATTACTCAAGATCTTTTAAAGAGAATTAAATGCTACAAAGATGTTACATCAGCTGTTCCATGTTTTTCTAAGCTAGATAAAGAAGCAGTCAAGATGTCAATTAATACTTTGTGTGAAATATAAAAAAGATGTTGATGAAACCAAAGAGAACTCGCATAATGAAATTACTCATTCTATAACATTCTATATGCCAAAAGTTAAATAAACATTTATAAAATTTGGTGTCATCCAAGATATAAAGATTGTAAAGGCAACAATTTCCAATATTTTACCTTTACTACAAGTTTATTTCACGATACCAACTTTAATGCGTCAGGCAAGCGGTCTTTTTCGGCTTTAAAAAGAATAAAAATATATTTAACGCCAAATAGGGTCAAGAAAATCTAGACGCATATCACTATTGTATTATAAAAAATGAAGACCTGGAGCAACTGAATAGTGATAGTATTATATGACAGATTGCTAATGCCTAGTCAATCAAGAAAAAAAGTGATCTAATTTTTGTCACAAGTATGTATTTTTTAGAATATATTTTTTTGTTCGTCATGTGTTGTTTTGTTTAAATTTCTGTTTTTTTTTAATATTTTTAGATGTATTTTTTGGAATATTTTTTTCGTTTGCTATTCTTCTGGTTTGGTTTAAAAAAGTATGGATTTTACAATAAATACATTTGTTTTCTTGTTAAAAAACTGACAACGAATAGCAATTAAGGGGGCCCCTAAATATTCAGCGCCCAGGGCCCGAAGTTAGGTTAAACCGGCACTGATTCATACTACTATCTCTTACAAGAATAAGAGTAGGAAACAACTCTTATAAATATACAAAAAACTCACACATTCGTAAAAAAATTGGCAAAATCTAACACATTCGTTAAAGAAAAGCGTGGGGCGCGTCTTCATCGAATAAACAATTTTCGCCCCAAGCTTTTCTTTAACGAATTTGTTAGATTTTTTCAATTTGTGTGAGATTTTGTATATTTAATCTGTCTAACAGTCTTTTTGCGAATAATCCTTTGAGTTTGAATTTTTTTTTATTTTTTGCTTTTTTGGTTTATTTTTTTATATTTGTAATTTTAGTCACTCGTAACTAAAAAAGCGTTCCATAAATTTTTTTCATATTTTTTATTTTTTACTCTTTAGTCTTACACTTTTCAAACGTTTCAAATATGCAAAAATGTATGTATAAAACATATTATAATGTACAAACATGAAAAGTAGTCGGAATCGGCAAAAAAATTGAAACTGTATTGTTTATTTATAAAGCATAAGTAAACAATTAACGTAAAAAGTGAACTTATGTATAGCTCATATCATTAGCTACAATCTGTAAAAGTAAAAAACAAGAGAATTTGGGCATTTTCTATTAAAATCGTTTTTTTTTTATTTAAACACTCAATAAACCTAAATTGTTTTGACTATTCGTGTATTGTTCCCACGAATGCATATGTCTGCAAATTTTCAATCATTTGCATTGAAGAAAAGGCAGTCAAATTAACGTCTAAATATTTTACCCAAACGATTGAACTAAAGAAAAGCGTTTAAAAAGACAATTTTACGATTAATTATGATATGTAATGTGTACATAAATAAAAGTTTTTAAATTAATAATAATCATGTTTCTTACATGTAAAAATTAATTCAGTCTTGAAAGGGTAAACCAGAATAAGTATTAAAAATTTTCCGCTGTTATACATTATTTATACAGTTGAGGCCTGTGGATGTTGTCACTGCTATCATAAAATTATTAACACTTTTATTTCATTATTAAATAATTAGCTGTATCTTAATATGCAAGGACAGTGTGGTGAAACCTATCTTATTATAAATACAGAAGAGATTGTTCATAAATTTTAGTTTGAATGTATTATTTTCTATAAAAATATAGTTCTATTAAATAAAACGAGTAAAAATATCGCAAATTCTATGTAAAATTCTATGAATTTCGGTACGAAAAATAGTTTAACCATAGAAACAAAAATTAACAACATATACAGAGAGAGTCTGTAATTTGGATTAAATTCAATATCTCAAATACCAATTGTTTTTTTTTGAACAATTCTCAGACCCGTCGATTAGTATTTCAAATTGTGCTTTTTAACATACAATAATAATGTATACCCAATATAATATGTCCCAATTTAGAGATATGACATCATCGTTGATTTTTTTAAATGGCAACACTGTCATTTTGATAGCTATTTTGATAGGGTGTATAAAGTTATATACAACTGCAAAATATCAATTTTTATTCTCTACCATTTACAAGATAATAGAAAATAACAAAGTTATGTCTGTAATTTGGAATACATTGAATAATTAAAATACTGATTTTTTTTTTGAAAAATACTTAGACCCGTCGATTAGTACTTATATCAAATTGTCATTTTTGACATACAATAATAATGTATACAGGGTGTCCCAATTTAGAGATATGACGTCATCGTTGATTTTCTTAAATGGCAACTGTCATTTTGATAAATATTTTGATAGGGTGTGTTAAGTTATACACAACTGCAAAATTTCAAATTTTAATTCCCTACCATTTACAAGATAATAAAAAATAACAAAGTTGTTAAAAACAAGTAATCAAACAATAATTGAATTTAATTATTTCAATTAAGCAAATGCTCTTAACGTTGCCCATTGAAAATTTGACAATAATTGAGGGCAACATTATGAGTATTTGCTTAATTGAAATAATGAAATTCAATTATTATTTATATTATTTGGTTACTTGTTTTTCATAACTTGGTTATTTTTTATTATCTTGTAAATGGTAGGAAACAAAAATTTGAAATTTTGCAGTTGTGTATAACTTTACACACCCTATCAAAATAGCTATCAAAATTATGGTGTTGCCATTTAAGAAAATCAACGATGACGTCATATCTCTAAATTTGGACACCCTGTATACATTATTATTATATGTCAAAAATGACAATTTGAAATACTAATCGACGGGTCTGAGCATTCTTCAAAAAACAATTAGTATTTTAGTTATTGAATTTATTCCAAATTACAGACATAACTTTGTTATTTTTTATTATCTTGTAAATGGTAGAGAATAAAAATTTGATATTTTGCAGTTGTGTATAACTTTACACACACTAACACAATAGCTATCAAAATGATAGTGTTGCCGTTTAAGAAAATCAACGATGACGTTAAATCACTAAATTGGAACACCCTGTATACATTATTATTGTATGTCAAAAAGGACAATCTGAAATACTAACCGACGGGTCTGAGCATTTTCTAAAAAAACCATTAGTATTTGAGATATTGAATTTATTCCAAATTACAGACTCTCTCTGTATATATTATTATATCAAATATTTTTTAAAAATTTTAACAAATTACCATAAAGAGATTGTTGAAAAAGTTATTCCATAGATGCATCTCACTAGAAAATTTATTAAATCCGATTAAGCAATGAAACTTAAAATTAAAACAAATTTTTTATTAAACTATTAAAAAATGACTTGTGATAGGTACATTGAACAATTTTTCTTCAAATAGCTTGTGTTTCCAAGCTTGAAAACCAAACAGATATCGCGAGTTTAATAATGAATGAATTTTAAAAAATGTAACAAAAATGATGTATCTTTTATTTATGTAAAATAATAATTATATTTTATAACTTTATTAGACAAAAATTTGATAAAAAAAATATTAATTAATGAAATTTATTTTTGTTCTAAATTGAAATTTAATGAAGCATTACTATCAAATATAAATGAGATATTCATCAAAAGGATTAACCACGTATAAACACGAGCATGCTTTAGAATTAGTAAACTCCGCTAATCGGATTACGAACAACTTGGAAATTATAAATCTAAACTTGCCAAACTTTATGCAACTCACCTCCTGTTTTTCGTCTGGGAAGCTGGAAAGAACGTCGCGACGCAAAATAACCGAAAGAAGTTGCATGCCAGGCGCACGAAGCGATACTGATAAACTTTCCGGACGTTCAGGCATCATCAAGAGGCGCCGAGTCGTCTACCAATAAGCGCAAAACTTTATGCCCCCAACTTACAAATCATTGCACGTGTTCGTACCTTCTATTTGCCAGAACGGAATTAAATCCGTTTAAAAATTAGGTATTGATAAATCGAGATGCATTGCATAATGGTCAATATGTACCTACTTTAACAAAAAAAGAAAAAAATAATGTGTGTGTACTTTGTACGCATATAAGAAGCTATACTTCTATTATATGATTTCAACGAAATAAATATACTTTAAACAGTTTATTTATACTTTAAATATTAAACTAATTTTAATACTTACTAATTTCCAAAAAAATTGTATTAACCTTCGGATGACCAAGCGGGGGAAATTGTGACCCCAGCGTATGTTTTTCTTTAATAAATTCAAAAGTATTTTCAATTTTTAACTCATTATTTTTTATTTGACTTTAATATCATTCTAGATATCCTCATATTTTGAAATAAAAAAAATTCCCTATATTTTACGAATAAAAAATATATTCTGAAGTTGATGTTTAGTAAAATACCGTCTATTATGTGTACTTCCAAGTAGTTTTACGCTAATGACGTCGACTTTTCAAAGTAACAAGACACTTACTCAACATACACACTACACATGACACTAATACTCATGTTGTGACTGGCTGAATGACATAAAGTCCATGCCATAAAAATAAAAAAATAATAAAAAAAATAAAAAAAAAACTTCATTTTTTGTTAATTGTCATTTTTGACATTTTTGACCTGGGGTCATTTTCCCCCCGTTTGTCATCCGTGTAACAAAAAAAGGTTGGTCATCGGAAGGTTAAAACAATACCAAAAATTAAAAAAAAGTGGGGCAAGCCAACAACATGAGTTGTTCCTAAGCGGTCACCCATCCAACAAATAACTTAGCTAAACACTGCTTGACTAGGGTTATCGGACGACAACCGCGTAAGATTGCTTTTTATCATATTTTAATAATCATCTATTATTCTATTCCCGACGAAGACAAATCCAAAGACACAAAAATTATAATTAATTATAAATTGAATGAAATTCCCATTGAAAGATGGTTTCATTTTCTATCAAATCGCCATTTCATAAGAGTTATAAAAAGATTGAGATGTAATCACGCTCTTACCCCTCTTCATATTGTACAGTTTGTGTCTCACAGAGTCACCTAACTGTGAGTGTGAAAAAGAAGGTGATTTACTACATATTCTCCTCAAATGTTCACATCAATCAGAAAATATAAACAAATTTTATGATAATCTTAATATATTAAAAATTTCACTTCCCGTCTACCTGAACAATTTGATTTTTTCTGAAGATATTAATACATTAAAAACAATTTACGAACATATCAAAAACTGTAAATATAAATTGTAGCAATCAAATTTACCATGTGTTTATGTAATTTTGTTAAAACCAAGCAAGCATGTTTGTCAAAACAAAACAAACATGTTTGTTTTGTTGTTATTATTTAAACCCTGTAGATTTAAGTAATTACTGTATAATATTATAATTGAAAAAAGAAAAGAACAAGAAAAAAAAGAAAAAAAGAGAAAAAAGAGAAAAAAAAGTAAAAAAAAAGAAAAAAAAAGAGCAAAAAAAACAGAGAAAAAAAAGCTAAGAAGATGTAAACCTCCGAGATCTTGAATCGGGTTTATGTCTTAGCGTAGCAAAAAAAATAATAAAAAAGAAATTAAAAATATAATAAAAAAAATACAAAAGAAAAATAAATATTTTCAAAAAAATATTTACATACAACCAAAATAATGTATTATACAGATAATCATTGTAATATGTTATTTTGTTATGTATTTAGAGTTAGAAATACAGAAATAATTCCTCTGATTGAAAAAAAATGTTTGTTTTTAAAATAACAAAAGTCTGGCCAATTGGCTCGGCCAAGGCCATCAAATTCACACAAAAAAATGTTTACTAAGAACACCAATATATTTTTTCCCATTTTATTTGCACTTATACATACGTAACTTGAAAGATTTAGCAACTAACTTCTTACTGTCTGTGTGCGCCTAGTTCATACTGTCGCTATTATAAACGTTCACTTTTTACAACCATTGTCCCAATCGCGCCTAAAGAAATATAACTTAAAAAAAATATTGTTTACTGATTTTAATTTACATATAATTTTTAAATCACTGTTTTTTTAATTTTTTTTTATTTGTTTTGCAGAATGGGGGACAATAAAATCTGAAAGTAAACTTAGATACACTTCAACAACGAGGAAGAATATCCAAATATACAGTCAAACGAGTAAGCGGGTGCAAACCTTGATGTAGGAATGAGACAATTGAGATGTCGTTTTCGGTGGGGTGAGCTGGAGGCACTACCCTTCTACATGCTGGCATGGAGGCGACTTAATTAAACCTACGTTTGTCTTCGACAAACCCTGCAAAATCGAAACAAGACAAAATAGGGAGTCAAACGTGGCAAATTCGTACTGCAAATACACCGATCACTCCAGATCACTGAACCTTAGTATAAAATTGGGTAGGGTCAAAAATGCCAGCGTAATTCAGACTTAACTGACTGGTATCTCCATATCCGCAAAAGAGATAATCCGAAAAGGTATAGGCAGTAAAACCATAATAATCTGCACAGATAACAGACAAGCGCTTCTTGCCCTAAATAGACCACGTGTCACATCAGGGCTAGTAATGGAGTGTCATGAGTCACTAGTATAAGCTTTGGATGGTTACAACATCAACTTGAAGTGGGTTAAAGGGTACAAGGGAAATAATGGCAACGGCATTGCTGACCTGCTAGCTAGAAAGGCAGCAGGTCTGAGACTCTTCGGGCCTGGTGACCTTTTTGGCTGATCAATTACAATAATCGCAGAAATTGCCAAATGTCACTCCCATACGCAAACTGGGAAAAGATGGGAAGAATTGCTAGGATGTAGACTTACCAAGGTGACACTAAGTAACCTTGGGAAGTCAGCATCAGATAACTATTTGAGAATGACTAGGAAAACCTACGCTTGACAGTTGGTTTTTAACTGGCCATTGTCAACTAAGCAAACACCTCCACACACTGAAGCTATTAGACACGTCTCTGTGCAGGAAGTGTGAACGAGATGACGAAACTGTCGAGTATGTCCTATGTAAATGTCCGGAGTTATCGTCAATACGAGAGTTTGGCCTACACCTGCCGACATAGGGGAGATTTGTGCCCTATGTATTCCCTATGGAAATTCACACTGGTGATTTATCCACCTTCCTGGAAATGGCAGGATGGACAATGAGCTAAGAACGACATTCCCCTGGGAGGATGCACAATGAGTTAATTGTGACCTAAGAGCTGTGAAACTTGACTAATCATCCCTACTCTACAGATACAGATTTATGCAACTCACCTTCTGTTTTTCGTCTGGGAAGCTGGAGAGATCGTCACGACGCAAAATAACCGAAAGAAGTTGCATGCCAGGCGCACGAAGCGATACTGATAAACTTTCCGGACGTTCAGGCATCATCAAGAGGCGTCGAGTCGTCTACCAATAAGCGCAAAACTTTATGCCCCCAACTTACAAATCATTGCACGTTATTTGCCAGACCGGAATTAAATCCGTTGAAAAATTAGGTACTGATAAATCGAGATGCATTGCATAATTAGTACGTTCTTTAACGGTAAAATATTCCAAAACCACTATATTTTAAACAACGGCTTGGATTAACATGAAATTTAGCCATAGCTAACAAGCCAAAGAAAAAAGTGATATTTTGGCGATATGTGCTTTTGCTCTGGGGATGGTTTTCACCCCCTTTTGCGGGTGAAAAAATATTCGTCCAAAGTAAGTCCGGAAATGGATAAACTGACTAATTTTAAGTAACTTTTGTTTTCTAGAGTTTTTCACTAAGTCAATACTTTTCGAGATATTTGTCAGTGAATATGTTCATTTTTCAATAAAAGTAACCACGCTTTTAGACGATTTTTCGCAAATAACTCAAATAGTAAGTTAAATAGTAAGTATTTTATCGAAAAAACATTCTTAGCAAAAATATAGCCTGTGAAAATTTTAAAAGAATGGTGTATATATAACGTCTCTATACCTAGTAGAAGCAGAGTTATAACTAATGAAAAATAGGTTCATATTCGTCAAATTCCAAATGGAATACTTTAACGTGAAATAACCAAACATTAAGCACATTTCGGGAAAAACCCATTATAACTTATTTAAAGTGTTTAAAAAAAGCTTCATTTTTTTTATAAAAAAAATTTCTAGCATCAAAAGTAAACAACTTACGCTCAAAATAAAATTAGTCCTTTTTTTGGTAGAAAAAATCGGGAAAATCACCCCCTAGTTAGTATCTCAAATGAACTTAATCGTTACGACTTCACAAGTTTCTTGACTCGTGTATGTATTGTTTATATTATCTGTAAGTTTCATCGGTTCAAAGTCCTTATTTTTGAAAGGGCTGTAGTTAAAAAGGGTTGAACGAGTCACTGATCACGAATGTATGCAAATTTAGAAACACCAAATCTTAATCAATTTTTGTCTAAAAGAAAAATAAATAAATACATGATATTTATAAAAGCAATGCTGACTTTTTTTGTTTTTCGAGATTTTTGGTATCTCTAACAATTTTTAAAGTTATTTTGAATAAAATCATATTTTTCAAAATTAAAATTTTTAAAAATTTTACTTTAAAACCAAATTTTTTCAAAAATAAGCACTTTGAATCGATGAAACTTACAGATCATATAAACAAAATAAGTAAAATAATTTGTGGAGCGGTAACGATTAATTTCATTTAATTTGCTAATTAGGGGGTGGTCTTCCCGATTTTTTTTGCCAAACCAAAAGGGACCATTTTGAGCGTAACTTGCTTAAATTTAATGCTACACACTTTTTATAAAAACAGAATTAAATATTTTCTTAATTACTTTAAAAAAGTTATAATGGGTTTTCCCCAAAAAGTGCTTAATGTTTTGGATATTTCACGTCGAAATATTCTATTTGAAATTTGGTATATATGAATCTATTTTTCATTGGCTATAACTCTGGTTCTACGAGGTCCAGAGACCTAACACGTACACCATTTTTTTTTACTTTTTTACAGGCTATATTTTTGCTAAGAATGTTTTTTTTTCGACAAAATACTTACTTTTTGAGTTATTTGCAAAAAACCGTCTAAAAATGTGGTTATTTTGTTGAAAAATGAACATATTCACTCGCACCCGTATATTAACCCTGAATGTTGTTCTGAAGCTATTTCCTTGTGGCATTTTTATGATTAATTATTTATATGGGAAATAAGCCACAATTAAAATGAAAAAAATAATTTTATTAACGTTTCGACGCCCAAATCGGGTGCCGTTGTCAAAATACAAAATATTACTAAAATAAACAAAAGTGTTGTTGCTAAGCAAAAAAATTCTTCTAATAATTTATTTAATCTCACTCATTTATATTGGCAATTCAGACATATATTATACATTTTAAAGTAGAAGACTTTAAAATGATATTGCCAATATTTATGAGTTGCGTTCCTGGGACGACTTACTGAAAGATAGTTCATTCGATTACATGAAATTAACCCCAACTCAAGAATATCCGTCATAAAAAATTATAGCATGTGATATGTCTTTAAAAAGACAACCAAATGCAACGACAGTAAAATTCTCGAGTTAGAGATTTCATAGTAAATCACAAGGGAAAACCAGGAAAAACCCTGTGATACTATCCCGACATCGTAAGTATTTGGTCTTACATTAATTTACTCTCAAAAAATAATACCAAATTCTGACTTGTAACATGTTTAAATTATAAATAATATTAATAATACTAGATATATAAGTAATACTAAAATATAAAATATGTACTAGCTCGATATTATTGACTTACTAATCTTGGTATTTTCTTTCTATTGACTTCCTCTTTCAGTATGGGTAACCACATCCTACTGCATTCTACCGAGGAATTTGCTACACAATTGGTTTCATTTAGCATCATTAGAGCCGCTTCTTTGATTTTTCTCTTTTTACTATCTGATTCTTTCAGGACTATACTTGAATCTCTCCACTGAACTCTATGTTCATTATCCCATGCGTGTTGACATATTTGAGATCTCTCAAATTCTCTATTTTTAATATAAGATTGATGTTCACTTATTCTAACGTCTAATGGTCTTGATGTCTTTGATTAATGCGAACAATTTTATTTAGGTGAGACATCAAGACCATTAGACGTTAGAATAAGTGAACATCAATCTTATATTAAAAATAGAGAATTTGAGAGATCTCAAATATGTCAACACGCATGGGATAATGAACATAGAGTTCAGTGGAGAGATTCAAGTATAGTCCTGAAAGAATCAGATAGTAAAAAGAGAAAAATCAAAGAAGCGGCTCTAATGATGCTAAATGAAACCAATTGTGTCGCAAATTCCTCGGTAGAATGCAGTAGGATGTGGTTACCCATACTGAAAGAGGAAGTCAATAGAAAGAAAATACCAAGATTAGTAAGTCAATAATATCGAGCTAGTACATATTTTATATTTTAGTATTACTTATATATCTAGTATTATTAATATTATTTATAATTTAAACATGTTACAAGTCAGAATTTGGTATTATTTTTTGAGAGTAAATTAATTTAAGACCAAATACTTACGATGTCGGGATAGTATCACAGGGTTTTTCCTGGTTTTCCCTTGTGATTTACTATGAAATCTCTAACTCGAGAATTTTACTGTCGTTGCATTTGGTTGTCTTTTTAAAGACATATCACATGCTATAATTTTTTATGACGGATATTCTTGAGTTGGGGTTAATTTCATGTAATCGAATGAACTATCTTTCAGTAAGTCGTCCCAGGAACGCAACTCATAAATATTGGCAATATCATTTTAAAGTCTTCTACTTTAAAATGTATAATATATGTCTGAATTGCCAATATAAATGAGTGAGATTAAATAAATTATTAGAAGAATTTTTTTGCTTAGCAACAACACTTTTGTTTATTTTAGTAATATTTTGTATTTTGACAACGGCACCCGATTTGGGCGTCGAAACGTTAATAAAATTATTTTTTTTTTTTTCATTTTAATTGTGGCTTATTTCCCATATAAATAATTAATCATTAACCCTGAAATTTTGGGTTTAATCTCATTTAATATACCTATGCGAAAAACCCGTAATTCTGAGCTGTTTTTTGTAGATTTCCATTCTACTAATAGGTCTGGATCCCGCGTATGAAAAAAAAAGTTGATTAATAGCAAGCTGAAAATTTGTTAATAGCTTAAGGGTGTGTAGTCGGATAAACTTTGATATATGGGAACACTGTAACAGGGGCAGTTTTAATTGTGGAACAGATTAAAAATTTGGAACGGTCAGAACACGAAAATGGCACATTTATTTTGTCCGACAGAACAGACATAAACTCTCCGAACAGAGATTAAACTCTCATGCAAAAATCAGACTGCTATTTACCACTTGTCATAATTTTTGTCATTTGACATATTCTACATGTTCCACTCATTAAAACGCCAATTTGGTGATAAATAGCAGTCTGATTTTTGCATAAGAGTTTAATCTCTGTTCGGAGAGTTTAAGTCTGTTCTGTCGGACAAAATACATGTGCCGATTTCGTGGTCTGGCCGTTCCAAATTTTTAACCTATTCCACAGTTAAAACTTCCCCTGTTCCAGTGTTCCCGTATATCAATGTTTGTCCGACTAGACGACACCCATAAGCTAATAACAAATTTTCAGCTTGCTATTAATCAACTTTTTATTCATACGCGGGATCCAGACCTATAATTTTTTGTAGATTTCCATTCTACTAATTATGGACTTAATGAAGCTATTTCTAGGATGTTACGTACGGCGAACAATTACGAAATAGATTTAGAATTATTTAATACTTCAATTGCATCATTTGAAAAACATGTTAAAAAACTATTGTAGCTAGCTTATGTATCTTACTGTTTTTTATACATATTGTACAAAAACTGAAACTGGGTTTAGCCCGTCAATAAATAAATATAACTCGAAAAGTATTGACTAGGCGAAAAAGCTCTATAGAACAAAAGCTACTTTTACCCATTTCCGAACTTATTTTGAGGGGGTGAAAATCACCCCCAGGGCAAAAGCACACATCGGCACAATATTACTTTTTTTCTTTGACATGAAAGCTATGCGTATGCCAAATTTCATGTCAATACAAGCGGTTCTTTAAAATTTAGAGCAAAAACCGTGAAAGAATGTAGGTACTAAATGGTCAGTATGTAACTACTTAAACAAAAAAAAACAAAAAAATCATGTGTGTCTATTTTGTACGCACGTAAGAAGCTATACTTCTATTATATGATGTCAACGAAATAAATATACTTTAAACAGTTTATTTATATTTTATTTAAATATTAATCTAATTTTAATACTTACTAATTTCCAAAAAATTGTATTAAAACAATACCAAAAATTAAAAAGAAGAGGGGCAAGCCAACAACATGAGTTGTTCCTAAGCGGTCATCCATACAACCCATAACCTAGCTAAACACTGCTTGACTAGGGTTATCGGGTGACAACCGTGTAAGTCAGTCCGCTGGACAAATAATATTAAGATTGCTTTTTAATCTTATTTTTATCATATTTTAATAATCATCTATTATTCTATTCCCGACGAAGACAAATCCAAAAACACAAAAATTATAATAAATATATTTACTAAGAACACCAATATATTTTTTTACACTTTATTTGCACTGATACATACGTAACTTAAGAGATTCAGCAACTAACTTCTTACTGTCTGTGTGCGCCTAGTTTATACTGCCGTTATTTTAAACGTTCACTTTTTACAACGATTTTCCCAATCGCGCCTAAAGAAGTATAACTTTTAAAAAATCTTGTTTACTGATTTTATTACAGTTGGAAGTAGCAGAAAAAAAACGTACCTTTGTGATTATTATACATTGAACTTAGAACATTCTTGTATACGTGTTCCTTGACGGGTATTTGCATATTAAAACAGACTTATTGAATGGTATAGATGCAAAATTCACATTCTCCACGTTTCTCAACTTTCGGAAAAATGAGAAAAACTGTTTACTGTTGAAGGCCATGGTATAATCCTTAAATTTTTTTTTTGTGTAACAACTTTGCTGTAATAGAAACTGTTTGCCTAAACTTTATGGGTGTATTTAATAGAGATTGTTTTGTAAATTTAATTTAAAATTCAGACAATGTGAGTTTTGTCCCAAAATCTCATGGATAATATTAGTTATGATAAAAAATATTTGAACTAACCTACTAATATTTTAGACTACTAACAACTAACCTTGCTAATTTAGATTTGTTTCGTTTCCACTTCTCGGGACTTTTTTCTTTTTCCTTGTTTTACGTCGAAGGCTCTACTAGTCCATCCTTTATGCACCAATAATTTAGTTTATTAACTAGTAATAGAAGTCGTATTATTTAAATCACAATCATAAATGCGTTAATCAACCTTAACAAGCACATGTAAAAGCAACAAGTGAGGAGAAGTTCAAAAAACCGTTGACAAATATCACCAGAGTGACGACAATCACGTGATGCGCCCTACTAACTCTGAATGGTCGAATTGGAGAATGTTAATTTTGCTGCAAATTATGTGTTGGATAATGTGACTTATGTTTCAGAACTTCATTTTCAGTATGGTTTTTCGATATTAAAATGTGAGTTTTGGTTCAAAATATTATCACGGTTCGATTCGCCTTGAAAAGACGAATTCATTAATATACATAATTGAAAATATGAGAATTTGGAGAATGTGAATTTTGCATCTACACAGTTCTTATAGATGTATAATTGGTTGGCGATTACAATACTCTAAATAGAAAACCAATCAATGAGGCGAGTACCTAAAGATAATTTGACATAAAAGTAATCGATCATATGGTAAAATGACAATTGTAATTTATAGGTTAGAAATTTGTCAACGAAGTAAATATAAATATTTTATGTCATTGGTATATTCGAGCATTGTATAGTGAAATTTAATATTATAATTATTTAATATTACATTAAACTATTTTAAACATTAATATTCTGGCAAATATTGGTACAAATATTGATGTTTATACAAATATAAATATTCTGACTGACTATAACAAATTGTGCTGTCAGATATAACTAAAATGTCATGTAATGATTTGCGATATTCTTAAAATCCTATATGACGTCAAAATTAATGGCGCACGAAAAAAAAAGGTTTGGGATCTACTATATATTTAAATTAACAAATAAATAAATATCTAGTTCAAAGGCAATATTAGCGCGTCATCAATATTTTTGTTTTTCGAAAGTTCTGCAAACTTTTAACAGTGCGGCAACAGTAGGTATGTCTTCTCCTTC
The DNA here is from genome assembly GCF_917563875.1 of Diabrotica virgifera virgifera. Classification (NCBI taxonomy): domain Eukaryota; kingdom Metazoa; phylum Arthropoda; class Insecta; order Coleoptera; family Chrysomelidae; genus Diabrotica; species Diabrotica virgifera. The sequence goes on along the minus strand of NC_065449.1, from coordinate 76,979,735 downwards.
CTTTTTTTATGGGTTTCGATTATGCAATACGCTATCATTTATTCAGTACATGTATGTAGGTTATGCGCGTCTTGCTCGAAGCAATGCACAGTGTATGTTTTCTTCAAATATCTATTAATTCATTTTAGTGAGAACCAATATATTAGCAACCATGCTCGAAAATAATTCTTCCTTGATAAAAATAAATTGTCATAATCTTACTACAACAACTATAACAGACGAACACTAAGGTACTTTACTTTCACGAATTATAACTAAAAATTAACTTTCCTTTCGGTATTATTTCGATAACTTCAAATAAATTTTTTATTCTACATAAAACGTGTCGGCGGCCATTGCCGCCGAATTTTTTCGCAATAGTGCGTCTATAGTACGATAGTGACTGACATTACACTATCAAAAACAATAATTATTATACTCATAGGCGCGCTAAATGTTGCCAATCAATGGAGTCAATTGCCCCCTCCTTGAGACCTCGCCTGGTGTCTACTCACACTGTTTTTAAGAAAAAGATTACGATTGAACATAAATAGTGAATTTTGTGTCCTGTTGATAAGTGAAATATAAATATGGCAGAATTCCTTGGAATCGAAAATTATTAAAAGTCTTTGGAAGATAATAAATGAAAAACTCCCACAATAAATCTATTCAATTCAATACCAGAGACCAGATAAAAATAGTAATTACCGGTGCTATGTTATGATAATTTGATCATTTAATAAAACCCCCCGAATAAGAGCCGCTTTTAGAAGGATGTTCAAAGTATTATGTAACCTAAAATTGGCATTAAGGATCCGATTACTTCGCTGCTACGTGTTTTCGGTCTTACTGTATGGTGTCGAGTCTTGGACTTTGAATAAAATCGAACTAAATCGCCTTGAGGCTCTCGAAATGTGGTGCAAGAGAAGAATTTTAAGAGTTTATTGGATGGAGAAGATTCGAAACTACACAATACTAGAATATCTCAGCAAGACTACTGAAATTATACAAACCATCAAGAAGAGATAGCTAGATTATTTCTGGCATTTACTGAGAGGTCCCAAATATATGCTAAAAAATATTATTCAAGTGAAAATAGCAGGCAAACGCAGTCCAGGACGAAGAAGAACTTCATGGTTGATTTAGGGTGGCAATAAATAAAATTAAGATACCTATGATGGTAACCAACGTTCTGAAAAGACATGGTACATGAAGAATAAGAAAATAACAGCCCTTCCCGAAAAAGAATCCTGCGTACGTCAGTCACGAAATAGCTATTTGTATAACAAGGGAGGAAAGTGCTACTTTTCCTCCCGAGAATGAAGTTTACTGCCCGACGCGTAGCGGAGGGCAGTAATCATTGAAGGGAGGAATAGGCACTTTACTCCCATGTTATAAATATGGTTTTTCCACCTTCCTCAAATAACAAGTAATTTTTTCATTTTTACTTAATTTATTTATGTAACTAACCAACAAAATTTATTAGAACTAAAACTAACAAGTAGGTACAATATAACTGTCAACTGTCAAATATAAGTCAAATTATTAATGTAAACATTGTTAAATCAGAATAACAATTTACTGTTTTTTACCATTCTGCAAAATAGAGGGTGTTTTTAAATAAACGTTAAAATGTATAGATACTTAAGTAATAGAAAATATATATTGTACAGGGCGTCAATAAGTTATATTTCATGAATGAAATACCGTGACGTCACTTTTACTTTTCCTCCCTAGGGAGGAAAAGTACGACTTTGCTCCCTACAATCAGGTCCGGAAAAGTATACTTTCGGTAGAGGTAGGTGGAATTTTTTTTTATTTCATTGCCCCCACCGTGCAAGGTTGCTGGATCCGCCGTTGGCCGCAACCTTGGAACGCGTTTTCAGTGCGCTAGTGTTGCCTCTTCAAACCTTAAGGCGGAGACAGATATCCGCGCCACGAACTCCGCGCCGTGTGTGCGCCGCGCGTTCGTGGCGCGGTTAATGTTCGTTAAAATTTTTCATTTTGACGATCCAGAGGAAACTTACGAACATTTAGTAATTGTAGATAATCATGTCTCTGTCCTGTACTTCTACTACATTTTATTTTGGTATTGTTCTGAAACTATTTTCTTGTGTCATCTTATGCAATTTACTATTTTATGTGGAATAAGCCACAGTTTGGGAACATTTCGGGAACTACCTTTTTCGCTTCCCGGCAACACAAATATAATGGTAGGGGAGCCCAAGCGGGGATTTTTGCAGTTACTCGAACGCGTCAGATTATCATATGGGGAGAAACGTGGTACCCTGCAGATGTACCTCCACCATATATTGGCTCTTAACACAGGGGAGTTCGTTCAGGGGGGCCCGAAAAAAAATCTATCCTTAAAAATACTCGAAATTGTCAGATTAAGATAAGGTAAGTTAAGTACATGCAAAAGAGTCTATATTTCAAAAATATGACGATTTGAGCGGGGCGTACGGAAATGGGCGAGTCAAAAAGTTTCACAAAAAAAGCGAATATTTCGCGAAATGAACGTCAGATTGAAAAACTAAAAACTACGTGTTCAATATTTTTCAAAAATCTATCGAAAAATACCAAACTTGACCCTCCACGGTGAGGGGTGGGGGTAAATTTAAAATTTTAAATACAAATCCCGCGATCTTTCGCAAAATAAACATCATATCGAAAAACTGCAAAATACACTTTATCAATATTTTTGAAAAATCTATCGAATGGTTCCAAACATGACCCCCCACGGAGGTGAGGTGGGGGGTTACTTTAAAATCTTAAATGGTAGCCCCCGTTTCTTATTGCAGATTTGGATTGTTTGTATAAAAATAAACAACTTTTATTCGAAACATTTTTTTGAATTATGGATAGATGGCGCTATAATCGGAAAAAACATTGTTGGAAATGGAAAATTAAATTAAAAATATGGGAAGTCCCCACTAAAATGGAAAATTTTACTTAACTTTTTTGGTTTTAGGACCTAATAATTACAACCCAATAGGTCCCCAAAGCGCTCGAGTGACTGCACATTTAGCATACTTTGCTCCCCTACCATAATATATCTGCTTGTTCCTACAACCAGAAACAAAATTAGAGAACTATAGGTACTTCCAAGTCATGCGTTACCTTTTTCGTTTTCCGGTGACACAATTGTAATGTATCTGCTTGTTTCAACTGCGTAGCTTCACTAGAAACGAAATTAGAGAACTATAGGTTCTTCCAAGCCCTGTGTTAACTTTTTCGCTTTCCGGTGACCCAATTATAATATATCTGCTTGTTCCAACTCAGTTGCTTCACCAGAAGCGAAGTTAGGAAACTATAGGCTCTTCCAAGATGTGCGTTACCTTTTTCGCTTTCCGACGACACAATTATAACATATCTACTTGTTCCAACTCCGTTGCTTCACCAGAAGCGAAGTTAGGAAACTATAGGCTCTTCCAAGTTGTGCGTTATCTTTTTCGTTTTCCGGTGACCCAATTATAATATATCTACTCGTTCCAACTCCGTTGTGTCAACAAAAGCGAAGATAGAAAACTATTGGGTCTTCCAAGTTGTGCGTTACCTTTTTCGATTTCCGGTGACCCAATTATAATATATCTGCTTGTTCCAACTCAGTTGCTTCACCAGAAGCGAAGTTAGGAAACTATAGGCTCTTCCAAGATGTGCGTTACCTTTTTCGCTTTCCGACGACACAATTATAACATATCTACTTGTTCCAACTCCGTTGCTTCACCAGAAGCGAAGTTAGAAAACTATTGGGTCTTCCAAGTTGTGCGTTACCTTTTTGGCTTTCCGGTGACCCAATTATAATATATCTGCTTGTTCCAACTCAGTTGCTTCACCAGAAGCGAAGTTAGGAAACTATAGGCTCTTCCAAGATGTGCGTTACCTTTTTCGCTTTCCGAAGACACAATTATAACATATCTACTTGCTCCAACTCCGTTGCTTCACCAGAAGCGAAGTTAGGAAACTATAGGCTCTTCCAAGTTGTGCGTTACCTTTTTCGTTTTCCGGTGACCCAATTATAATATATCTACTCGTTCCAACTCCGTTGTTTCAACAGAAGCGAAGTTAGAAAACTATTGGGTCTTCCAAGTTGTGCGTTACCTTTTTCGATTTCCGGTGACCCAATTATAATATATCTGCTTGTTCCAACTCAGTTGCTTCACCAGAAGCGAAGTTAGGAAACTATAGGCTCTTCCAAGATGTGCGTTACCTTTTTCGCTTTCCGACGACACAATTATAACATATCTACTTGTTCCAACTCCGTTGCTTCACCAGAAGCGAAGTTAGGAAACTATAGGCTCTTCCAAGTTTTGCGTTACCTTTTTGGCTTTCCGATGACCCAATTATAATATATCTGCTTGTTCCAACTCAGTTGCTTCACCAGAAGCGAAGTTAGGAAACTATAGGCTCTTCCAAGATGTGCGTTACCTTTTTCGCTGTCCGACGACACAATTATAACATATCTACTTGTTCCAACTCCGTTGCTTCACCAGAAGCGAAGTTAGGAAACTATAGGCTCTTCCAAGTTTTGCGTTACCTTTTTCGTTTTGCGGTGACCCAATTATAATATATCTGCTTGTTCCAACTCCGTTGCTTCACGAGAAGCGAAGTTAGAAAACTATTGGGTCTTCCAAGTTGTGCGTTACCTTTTTGGCTTTCCGGTGACCCAATTATAATATATCTGCTTGTTCCAACTCTGTTGCTTCACCAGAAGCGAAGTTAGAAAACTATTGGGTCTTCCAAGTTGTGCCTTACCTTTTTCGCTTTCCGGTGACACAATTATAATATTCCGCTTGTTTCAACTGCGTTGCTTCACCAGACACGAAGTTAGAAAACTATAGGTTCTCCAAGTCGTGCGTTACCTATTTCGCTTTCCGGTGACACATAATATATATCTGCTTATGAATGTTTTTTTGATATTGATAACTATTCCCGAAGTGAAAGCCGAAAGGTCAAGTAAACTTGATTTCAAACTCGAATTGTGGCTTATGCCCAAATAAAATAGTAAATCTTATTTTTAATACATGTTATTTTTAGTACAACAATGAACTAACATTTTTTAAAAAGGTCCGCATTTACATTTTTTTATTTCAGCTTCTATTTCCGTTCAGATCGGATTTAAGTTGTTTCTTTAAATTAAATGGTTCTTTATTGAGGATCCCACAATAATGATTTTCCACGGTAAACATCAATAAGTTAGATATTTCCTTCCGACAGTTCCGACCATTCCATTACTAACAAATATTCAACCCATGCGCGCCAAAACCAACAAACCACTCGCAAACCCGTCCAAATACGTATTGCGAACCATCAAAGCGTTTGTTGAAAAACCGACAGAATTTAGATCGTGGTGCGCCGTGTGCGTGCCGTTTGTGCGTCACTTGAAAACACGTACTAATCTGACGAATACGCTGCGCGCGAGCGGCTCGCACACCGAGCAGAGCGCATATGTATCTCCGCCTTTATATTTAAACTAAACAAAGAACACTTACCACTTAATTATTATTATCCACTTTCCAGTATTTTTTTAAAGCAACACTCATTAATTAGTCACCCAAACAAAAATTTTCTGAATAGATATATGTTCAAATTGCACCAGAAACAACAACCGTAAACGGTTTCTTAATGTTGCTCTGAAGCTATTTTCTTGTGGCGTTTTTACAATTTTAACTATTTAGATTATATTGTGGCTTATTTCCCATTCTAAATAGTTAAAACCATAAACGGCATTCAAAGCACGTGAATTATCCCGCACCTGAACTAAAAAATAATTATTAAAAGCCGACAACTTACTCGAATACAAGTTTATTTTAGACTGACTAAAATTCAAATATTCGTTCTTTATCGAAAACGATTAGTCCTGTCGCCAGGGGGGGTACAACGGCCTCGTTAATTCAGATGAACTTACTCAAGTTTTTTTTATGTATTTTGACCCGTAGAACACGAATTTTTTGGGTAACAGTTGATCCGGATGTCGATAAGATTGTTATAGACCAAGAACTTGAGGAATCAAATAACAGCGATTTTTGGCAAAACAAAACAATATTTTGTATTTTTTGAGCCATTTTAAGTAAAAAATATTTCTACAAGTTTTTTCGCAGGATGCACAGTTTTCGAGATAAACGCGGTTGAACTTTAAAAAAATCGAAAAATTGCAATTTTTGAACCCGAATAACTTTTGATTAAAAAATAAAATAGCAAGTCTGCTTACCGCATTTGAAAGTTTAAGTCAAATTATATCGGTTTTAATTATTTGCATTGGTAAAAATTTATTTTTTTATTGTTTAACAAAGCTATAAACACGTAGGGTTTCCCGTGCTTTTACATGCGTTTTAACGCATGTAACGTAGAAATAGTCTTGATTGCACTAGTACCTATTCTACCTACTCGTTCGATTTTAAATGAGAAATCATAGAAACATCACTCACGCACTAGTTGTTTGTAGCTTTGTTTAACAATAACACAATAAATTTTTAGCAATGCAAATAATCAAAACCGACATAATTTGACTTGAACTTTCAAAGGCGCTAAGCAGAATTGCTATTTTATTTTTTAATCAAAAGTTATTCGGGTTTAAAAATTGCAGTTTTTCGATTTTTTGAAAGTTCAACCGCGTTTATCTCGAAAACTGTGCATCCTACTAAAAAACTTGTAGAAATATTTTTTGCTTAAAATGACCCAAAAAATACAAAATATTGTTTTGTTTTGCCAAAAATCGCTGTTATTTGATTCCTCAAGTTCTTGGTCTATAACAATCTTATCGACATCCGGATCAACTGTTACCCAAAAAATTCGTGTTCTACGGGTCAAAATACATAAAAAAAACTTGGGTAAGTCCATCTGAATTAACGAGGCCGTTGTACCCCCCCTGGCGACAGGACTAGATGATTCGTCTTCAAAAATGAATCATTTCACATTTTTAAGTTAAACAAAAAACAAAACTGATAAATAATTGTCTTTTACGGTGTATACAGGTCCGTCGCAAGTGTTACTCTGTTACATTACCTTTTTAACTGTTGCGGCAATAATTCATGATTTTTTGAAGGATTTTTAAAATTGAGTAGAAAAGTTCATTTAACACTCTCTAAATTAAACTGGACACTTAATTTATTTAAATAATTATAAATAAAGCCTGAAAAATAAATTTGCAAAAAAATATTATTTGCACTAATATACTATTGCACTAAAATAATCACTAATAACATTTTGTTTTGCAGGAAAAATTGCGTTATATTAAGAATATAAAGCAAAAAAAAATTGGTTAAAACATATTCAATAGTTTATGTAATATTTAATATGGTTACTAAATGTTACTATTTTTCATTTGCATAAACGCGGTTTTTGCCGATAGAGTATACTCTTTTATCTCCTTCTTCTTCTTCAGGTGCGATCTCCGCTACGGAGGTTGGCAATCGTAATAGCTATTTTAATTTTTGAGACAGTGGCTCTAAATAGTTGTTTTGAGCTGCATCCAAACTATTCTCTCTGGTTGTTCAACCATGAAAGTCGTCTTCCTCCGATGCTTCTTCTGTCATCTATTTTTCCTTGCATTATGAGTCGCAGGATGTCATACTTCTCGCCCCGCATCACATGTCCGAGATACTGTAGTTTTCTTTCTTTAATTGTAAGTTCAACTTCCTTCTCTTTACCTATTCTTCTCAGTACTTCGTTGTTCGTAACTCTGTCTACCCAGCAAACCCTCATAATTCTTCTATAGGTCCACATTTCAAAGGCGTTAAGTCGTCTCATTGTCTCTACATTTAACGTCCATGATTCCACTCCATAGTATAGTACACTGTATACGTAACAGTTTGTTAGGCGTACTTTAAGAGCTAATGTTAAATCTTTGCTACATAGGACCTTTTTCATTTTCATAAAATTAGAACATGCTTTTTCGATTCTGACTTTGATTTCTGCAGTGTAGTCATTATTTTCTGTTATAAGTGTTCCTAGGTAAGTGTACTTTTTTACTCTTTTGATCTGCTGGCCCTCTACTATCAAGATTTCGTCTATTATTATGGTTGTTTTTACTAATTTTCATAAACTTCGTCTTTTTGATATTGAGAGAGAGTCCGTACTCCCTACTACACCTTACTATTTTACTCATGAGTCTTTGCAGGTCTTGTAAACTATCGGCTATTATTACTGTATCATCTGCATATCTGATGTTGTTAAATAAGACTCCATTTACTCTTATGCCGACTGTTTCATCTTCCAGAGTTTCTCGCATTACCTCTTCAGAACAAGCGTTAAATAATAGAGGTGATAGTATGCAGCCTTACCTGACTCCTCTCTTTATTTCCATTTCTTAAGATGTTGACGTTTCTTTTTCAATTCTTACTATTGCTCGCTGATTGTAATAGAGGTGTGTTATTAGTCTTAAATCTCTATGTTTTTAGTTTTTAGAATTTCCATGAGTCGATCATGTTTTACTTTATCAAACGCTTTATTGTAGTCTACAAAACAGACGCAAAGAGGATGGTTAACATCCAAACATCTCTGTGTCAGCACGTTGAAGGAGAATAATGCCTCTCTAGTACCCATACCATTGCGGAACCCATATTGAGTGTCACTAATATCCAGCTCCAGTTTAGAGTGTATTCTGGCGTGGATAATTTTCAGCAGAATTTTCAAGGTATGTGACATTAAGCTTATCATTGGTAGTCAGTGCATTCTTTGGCATTCACTTTCTTTGGCAAACACACAAATGCTGATGTCAACATTTCTCTAGGGATGATTCCCGTAGTATAGATAGCGTTGAACAGTTCTACTATTATGTCCAGGTTTTTCTCGTTGACCAACTTTATCAGTCTGGAGCAGCAGATTTATTGGTTTTCATAGAGTCTATTGCCTGACTAACCTCTGATTTGGTTATCTCTGGGCCCACATCTCCGGTTTGGCTATCTAGGGATGTACTAGCTTCTCTCTGGTCATGAAATAGTTCCTCGATGTGCTCTTTCCATTGTCGTAGTTTTCGTTCTGTCTCCATTATAATATTTCCATTTTTGTCGAGCAATAAATTTGAGGTTCTTTTATTTCCTATTCCGGCTAGTTCTTTGACTTCTTTATGTAGGTTGAAGTTGTTATATCTGTTTTGCAGTTCTTCTATTTGTTTACATTTTTCAGAGAAGTAGGTTTCTTTAGCCTCCCTAATTTTTCTTCTTATTTGGTTTTGAAGCTGTTTATAGCGGGTCTTATTGATGGTTTTGTTTTTTCTTCTTTCATTCATTAACTCTAGAATTTCCTCCGTCATCCATTCTTCTTTCTTATATTTGGTTTTTCATACTCTTTTATAGGATATCGTTTTTCCATTTTTTTTCAATAAATTTATTGAGATTATCAAAATTTAAATTAAACTCCCATCAAAAATGGTTAGACCTGGATCCCGCGTACCAAAAAAATTTGATTATTAGCAAGCTGAAAATTTATTAATAGCTTCTATCGAAGCAATAAAGCACTAAACCTCCGAAAAAAAAAGCGACAAGACGAATCTTAATATTTCTTTTTTCATTTGATTTGTGACTGCGCCAGAAAACTTTGAGACCCCTAGTTATGAGATAATATTCAAAAAGTGCATACAAAAAACGCATTCTAAAAGTGCATCTCAAACAGACAATAAAAAAAATTCAGAACTCCTCAATTATCGGCGGAATTTTTTTTTATGACATGTAGGGAGGCATCCAGTGATGCACCCCTTTTTTTAAACTTAGCCTACAACACTGACTATTTCTGACATAAACTTATACACATTAATTTAGTACCTATTGTTCACTTAACTCTAACGGAACTTTTCGTTTTTACCTACGAACAGTACGCGGTTTATTCACTAAATTTTTTGCTAACAGGTTTGGATGCACTTTAAGTTTCTCTGTATGTTTTTCGCGCACTTTTTGATGCCATCTTTGACGTATGGTAGTCCGGCGTCCCGATGGATGGCTTCATTGGTTATGAACCATGGAACTCCTAGTATTGATCTCAATATTTTGGACTGAAATCTTTGTATGATTTCAATGTTGGAATGTGCGGCGGTTCCCCATAATTCTATCCCATAAGTCAACACTGGTTTTAGGATGGATTTGCAGATTAATATTTTATTTTCAGTTGATAGTTTTGATTTTTTGCCCAACAGCCAATATATGGTTCTTAACTTATGACCCAGTTGTTTTCGCTTAGTAAATATATGCTTCCTCCAGTTTAATCTTCTGTCCAAGTACATACCTAGATATTTGACTTCATCTGCTTGTGGGATTCCTTTACCGTTTAAGTATACAGCCGGACATGTTTCCCTACGCGTGGTAAATGTTAGGTGTAGCGATTTGTTTTCATTAATTTTGACTCCCCATTTTGTCATCCATTGTTGAATTTTATTTAGATTATTTTGTAAGATTTCTGAGGCTATTTTGGGATTTTTGTTCGATGATAGTAATAGTATTGCCGTATCATCCGCAAATGTGGATGTAGTGATATGTGTATCTGTCGGTAAGTCAGCAGTGAATATAAGGTATAATATAGGTCCTAGTACACTTCCTTGGGCACCCCAGCGAGAATTTGTTGTATGTTTGTGTATTCATTCTCATACTTTACCTGGAAGTTTCTGTTGGTGATATATGACTTTAAGAGTATGTATTAATTTTTAGGTAAATTCTGTTTTAGTTTACATAATAAGCCTTTATGCCAGACTTTATCAAATGCCTGACTTACGTCCAGAAATACCGCCGAGCAGTACTTGTTATTTTCAAAGTCCTCGTTGATTCTCTCTACAATTCTATGTACCTGTTGTATTGTTGAATGTTGTTTTATAAACCCAAATTGGTGTGGTGGTATTAGTTTTTTGTTTTCTAGTATAGGCATTAACTTAGTATGTGTCAGCTTTTCAAAAACTTTGGATACCACTGGAAGAAGACTAATAGGACGGTAGGACTGTACATTTTCTGGTTCTTTTCCTGGCTGCTTTAGTATCATTGTTATTTGTGCTAGTTTCCACTGTGATGGGAAATGACCTAGTCTCATTATAGAGTTAAATAACTGTGTCAGAAATTGGAAGCATTTCTCTGGGAGTTGCTGAAGAGTTTTTCCTGTAATCAGGTCGTATCCTGGAGCTTTTTTTGGATCGATGTTTTGTTGTATAATATTTTTTACCTCATTTTTTGTGAATCTTTTTTCAGGAAGTTCTAGTTGATAAGGTTTTGTGAGCATCGAAATAATTTCTTCTTCAGTTTGTAGTGAGTAATTTCCCTCATTTGGTGTAAAGACTTTTTTAAGGTGTGTCGCAAATGTTTCGGCCTTTTCTAGAGGACTTCTCGCCCATTGTCCTGTTTGTGTTCTTAGTGGTGGGACTGTATAGTTCTGCCTTCGTAGTCCTTGTAGCCTTCCATAACGAGTAGTCAGTAGCTTGAGTTGCATCTAGTTTTTGTAGGTATTCCTGAAAGCTTGCATTTTTTTCTGCTATTATCAATTTTTTTAGGTCTTTTTGTGCTTTATTGAGGTTTGTTTTACTTTGAGGTGATCTTGATAATTGCCATTGTTTTCTGAGTCTTCTTTTCTCAATTATTTTTTCATGTATTGTATTGGAACAGTGTTTGTTCATATGACGATTTGTAGGTAATGGTGTTGAGTTCCATGCTGCTTCCTGTAAAACTGTGTTAAAATGTTCTACTGCTTGTTCGATTTGTTTATCGGTCTTTAGTGGGATGTCTAAATTGATTTGATTATTTACTTGATATCTAAAATAACTCCAATTTGTTTTGTTGTTGTGTAATATACAGCTCCTTTCTATTTTTGTTATGTTTTTGCTTACAGTTATGATAACAGGTGAATGGTCAGAGAATAAATCGTAACAAGACTTTGGTTTAAAGTATTTTTTATTTATTCCTCTCACTATAGCAAAATCGAGGAGATCTGGAATTTTCGCAGGGTCTGTAGGCCAGTATGTTGGCTCCCTTGTGGTTACTATGTTCAGATTATCTATTAGTATTTCTTTTTGTAGTTCACGGCCTTTGGTATTAATAAGTCTAGATCCCCACATTAGATGTTTTGAATTGTAGTCTCCGCCACAAATAAACCTAGGTCCAAGTGTATCAAAAAAGGTTTTAAATTCTGGTTGTTTAATTGAATGTTTTGGTGGACAATATATAGCTGAAAAAGTTATAGGTCCTGTCCAGTCTTCTACAACTACATTTGTGGCCTGAATATGTGCTTTTTGATAGTGAGTTGTCTGGTAATGTTTGATGTTGTTTCTTATAATGATTGCTGTCCCACCATGTGCAGTTCCATCTGTATGTGTTGTGTGATATATTTTATAGTTGTGAAATTTTATGAAACTTTTTTTCGTGAGTGTGTTTCTGAAATCAGTATTATGTCTAATTGGTGATTAACTATGTCGGCGGAAATGAGTTCAATTTTGTTACTCGGGAGTTTTTGGGGTCGCTGAAAGCGAATATGACGTCGTAAGTTAGCCTCGAAGTACCTGGTGCACAAAGTACCTACTGTTTACCTCGTCTTCTGGAGTTTTCTTCAAACTCATTAGAAGATGAGTCAAAAATCATTACTCGAGGGTTCTTGGGGTCGCTGACGACAAATATGACATCTGAAGTGATCTCCGGGGTACCTGGTTCTGGTTCCCAGGGTACCTACTCTTTACCTCGTCTTATATTCCTCTAATAAATTCCTCTAATAAGTTATGTTACCTCTAATAAGTTCTAACTTATTAATCCATGCACAAAAATTTAAAGAGCGTGCATTTTCTATCGAAGACGTAGTTGAACATGGCTCTCAACTACTTCTCGCGATGTATAATGCTCCAATAAGTTTCAGAAAACGTAAAATACCGGAAGAATTTCTATTGAGTATTAATCAGTTGTCTGAAACGTATTAGTTCAGAGAAATAAGGAGAAAAATATCCTGCTGGTGACACAACCCCCTCCAGGCCGAAACTAATTTTTTTGAGTAGTATGGATATCTATAATATTAACCTATATGTTTCCTGCAGCCGATTTTGATGATGCATAATTATAAACAAATGAAGATCAAAAAACGGTAAATTTTCGTTTTTTTTTCGTCTATAACCAAAAAGGTAGGTATTTTAAACAAATTTGAGAGTGAGAAACCCATGAATCGTATAAAAAACTTCAATATGGCGTTCACTGAATATGTCTATCCTTACTGGTTGCTTAGAAAATTGCAAAATAAATCATAAATTTTGAGTTTTTATAAATATTCATAACTTATGTAAAAATTAACTTAGAACGTTCTTATTACACGCAATGCTGAGACTTCTGGTGCTTAAATCATACCCTAAATTTCAAAGCAATTGGTCAAATAATTTAAAATGTATTTAATTTGTTTATCCCAAATTAATTTTTTTGCAACGCTATTAGTCAGAAAATGATCAAGTTACACTTAAACTTTGGATAGTTTATGAAAGAAGAAAATTTATACTATTAATTTAATTAAAAAATGACAAAAATTTTTCGAAATACAGCAAAATTATTCTACAAAACCATGTGAATTAAAAAAGGGGGGTTAACTTCGTCCCTAATTGTCCTAGGACAATTGTTTTTCTTTTAAAATGTGTATAAAAATTCAGTCTTTCCAAATATGAAAAAATAAATTTTCTACGGATAACGGTTAAAAAGTTATTCTAATTGTTTTTAAGTAAGCAAAAAATCGACGTGTTTGTGCAAAATAATTTTACACTGTTTAAAATTACCTTTTGTCATTTTTTTTTAATTATCTCAATAGTATAAGTGTTCTTCTTCCATAACCTGTCAGAAGTCTTACTGTAACCTCATAATTTTCTGACTTATAGTGTTGCAAAAAAATTAATTTGGGAAAAACAAATTAAATAACTTTTAAACTATTTGACCAATTGCTTTGAAATTTAAAATATAATTTAAGCACCAGAAGTCTCAGCAATTCGTGTAATAAGAAGGTTCTAAGTTAATTTTTACATAAGTTATGAATATTTATAAGAACTCAAAATTTATGATTTATTTTGCAATTTTCTAAGCAACCAATAGGGATAGACATATTCAGCGAACACCATATTGAATTTTTTTAGACGATTTATGAGTTTATTACTCACAAAATTTGTTTAAAATGCTTAACTTTTTGGTTATAGACAAAAAAAGTGAAAATTTACCGTTTTTTGATTTTCATTTGTTTATAACTATGTATATCGTCAAAATCGGCTGCAGGAAACATAAAGATTATTAATATAGATGTCCACACCACTCAAAAAATTTGGTTTCGGCCTAGATGGGGATGTGTCATGAGAAAAATCTTATTTCTCTGGACTATATAGAGACAAAATGTATCTAATGGCAAAGTTTTAAAAATAAAAAAGTTTCTGTTGGTAAAATACTTCCTACTGTAGATGCCTTCACCCAACATTTAATAAGGATTTACTTCTAAGTCCAAACTTGGATGTATGGAGAAGGTGAAGACAGTTTAGATCCAACAGAGTGGGGATGGGAATTAATGGATAAATCGTTGATTCCCATAAAAATGACTCAGATGCCTGATCTACCCAGTATAATGAATTTGATATTCTGTAGTTGCAAGACGGACTGAGAAAACTCAGTTGAGTTGGTGCAGGAAACATGGTCTTAAATGCTCCGTTACATGTAAAAATTGTGCAGGAGTAAATTGTACTATTACAGATAGTCTAATAAATCAATTGGAAAGCGAAGAAGAAGAAGAATATATTGAAATATGAACACCAAATCTATGTATCCATCCATTTAATTGTATTTTTTTTAATAAAGGTTTTTTATAATACAAAATCAAATAATTCGCATTAAAATCAACTGCAATCTGTATGATATACCTTGAAGACCATTAACATTCAGAAATTTATTTTTCGGTGAGTCCAATAACTTCCAAGTTTAGAGGTTTGACTGATTGTATAACGAAAATTCCAGTAGTTGACGTAAAAAGTATGTATCCTAGGCACCAGGTACTCTCGAGATAATTTTCAATATCATCTTCTTTTTCAGCGAGCCCAAAAACCCACCAAGTATTTGGCTAATGTTTTAATGAATTTGCCGAAAACTCCAGAAGACGAGGTAAACAGTAGGTACCCTGGGCACCAGGTACTTCGGAAATCATTTCCGACGTCATATTCATTTTGGCTAAATTTTTAATGAATTTGCCGAAAATTCCAGAAGCCGAGATAAACAGTAGGTAGGTACCCAGGGCACCAGGTACTCCGGAGATCACTTTCGACGTCATATTCGTTTTGAGCGACCCCAAAAACCCCTGAGTAATGATTTTTGACTAATTTTTTAATGAATTTGCCGAAAACTCTAGAAGACGAGGTAAATAGTAGGTACCCTGGGCACCAGGTACTCCAAAGGTCACTTCCATCGTCATATTCGTTTTTAACAATCCCCAAAAACCCCCAAGTAACAAAATTGAACTCATTTTCGCCGATAATTGACGAGTTCTGGTTTTTTTTTACTTTTCAATACTATCTTTTTCAATATTATCTTATGGCTAGGGGTCACAAAGTTTACTGCGGCAGTCACAAATCAAATGCAAAAAGAATTATTAGGATCCGTCTTGTCGTTTTTTTTTCGGAGGTAAGGCCGATTTTAGTTTATTGATTCGCCTATTAACGGTGTCTAGTCGGACAAACTTTGATGTATGGGAGCACTGAAACAGGGGAATTTATAGTTGTGGAACAGGTTAAAAATTTGGGACGTAAAAAATGTTTGGTTTGTAAAAAATACAATTTTCGCTTAACAGATAAGTGCTTTTATCTATAGTTGACAATATTTAAATTAGAAGGATGTAATTGAACATTGAAACATAGTTTTTAATTCCAAACAACTTTTTTTAATAACAATTTTTGATATTGTGAAATATAAAGGTAATTAGCTCTTGATTGAAATTCATATTTTTAACATACCTCGTATAAAATTAATAAAATTTGATATCTGATGATATCTAGACTCTAAATTCACAATCAAGATGTAGTAGAAATAAACAAACCAAGACACAATAAATGTTACTAGGAGCACTACCAAATCATAATTTACAATGTATGTGCATTGTTAATCCCAAATCATGATTTACAAAGTTTATACATTGTAAATTATGATGTGGGAGTGCTCCTTGTAACATTTAACGTGTGCTGGTTTGTTTATTTCTACTGCATCTTGATTGGGAATTTAGAGTATATTCTATACGATGTGGAGTATTTTATCAAGTTAAATTTTTTTCGTAAAACTGATAATAAAAAAGTTATCAATAGGTTTCTATAATTCAATTCTATAATTCAATTTATGTTTTGATTCTATAATTCAATTCGATTCTATAATTAAATTTATGTTTTGACTTAATTTGTTGGCCTATGTAAACCATGACCGCATGGGAAAAGTTATAGCGGACGGACTATACGAACATTTATTATTGTTGAAGCTTACTATTAAATGTATTTTACAATAGGTAAGTTTTATAGAAAAAAGTTTTTATCACTTCGTATAAACATTTTTTTAGCTGGTAATTTTCGGTTTTTTTGTTACATTTTTTTTCTTTCTTAATTTTCTTAAAACGAAATTGTTTGTTTCATTTCTAAAGTAAAATAATTTAGTGGATTTTAAAGATTATATCCTAAGAAAAACACCTACAAATTGTAATAAATCTATTCAAACTTATGTTGGTCCGTCTTAAAGTATGATAAGATTGATCCAAAAGAAGGCATAACCCAGACATCCAAAGTGAAAGTTCTCCTCCAACACCAAATTGTTCTATATGGTCCACATAATGTTCAGAAAAAAGTCACACCATTTTGAGCGTCGGGTTTGGGGGGGGAGGGGGGAGAAATCGGTAAATTCGTAGTTTTTTGCGTTTTTCGTCAATATTTCTAAAACTATGCGGTTTAGCATGAACAACCTTCTATACAAAAATGTTATACATTAAATTTGAAATAAAAAAGGTCCAATACATAATCCTTCTAAAGTATAGTATAAGTAGGTAGTATATGTAGTATAATTGGTCCAAAAAAAGGCCTAACCCAGATATCAAAAATAAAAGTTTTCCTCTTATACCAAATTGTTCTATATGGTCCACATATGGTTCAGTAAAAATTTACACCATTTTGAGCGTCCGGTTTGGGGGGGAGATGGGGGAGAAGTCGGTAAATTAGTAGTTTTTTACGTTTTTCGTTAATATTTCTAAAACTATGCTTTAGCATAAACAATTTTCTATACAAAAATGTTCTACATGAAATTTAACACAAAAAAGTTCCTATACATAGTTGTTATATAATCAACGGTTCCAGAGGTACGGAGGGTGAAAAGTGGAAGTTTTCGATACTTTTTATATTTTTTGGGCAATTGATGATGATTTTGGGTGGTGAGGTTGACGTTTCGTCAAGGACTTATCACTAACATACCATCTGCCACTGAAATAGCCAATTTTATTTATAAAACCCAGTCCTGTTAAGGAAAATCAGTAGCAAATTGCCCAAAAAATATAAAAAGTATCGAAAACCTCCACTTTTCACCCTCCGTAACTCTGGAATCGTTGATGGTATAACAATTATATATAGAACCTTTTTTGTTTTAAATCTCATGTAGAACATTTTTGAATAGAAAATTGTTTACGCTAAAGCATAGTTTTAGAAATATTGACAAAAAACGTAAAAAAACTACTAATTTACCGACTTCTCCCCCATCTCCCTCACAAACCGGACGCTCAAAATGGTGTAACTTTTTACTGAACAATATGTGGACCATATAGAACAATTTGGTGTTACAGGAAAACTTTTACTTTTGATGTTTAGGTTAGGCCTTTTTGTGTACCAATTATACTATACTACCTCCGTAACTTTGAAACCGTTCATTTTAGAAGGATTATGCATAGATCCTTTTTTATTTCAATTTTAATGTAGAACATTTTTGTATAGAAGGTTGTTTATGCTAAATCGTATAGTTTTAGAAATATTTATGAAAACCTTTAAAAACTACGAATTTACCGATTTCTCCCCCTCCCCCCCAAACCCGACGCTCAAAATGGTGTGACTTTTTTCTGAACATTATGTGGACCCTACAGAACAATTTGGTGTTGGAGGATAACTTTCAGTTTGGATGTCTGGGTTTGGGTCTAGTTATACCATGCTTCAAAAACTACATTTTTTGAGAGGTCGCGCGTCGGTCGTATCATTTGAATTAAATTTGTGGGATTTTTGGGATTTTTTTAATGAAACATCATTTAGTAAGGTATTTGAATGGTAAGTTGTGCAAATTTCAGAATTTTATAGGTAAAATTGTATTAGTTACACAATTTTAAATCATTTTTAAACAAAATTCATGTAAGTCTCACTTTCCGCTCACACCGTACTTATGCCCTACATTTTATTTCTTTTTAATATAACCATAAGATAGCTTAATTGTTTTTTTTTTCATGTTCAATTTGTAAAATTTCATTTGTTCCATTACTTAAAGAATTATATTAAAATAACTCAACCGTGCACTACGCCGCACGATATTTACAGTGCGCCAATGTTTGTGATAAGGGTGACTTTTGCGTTATAAATAAATAAAAAATTATAGAAGCGATAGATTTAATTCTAGAAAAATCTTTATATAAGATTTATTTTGTAAAATTTTCTGAATTTTTCAATGGTCAAGTCAGTTTTTTTCTAAGATTTATATTTTAGGAGTAATTTAAAAAACAACTAATTTCGCAGTTCATTTGTTTAATAAAAAATGTTGTACATTAAAGATTTATTAATCAAATTACAAAAAGTTCTATGTTGTTTGATTTTTTCCGTAGCAAAATCTCTATTGACTCCCCTATTATGCTAATATGGGGGAGTCAATAACCACACGTTCTTATCGAGCAGTGAATCATGTTGCCCTTTGAATCATGTTGTTGCCATATTTCTCGATGTCACCTATTTTATAAGGTTGCTAGTTTCATCTACTAAGCAGAACGCACTGAAGATGATCTGATATAGATCGAAAACGTTTTGCGAATCCTTTTGGATGACTTTTTAATAGTTTTTCAATAAACTTTTTATACCATTGTACAAACGAAGTTTTTACTTGTTCTGTGTGATTTTTAATTATGGTATACAGCCAGCTACTGCGATTTTCCCATTGATTTCATTAATTTTATCTTTGTCAAAAGGTAAAGGCAAAAAATTAACTGAAATAATTTTTTGCTTTATTTCCTGGCAAAAATGACGAGAACAGTTTCTAATTTAATTGCCATTTCGTAAGGACACTATATCATTTCCCAGGGTGAAATGACAATCCAATACTTGAAATATCTAAATGATTTACTATCGTAACAAAGAGAAACGGTAGAAGATATGAATTTCGATGTTTTCTGGTGTTCCTATTTTATCCCGTATAGTTGCCAAGTCTGAAATCGGACTAGGGAGTGAACGCAAAGGTTTAATTCTTGTTTGCTGGAGTATTAAGCACAAGAATTCGCAGATAGTGGTTTTCAATTCTCTCTCTGGTTTCATTGCAACGGTAAACGTCATATAACCATTTTTATCGGACAAAGAATTTACTTCAGCTTGTTACAAGCTCTTAAAACTGTTTGAAGTTATATTTTAGTTACATATCTAGAGTTACAGACATATACAGAGGCATTTAATGATTAAATGCGGCTAAAAGAAAAAGTAACGAAAAACATTACTACTAGGAAACAAACTAGACCAGGGCGCATCTGTAAAAATATTAGTACATTTGGACGTTGAGAGGTGACTCAAATTTTTTTACAGAAATTGCTTGAAAATAAATCAAATAATAATATTTGAGTTATCCTCCCTCTCAAAAAGGTCCGGAACATTGTTTAAATAATCAAAATGTCAAAAAATGAAGGAAAAATTCGATTTTTTTCTTGGTTTTTTGATTATAACTTTAAAAGTATTCATTTTCGAGAAAAGTTGTACTAACATAAAAGTTGCGTAATTAAATTTCCTATAACACAGAATTAGTTAAAAATTTAAAAAATAGTGACCCTTGTTGCAAAATAGCAATACTTGTGAAAAAAACATACAAAAACAAGTATTCGCATTATACGATTTTCAACGATTTATGCTATACTTAGGACCTTCATATTTCACCCTGAATAGCTATATGATACAGTAAAACAATACTGTATATTTCATTAAGATCGGTTCGATAGATTTTGCAAAATAAATTTTGCAATCCAGCTTTCGTAAAAAAAAATCATTTTTTCAAAATGTTACAGGACTGAAAATAAAGCACATAGCAAGTTGAAAATTTTTTTGCGTTTAGAAGTGTACTGTACCTTTCATTTGCAATTTTGCAAAATTAAAATCGATTAACACCACGGCGTCAGGAAGTTTTATAAATAAACATTAATTACTGGTGCTACGCGCAGGACAGCGGATAGTTTGTTTTGATTGGGCATTCCAATGACCTGTGATAATGAGATATACATTTTAATTTTTATTACATTTCGATATAAATAAATAAATTGTTTATTGCAAAATAAAAACACATACTCTATCCTTTGAAATAACACTTTTATTAGCAAAAACTTTCTTTGTTCATATATTTTAACTTAAATAATAAAAGTTTATTATTTTTAAACATATGCAATTGTTTAAACAATATTTCACAAACAATAATAAAATTAGTTTGATTTTTGTGGAATTAAAATATTAAAATACAACAAAATCAACTTGTGTGAATCGAACACCGCTGTCCTGCGCGTAGCACCAAAAATTATTGTTTATTTCAAAAATTTTCTGACGCCGTGGTAATTAATCGATTTTAATTTTGAAAATTGCAAATGAAAGGTACAGTACACTTCTAGAAGCAAAAAAAATTCAACTTGCTATCTGCTTTATTTTCAGTCCTGTAACATTTTGAAAGAATGATTTTTTTTTTGCGAAATCTGGATTGCCAATTTTATTTTGCAAAATCAATTGAACCGATCTTAATGAAATTTACAGTATTATTTCACTGTATCCTAAAGTTTTTCTGGGTGAAATATGAAGGTCCTAAGTGTAGCATAAATGGTTGAAAATCGTAAAATGCGAATACTTGTTTTTGTATAGTTTTTTCGAAATTATTGCTATTTTGCAACTAGGGTGACTATTTTTTAAATTTTTAACCAATTCTATATTGTAGGAAATTTAATTACGCAACTTTTATGTCAGTACCACTTTTCTCGGAAATGAATACTTTTAAAGTTCTAATCAAAAAACGAAGAAAAAAATCGAATTTTTCCTTCAATTTTTGACATTTTGATTATTTAAACAATGTTCCGGACCTTTTTGAGAGGGAGGATAACTCAAATATTATTATTTGATTTATTTTTAAGCAAGTTCTGCAAAAAAATTTGAGTCACCTCTCAACGTCCATCTCAAAACAGATGCGCACTGGACTAAACGTGCAAACAGTATCTGAACACTTTTTCAGATTTAGAGAAATAAAAGTTGGCTCACTCACAATCAGTTTAATATTACCTACGACGACCGCTTTTTGTTCTTTTTCTTCGTGTGCCTTGTCCCTTGCGGACGTTGGCTATCATCATAGCAATTTTAATTTTGTTTGCGGCGTTTCTGAATACCTCGATCGATGTTAGTCCAAGCCACTGGCGTAAGTTTGAAGTCTTGAGTGTGTTCTTCTTCCGGGTCCGCGTTTGCTCTCTCTTTTACCTTGTATTATCAGTTGGAGTATATGATATTTATCATATCTCATAATATGACCGAGGTATTCAAGTTTCCGTTTGTCAATTGTGAAAGAGATTTCTTTTTGTTTTCCCATTCGGAGCAATACCTCTTCGTTGGTGATGTGAGTCGTCCAGGATATTTTAAGAATACGTCGGTACACCCACATTTCGAATGCCTCCAGCTTCTTCATTAATGATTCCGTTAGTGTCCATGTCTCTGCGCCATACAGCAAGACTGGAAATACATAGCATTTTAGCAGCCGTATTTTTAGTGGGAGAGATATGTCGCAATGGGTGAATATATTTCTCATGTTGTTAAATGTTGTTCTGACCTTTTCAATTCTAGATCGTATTTTGGTCGTTTGATCCCATTTCGAGTTGACGACTATTCCAAGGTATATATACGAGGTTTTAGGTTAGGTTTTTGTTCAACAATCGCAAAAAACACTGAGTAATCTGTTTGCATCAACTTAGTGCTGAAAACCCTCGAAACTCCAGATGACAAGCCGTAGCAGTTAACTTGGGCATCAGGTACTCCGATGGTCGGTTCTGATGGTGTAGTCATCTTCAGTGACCCCAAAAACCACCGAGTAACAAAATATGTCTCTTAGTACACCTCTTTTGACATGTTTATTTAATTTTGGAGGCATTTTATGCACTTTAAAATGCAACTATGCATTTACACCCAATTTTCTATAGTAAACTGTTTTCTTGACATCATCGTGAACATGTGCTGTATTTAAAAATCGATTTATTTGGTGCTAAATTCTCTGGTATACCCATTCTATACTCACCTTAATTTCTGTGGAAAGTTCCCAGTTTGAATTTACGTTGGTTCCAAACTATACACAATATTCTACATGGTCAATAATATTAGTATATTATATACCTATCCGTAACTTTCAAGCAGGTTGTCATCTTTTTTGTATCATCTCGCTAACTCGTTAACTCGCCGTTTATTTTTATGCCCTCTCTTGCATTTCCATATTTTTCATGTGCAGACACATATTTCTACTTATATATACTTTTTCAAAAAAAAACCTTTTTACCACATAGTAGTGTAAGGCGCCAATACTTATATTATGTTACGTTATAATACAATACAAAAACAAACTTAATCTTAATTTACCTAATAACTGCTACACATTTATATTATGTACAAATTTGACCCATTCCTTCTTATTTCTAGCCAACGTCCTTGCTTCTATACACGTTGTTACACTTTTCTCGATTATTTTGCCTAGTGTTCTATCCCATGTTTGCCGTGGTCTACCTTTCTTCTTTCTTCTTTGCGTTTTTGTCTGCCAAATTGCCTCTGCAGATGACCCCACCAACCAATTTCTACTTACTTACTTTGTCCTAAACCTTTCTACCTTTAGGTGTAAGGCTGGTGGAGTTGAGTTTGGTATTTAGTCTTCATGTTTTCCGATCTTGTGTTAGGTTTATTGCACTTTCCAAAGTCAATCCTTTCTTCTCGACACCATAACTCTTGGTCTTCCTCTTTTGTTTTTCCCCTGCACTCTCGTTTCGAACACTTGTTTTGTTGATCTCTTGTTCGACATTCTATACACGTGCCCGAATCATCTAAGTTGTCCCTCTATTATTTTTTCATTGATTGGTTCTTGTTTTAGGTTTTTTCTGTTTTTTTCGTTTCGTATTTTGTCTGCCCACTTTCTGTTTGCTAATTTCCTCAGGAACCTCAGTTCCATAGCATTAACTCTGGATTTTTGTCTCCCCGTCAATGTCCATGTCTCATTGTAACAAAAAAACTACTTTGCAGTAGTATTTGTAGAACTAGAATGCTAAGGTGAAATGAGTGAGTGGGTGAGGAACTGATAATAGAAGTATGGGGAGACAGAGGCAAACTAAATAGAATTGGCTAGCAAGAAATGCAAGAGAACGACTTGACACTCAAGGATGGGTACGGCTCGTTTGCATGCCTGTCGAAGAACAGTAGCTTAAACTAAAGAGGGATGATGACTAGAACCAGAAATATGAATATAAAAAGAGAGGCTTATAAAATAGATAGAATAAATATTAATATAATAAAAATAGAAAAATATAAGAGATAAATAAAATAGACTAAATTGCGGGCGCCAGAAGTAGGGATGGACCGAACTCCCAGGTATCTTACACTGCTGTAAATTATTCAATATATTAAATTATTAAATTCAAAAATGGGAAAAAAAAATAATTGATATACAAACAAATAAATATTTATTAAAATATAACTACCTAGATTATTGACAACCTCTGAGTTAGAAAAAATAAAACCTATGTAACTCTAAAATGACAATTTGACTTAACTACTTATCTGAATATGAGTATACAACTATAATTACATTAGTTCTGGGGTAGCCCTTATATGGAGCATACCCCCAACTTACACTAAGGTTAAACAACAACCTTCACCAAATAATCGTACGATTGTAATACGTACAGCAACGTTAAATACTACAAGAAATCAATACTAAAATACCTACCTAGGATGAACCATACAAATATATATAACTCAATGAGTTGAATAGGCAACACCTAACTGAACCAACGCAGTCCTGGATGATAAAGATCCTTTTTCTGACTCGTGGTTTTTAATAATGACCAAGTAAAACTAATAGCTATCCTGAAGGGATAGGGATTAGGGATTGAATTTAATTTAATAACAAATGAATTTAAGTTAAGCAAACAGATTGGGAATTTAAATTACAAGAAACAAGCTAATAATATTAAAATATATATATATAGTTATATGAAAAATATGGGAAACAAGTCTAATAATATTAATAAAAAATAAATGTAAGGAACTACTGTATGGGAAAAGGTTATTTGGGCCCAAATTATCCTCTTTTACAAAGAGACATACAGGTGTTGGAGCGCTATTGAATTATGTGTATGTTAATTACTTAAATGTTCTGGATATTATAAAAAAAAAAATTGTATAAGTGTACTGGTATAGGTAGATAACTATTGCACTGTTAAATATAAAAAGTTCCCGAAACAAACCCGATTGACCTGATATTGTCCCCACAAGTTTTCCTTACTACTTCTCAGTAAAGTCTTAAGCACAGAATGGTGCTACGCAGTCAACCGTAACACGGCAATTCTCCAAAATGCAGGATAATGAATAACAAAAATTACATGTTCCTCTAGTACTTGTGCCCTAGGTGACTTGGTCGAAAAGCGGTCCTTCTCAGGTGGTAGGAGTAGTTAAAAGATTTTCCCCAGTGGCAGATAAACCACAAATCACTGCTGCGAACCTCCAACCTCGTTTCTTCAGCCCACTAAACACATACGTAATAAACTTGGATAATTTCTTCTCAAAATAATACTATGACTTGAAACAAGAATGAAATATTCGCCACTTTTACGTGGATAGGTTATCTGCCACTAGGTATTTATTCGGTTGAAGGCTTCGACCAAAAGTGATCCTTATTTTCCGTTCTATCCCGACCATGTCACAATACGGTTCATGGGTTTACCGCCAGGAGTACACAAGGTACAAAACGTACAGGTCTGCTAATCTATAGGTTTGTGATGACGTCAGTGAAAGACGAAATATTTATTAGTAATTGTTTCAAGTAGAATTTAATAACAGAACATTATTAAAATTTAAATCGCATAACAATAAAAATGATTAGAAGTTAACGGAATGTTATAATCCCCTCCTACTGGGAGAAAAAAAAATTTTTAAGCAAAAAAATTTTTTTTTTTTTAACATTCAAATTATCATAACTAAGTGGTAATAATCTATCATTCTACGGTGATCCGCAAGACTATGAGTAACCACAAATTAAGGATCAAGGGAAAGAAGGATGATCACTACACCAAAACTATGAATCGCAAAAGATGACTTGAAGTCATATTAAAATGTCATCGACATTTTGTCTGAAAGCCTAAACATAAGCTAAATAATATACTAAAGTTCATAATGACAAATAAATGTCGAACTGGCACTAAATCCAAAATTGAACTATCCATGGATATCAAATTTATAGAGGGTATATCCAAGGACGAACAACCAGGCCAAGGGATGAGCCAATTCGCACCATAACACAAGTAAATATACTAAAGTATGACAAAAGAAATCAAAACTAAAATCAGTGAAGAATCGAACACTTAATCCAAAATTGAACTACCAATGGACACCAGATTCATAATAGCATATCCAGAGAAGAACAATCAGGAATATTTATGGAACAATTCTCACCAGTGCCAAATAATACAAATAGTAAGCATATCAAAGTTATCCAAAACTCATTAATCAAAATAAATGTGGAATCGGACACTTAATCCAAAGTCGGACTATCAATGGACACCAGATTCATAAAGCATATCCATAGAAGGACGACCAGGAAGATTTATGGACCAATTCGCACCAATACTAAATTAACCAATACTAAATCACATAAATTAATTAGGCCTATGTACAACCACAACTGGTATACGAGCCTATACAACTAAATAAACAAAATAAGTGAGGACTCGGACGCTTTATCCAAAATCGGACTATCAATGGACACCAAATTTATAAGAGCATATCCAAAGAAGAACGATCAGGAAGATTTGTGTACCAATTCTCACTAATACTAAATAAATTAAATTAGGTCGATCGACTAAAGTAAGTCGTTGACTAACAAAAATTGGTACGTGTTGTTGTTCACTAGCTATAGCATGTAGCTACAATAGATGCATGGGAATAAGAGATACAGATAACGTACCAATTGTAATAATAAAATCTAAATGGTGAACTGACAAGGTCTATGACACCATGATACATGATAGAAAAAAAAATATAACGAGAACGAGCAACCAATTTTGAATAAAACTGTAGATTCATGCGCTCTCGCATACATAGAATTATCCAGGAAATATCCCTGAATCTAAATGACAAAACTAATGCCTCAGGAAAGAAGAGGGAATGAAATAAAAAGAAACAATTAATTTGTCGAAACACCCTCAATACTGAATTAAATAAACCTATGATGTATAGGGAAAAACAAAGCATTGATTGATAAATACGTGTACACTAGAATATTTACCATCAACGGTCAAGGTTTAACATACTATGAAATAGGAGATAAAATATAAACTAAGTAAACTTCCCTATCAACCTATAAAAAGGTAAATGGAATAATTGGACTAAATACACTATGTGATGACGAATAGACTTCTGCGTACTCTGCCATGAAAACACAGATTACGAAGTCGTATAGCAATGGCCAGTTGCTGAACTTCGAACCCACGGATTCATTAGCTAGCATTGACAAAGCATTGGCAGACTAGTTCATAAGAAGAAATCCATACATACATCAAAATTCCAACCTAATTACAGAGTCATACCGTGTAGGGCCTAACGATATAAATGATTACAAAGATATCCGTGACAAATGTGGATAAAGTTAACCAATATCAAATTAAAAACCACAACATCTTTCCAATATGGCAAATCCAATAACAAGATAATAAAAGATATATAAAAAAATAGGATGTAATCAAATATCAAAAATACAACATACAACCTAAGATAAGTAGTGTATAATATTGTTAGTTCCATAGTTCCATACCAAATATCAATATTAAACCAACGTACTTGTATGACTCTACATATTCAAATATATACTTAAATATACAATAATCAACATCCCTCCTATGCTAAGGGGTGATGTGCACATACTAAAAAATACAAGTAGGTTCTTATTAACTAGATGATCCAACTGACAGGGTTAGTAATTAAAAATGTTGATTCATAATAATTAAAGTGCAACATTAATAATGAAAAAAAAATGATAAGCTCATGCATAAGAGTACTACATAAATAATTAACCTAATGATTCATAAATTGGAAGTCATCTACCAACCATGCCAAAAGACAAAAATTGTACCTGCTCTATCTGGTGAATAAAATATTAAACTAAAATATCAAATCATAATAAGGATTGAGCTAAAGACAAATAGAGGAAGAGGTTAGCTCTAAACCTTATAGAGTTAATCTTCTTCCGAAGATGACGAATCAACTTCATCCCTGGTGTTATCAGGCAGTAAATCCTTTACGTGAAATTGTCCAATTCGTTTGTTAGTCGCATTGTCCTTCAATTCATAAACTAACGGAGATATTACCTTCACGACCGTACAAGGAATATATTTCTGGCAAAATTTTGCCGAAATAGCATCACCCTTATTGGACTTCACAAAGTTTCGCTTCAACACTCTATCTCCAACGAAGAATCGCAGATCTCTTTTCCTCAAGTTATACTGCTGCTGGTTCCTTAGATAGGAAGTTTTTAACTTCTTGCGAATGTCAGAAAAAATTTGAGGTAGAGTCTGGAGATCATCTAAGCGATGAAGGTTATCGGATATCTGAGGTAGATTTGTGGAAGTGTCTGAAATTGCACCAAAATAGTCATCAGATAAAGCAACATTTCTACCAAAATTGAGATATGCAGGAGAACATTGGGTAACCTCATGGACAGAGGTCCTTATGGCTTGAGCTATGGAATGGATATATTGATCCCAAGCTCTGTGATCTGGGAATGTATAGGACCTTAGGGCTGTGACAATACTGCGATTCACTCTCTCAGTATGATTGGCTTGAGGATGGTAGGCAGCATTATAAAAGGTCTTCTGAACCTTATATTTAGTTAGAAGGTCTTTAAAAGCCTTTGACACAAACTGAGGACCATTGTCACATGACACAATTTGGGGAACACCAAACAACAAAAAGATTTGTTCCTCTAAATATTTCAGAATGGCTGGAGTTGTGGCCTGACGAAGAGGACAAACTAAAGGAAATTTGGTGAAATAATCCACAACTACCAAGCAATAAGTATTACCCTTATAACTACGAGGATAAGGTCCAATGAGATCCAACGAGATCATCTGCCAAGGAAAATTAATATTCCTAAAGGAACCCATGAGTCCAGCTTGTGGTAAATTACTGGGTTTACAAGTTGCACAAACTATACACTTAGAGATATACCTTTTGATAGACTTGCGCATGCCAGGCCAATAATATAATTCGGCAATTCGATTAAAAGTTTTATAAAAACCAAAATGTCCAGCAGTAACTTCATCATGAAACATACGTAAGATGTTCTCCCTATTTGGCGTAGGTACAACTATTTTCCAATCTGACATATTGGATAAGGCCTCTATAGGACTTAAGATATGTTTGTACAGTATATTGTTCTCTACCTTAAAATCAGGATAATTTTGTGGGTCTTGAGTAACCCTATCAATCATATTCTGATACCACTCGTCAGGAGTTAAGGTGGACAAATCTAATACATTAAGATCATGAACACGGGAAAGAGCATCAGCAACCACTACCCCGTTGGCCTTTCGATGAACAATCTTATATGAATAAGCCGCCAGTTTGCATATCCATCGGGAAAGTCTCTGAGATGGGTTTTTCATACTATGAAGCCATACCAAGGAACTATGGTCCGTAATTATGGTGAAATTACGGCCCTCTAAATAATAACGAAATGCTTCTAACCCATGTATGATAGCTAAGAGTTCTTTCTCAGTGGTGGAATAGTTTTTCTGGGCCTTATTCAATTTCTTACTCGTGTAAGCTATGGGATGTTCCAAGCCATCTTTCAACTGGAACAATACGCCACCAGAAGCAGTATTAGAGCAATCAGTCATCAAATAAAAATGCTCATTAAAATTAGGTGACATCATGACTGGTGCGTTAGTTAAAGCCTCTTTAACGCGCCTAAAAGCTTCATCGGCCTCAGGAGTCCAGGTAATGGTCTGCCCCTTTTTCCTGTTCTTCAAAAGATCCGTAAGAGGTGATAACAAGGTAGAGTACGAAGGTACAAACCTGCGGTAATATCCACACATTCCCAATATCCTACGGACTTGGGTGGTGGTCTTAGGTATAGGAAAATTCTTAATAGCAACTATTTTCTCAGGATCAGTCCTTAGACCCTGATTATCAACAACATAACCCAAAAACTTAAGACTAGGGCGACAAAACTGACACTTATCCAGACTAATTGTTAGATTAGCTTCCTTAAGACGTAAAAACAATTTATCTAAAATTTCCATATGAAGGGAAAAATCGGGAGTGACTACTAAAATATCAAAACATAGGGCTCTAACTGTGGACCAATGACTAAATCCATCAGACGACACATTGTCTGAGGAGCAGAAACAAGACCGAAAGGCATGGTGACAAACTGGAATAATCCTTTACCACTGACAGCAAAAGCAGTATATTTCTTGCTCTCTTCACTCAGTGGGATCTGTAAAAAGGCCTTAGACAAATCAATCGAGGAGATGTATTTGGCATTCTGAAGTTTGCTAAAAATCACGTCGATTCGGGGAATTGGATAAGCATCCCTGTTAGTGGTGATACTGTTTAGTTTTCGACCATCAAAGCAGATCCTGAAGGATCCATCCTTCTTCTTTGTTAACCAGAGTGGGGAACAATAGGACAACGTTGAATGTTCTATGATATTTAAAGCAAGCATCGAATCTACTTCTTTTTCTAAATCTGCCTGCCAGGCTTGAGGTATGGGATACTGATATAATCTGAAAGGAGTAGGATTTCCCACCTCAATAGTGTGAGATATTAATGAAGTACGACCTAGTTTGTCATTTGAAGAAATAGTAGTAAACTGAGAGATCATATTCTCCAATTGCCTTTGTTCAGAACTAGATAAACTGGAAAAATCATGTATAGCACTAAGGGTAGACAGGTTGAATTCAGATATGGAAAAAGAAAAATCAGAACAACTTAAAGTGCTATTAAAAGCATTGAAAAAGTCCATACCTAAAATTATAGAATTCTGTACAGAAGGAATATCATAAAATGTAATTTGCCTACATAAATTTGCCACTGTGATTTCAATTTGTAGTTTGCCTGTAATAGACTGAACTGTACCATCTGCTGTAGATACTTGCAAGGATGAAATGGGCATAATGGGAATATTAGCATTTTTTAATAAATTTAATGAATGTGCTCCTATCAACGAAATATTAGAGCCACTATCTAATAAAGCTAAACACGATTGTCCTAAAATTTGGATAGGTAAATATGGCCTATTATCATTTTGTTTCCTAACCAATAAAGAATTAATATCTAAATCTAAAATATTTGGTTGGCTACAACCGTTATATGGAACTACTTCACTATCAAAAACATTATTATACTTAACACTACTCATTAAAGAAGAATTTGTGGGTTTGTAATCATCTGGATCCTGCGAATTCAACGTATCCTGACTCAAAGTTAATTTCTGGACTGATTTTGATCTGTGGTGTGTGCTTGTTTCTTGAATGATACTCTCTTCCCTTTCCGACTGGAAGATGGGTTTGAGTTGCTGGGTGTGCTTGGGCCAGCGGTCTCGTTTTCTGATGGGGTTTGATTCCCTGATTGGGTGTTGGACGGAGAAACGCTCAGGGGACGGACCTCCAACATTTCGTTTCCCGAACACTTAAAACAATTTCTTTTGAGAGTATTTTCCCTACCGCAACCGTGGCAGAAAATACGAGTTTGTGGGATACCACAATCATTGAACTTATGATTAGACTGGTGACAATTCCAGCAAACAACAGAACTAAAAACAGAAACATTATGTTCATGGCCCTTATTTTGCCAAGAACGTTGTCTATAGGAAGTTGGCTGAGAAGAGGAATTAGAAGAGGGTCGAGATGAAGATGAAGGCTGAGAAAACCAGGATAACGTTTCCTCCAAACGTTTGCACTTTACAGTGAGATCATCAATACTCTGGATGTCCATAAGAGCTAACTGTTGATGGTAAAAAGGCAATAAACATTTTAAGATGATTTTTATTTTGGACAAATCAGATAAAGGAGTATCTAAACGGCTACACATGCCTAATATAGTATTAATGAACATAGTGACAGACTCTCCTGGTTTCTGCTTACGGTTTTTGATTTCATCCAAGAGATCATCCTGGTATGAGTAAGGAAGAAAATCTGACCTCAACTTGCGAACGAGATCAGACCAGCAAGACAAATTACCCCTATTATTCATGAACCAGGTGAAAGCAGGACCGGTAAACAATTCGGCTGAAGCCGCAAACAAATTTTCCTCGGAGACCCCTCTAGATACACGAAGACACTCAACCTTTTCTAAAAATGAAATCACATCCGTGTGCTATTTTTCACCTGAAAATGAAACACCCCATTTGTGTACTTGAACGGGTTTGGAGTATGTGAAACTAGGAACGACACTTACTGGAGCATTAGGAGTAGATGTGGCTATGGGGTTAACCTTAGAATCAAGCTCACCCTCCAATGTAAGGATTTTAAGAAAAACAGACTTTTTAAAAGGTTCCTGCTCTTCCGTAGTACAATGTAACAAGTGTACACGGCCAGAAATATGAGTTAGACGAGATATTAATCGAGCATATTCAGTGTCTTGTACAGTTCCCCTAAACTTCTCTATTTTCTTAGACAAGCTATCCAACGTTTCGGATATTCCTTTCCGTTGGTCCTCAAAAGGGATATATACAGCTGAAAGTTGAGTGAAACTCCTATTTCCTGCTTCTTGCTTCAACGCACCCCGCAAAAGATTGCGTTTTCTATCGACTGTTGCCGACTCCTCTGTTACTATGTCCCTAATTTTTAACTCATAGTCCAATTCGTCCACCAGAAGATGTTCAACTTTAAAAGCACACATGTTGAAACAAAAATTATTGACAAGCAATCCAAAGGTCAGAAATACGAAATATACTTAAATTTGTACGCAAAATATATAAGTTCGGAGAAAATATTAGCAACACACCAACAAATCAAAAATGGCCAGCAAAATATATGTATCAAATAAATAAAGTAAATAAGGTATAATCAAGTAAATATAGTACCTAAATATTGGAAAAAAAAATAGTTATTATACTTGTACTAGAAAAAAAATATGTAAGTATTAACGATTACTGTACGTACAAATACAACATTGGCTGAAAGAGTAAAATAATATAATCTAATATATGTTAGTTACTTATACTTCGTTTCAAATTCAACCCAGAATGTAAGCTGTATAACAAAACTATAAACGAGGTTTCAAAATCTCAACTAATTAATAGATACAGCAGTGACAGTGTACCTGTTCAGTATTAGTAAATAGTTAAAGACAAAATAAATCAGAACATAATGTATAAAAAGATATCAGAAGGGAATAATATAACTAAAAGAAAAAAAAATGAACTAAAAGAACTACTGTCTTAGAACCTATAAAAGGTTGGCACCAAGTTGGGCTGCCGATGTAACAAAAAAACTACTTTGCAGTAGTATTTGTAGAACTAGAATGCTAAGGTGAAATGAGTGAGTGGGTGAGGAACTGATAATAGAAGTATGGGGAGACAGAGGCATACTAAATAGAATTGGCTAGCAAGAAATGCAAGAGAACGACTTGACACTCAAGGATGGGTACGGCTCGTTTGCATGCCTGTCGAAGAACAGTAGCTTAGACTAAAGAGGGATGATGACTAGAACCAGAAATATGAATATAAAAAGAGAGGCTTATAAAATAGATAGAATAAATATTAATATAATAAAAAGAGAAAAATATAAGAGATAAATAAAATAGACTAAATTGCGGGCGCCAGAAGTAGGGATGGACCGAACTCCCATGTATCTTACACTGCTGTAAATTATTCAATATATTAAATTATTAAATTCAAAAATGGGAAAAAAAATAATTGATATACAAACAAATAAATATTTATTAAAATATAACTACCTAGATTATTGACAACCTCTGAGTTAGAAAAAATACAACCTATGTAACTCTAAAATGACAATTTGACTTAACTACTTATCTGAATATGAGTATACAACTATAATTACATTAGTACTGGGGTAGCTCTTATATGGAGCATACCCCCAACTTACACTAAGGTTAAACAACAACCTTCACCAAATAATCGTACGATTGTAATACGTACAGCAACGTTAATTACTACAAGAAATCAATACTAAAATACCTACCTAGAATGAACCATACAAATATATATAACTCAATGAGTTGAATAGGCAACACCTAACTGAACCAACGCAGTCCTGGATGATAAAGATCCTTTTTCTGACTCGTGGTTTTTAATAATGACCAAGTAAAACTAATAGCTATCCTGAAGGGATAGGGATTAGGGATTTAATTTATTTTAATAACAAATGAATTTAAGTTAAGCAAACAGATTGGGAATTTAAATTACAAGAAACAAGCTAATAATATTAAAATATATATATATATATATATATATATATATATATATATATATATATATATATTTTTTTTTAAGATAACAGCTGACCTGGTAGATAAAAATGGGGTTGAGGTTTATTGGGTATACAGCTGAATAAAACCAAGTGGTACTCTGTTTAACAAATCGTTATATTTCGCTGATTTTCATCAGCATCATCAGACGAAAGCTACAATATTTAAAAAATGGTACAATGTTATAATATGATCTTTTTTTAACAATTTTTATCTTACCTAATTGAGGTTAACGGTATTAAGATATTAAGATGACATCGAGATACTGCAATTTTGATACTTTTGTGACATTAACGATTTATACCTAACTTATTTCTCACATAAAACACTCAATAACATTCAATATTTAGTATATCTAGTACTTCACCTTATTGACATTCAATCAACTTCAAATCAAAAAATTTTCCTTCTTGTCAATATAACAATAATTTAAATTAATCCCAATACATCACTATTAACAAAATTTCATCCATTTTATATCAAAATTGCAGTATCTCGATGTCATCTTAATATCTTAATACCGTTAACCTCAATTAGGTAAGATAAAAATTGTTAAAAAAAGATCATATTATAACATTGTACCATTTTTTAAATATTGTAGCTTTCGTCTGATGATGCTGATGAAAATCAGCGAAATATAACGATTTGTTAAACAGAGTACCACTTGGTTTTATTCAGCTGTATACCCAATAAACCTCAACCCCATTTATATATATATATATATATATATATATATATATATATATATATATATATATATATATATATATATATATATATATATATATATATATATATATATATTGTTAAGATATGTAAAATTTGAATTAATATGGTTTCGATCTTAATATTTTAGAAAAGTTAAAACATATAATAAAAATATACCAAAATTCATTTCGAAGAAATGAAAGTCAATTATCTTTGGATGGCCGTAGGTAAACAAAATTTAAATAGGGATTAAGTATTTCCTTTGTACAGTTAGTATGATAAGGAAGTGGTTATGTGTTTGGACAATGAGACCGGGTTAGGGAACAATTGTATTTAGAAATTTAAATGAATGTAATCTCCTTAAAAACCGATTGGCATGTAATTAGTTTTAGGAAATTTCTAATGGTAGGAAAAGTTGGTGTTGAATCTGACATTGACAATTTGGAATTTAATTCTTTGGAATCGTTGTCAGTGGACTTTCATAATTTTTTTACATAATTTAATTTTACGGTAGAATAATTTTTTCAACGTTACTGTTTAGTGCTGGCCTTTAAACGAATGTGATTCTAGATGATAGTTGTTAAATGATCGTCAAGTCGAATAGTGGTGATCTCTGAGAGTCTCCTGAAGTAGTAAGGCAGATAAATGAATAGCTGTGAGTTTGTTGAAATAAGTGTCCTGACGGAGGCTCATCACGTAAAGCATTGTAAGTTATATTGTTCTACTTATATTCCAAGAGTCACCGTTGCATGCCGGAACGAGAAATAGATTCAGTTTATTGAGAGGAGAAAAGGCTAGCATTGTTTTTTGAAAGATACGTGCATCTGTAGGGGGTCATTGATGACAATAGGCTTGCAATAGTTTGTTGCGAGATTGCTGACTACATAGGGGGCTGCTAAGAGTAAATTGTAGGCGACCAGAGACAAGAATTTGGACAACTCATCATCCGAGAGACAGTTTTATTTTTTTTTTGTAGAATTATTCATAACGCAAATTTCAATAAGTACTTTAGATAGTGGTAGGAGTATTTCAATAATCAGAATAGGAGATATTATTTTTAGAGGATATTTTGAGGGTGAATTTATTTCAATAGATGTTTTTGTACCATATATGTGTTTTATTCCGTTAGTCTTTGACCTTATTTATCATATGTAAAGCAAAGGAGATATTGAAGCACGAGAATATAAAACCCTGAGATTAGAGCATTAAATAGTGTGATTAAATCATAAGTGCATCATTAAAATTAAATTTAATTAATTAATTAATTATCTAATCAATTGCTTTGAGCACACCGATCTTTGAATATCACATTAACTGGAGCCCAGAACGTGGTGGCTTAAAAAATATCGCAGCTTTGCATTTGATGGTAGGGAAAGAGATAAGGAATAACTACAGGTGATCCAGAGATAATTTGACAATTTTTCCAGGTGTAAAAATATTTTTGATTTATGAATTGATCGTAGGTAGTTGATATTTACTGCTATTGAATTATTTAATATTTTTACCAATCGTACATTTGATATTTATTTTGAAATTTACTGATTGCATATTTGATATTTGTGGCGAAAATTTATTAAATTTGGGGAGAAATATTTGTCGTGTTCTGCAACTTATAGAGTGTTGTAAAATTTCACATTTTGGCGGGGACAAAGAAAACAGTAACAAAAAGAAACAACATGTCGACCACAAGGAGGCAAAGCAAAATGCAAGAAAGCAGAGAGAATAACAGAGAAGAGGAAAAAATTGTTGAAGAAGGATTGGGTAATGAAGGAGATACAACGATTATGGAGAGAAAAGAACAGGAATTAACAGGAATAGAGAAACTATTGCAACTGATGCAACTCCAATCACAACAAATGGATAGAATTCAACAGGAAACAAAAAGGACAATGCAAGAAAATCAACAGGAATCAAAACGAGCCACCATGGAAGAAACACAACAAAAAATAAAGAAAAATCAACAGGAAGCAAAACGAGCCATGGAAATAACACAACAAAAAATGGAAGAAACACAAAGAGAAATATCACAGAGAATAGAACAGAAATTGGAAGAGAATGATGGCAAATTGGAAAAGCGTTTGGAAAAATATGAAAATGAAGTGAAAGCCTGTTTAGAAAAAGTTAGAGAAGAAACAGAAAGGAAACTGAAGATGCAACGAGAAGAAATAGAAACTAAAATGAAGGATATTAAGACTGTGCAGAAGATGGAATTAGAACAGTTAGAAAGCAAATTTGAAAATGCAATACAAGAAGACAGGCGAGAAATAGAAGAAAAATTTAAGCAAAACGAAAAACAAATTGCGGAACTCAAGAATCAACAGAATTGTGGAGAAAGAAGGGAAATGATTATCCTTGGTACAAGCGACGCGAAAATACAATTTGGAGGGGATATTAGAAAAACACACCCAGTACCATTTGTTAAAAATTTGAAAACCAAATTGCAACATATTAGATATTTTGACGACTGCAAAGAAACAATTAGAAACCATCTGAAAGAAGGAGCAGCGTTATGGTATGAAAGTAAAGAAGATGAGTTTGAAAATTGGACAGATTTCGAAAATAAATTTCTCAACTATTTCTGGGGGAAAGTTAAACAGAGGGAAATCAACCAAGAGCTACAGAATGGAAGATATCACGAGAAAATGGGAATATCGGAAGAAAGATATGCTTTGCAGATATATAACAATTCCAAATATCTAGACTACAAATACTCTACCGAACAACTGGTAGAAATGATAAGCAGACATTTCGAAGAAACGCTGGAGGACCACGTGATTTTGAGAAACTATCAAGATATTGATAGTTTGTGCCAATTCCTTCAAGTAAGGGAAGCAAAAAGAAGAGAAATGCGAAACAGAAGACAACATGAACAATATAATGGACCGGCAAGAAGGTATCAATCAAATTATGACCAGAGAAACCGACATGCCCAATCAACAAACGAAGATAGGCCGAGAGAATACCAAAATTACAATAGACAACAAAATTATGATAACAGGAATCACGCAAAAAATAGAACATATGAAAATCACAACAGAAACAGAGATGCACAAAATCCTCCGACTAGGAATACGAACGAACAAAGGGACGGTAGAAACAATCAGAATTTCCAACGACAAAATAGAAGGGAGATGAATCATGTAACAATAGAAAACGAGGAAGAAGATGTATGCAATGAATCCAGACAGGATTTTCAATAAAGCATCCACTGAACAAACATAAACAACTCTCCGGTATATTTTGTCATCCGAGAGAGTTTATACAGTTGGCGGGAAATGAAAGACAAAGTTCTAATTCAAATTTAATATTCTTAGATGCATTTATAAAACATAAAGCGATTAAAATTTTGATTGATTCTGGATCGGAGATATCGTTAATCAATAAGAAACTAGTAAAAGAATTAAATTTGGACAGATTTGTGTATAAAATTCCTAGGGTTGCTTTAGTGGGTGCAAACAACAAAAAATTGACGACAGTAAATGAAGGTTTGGGAGTGCGGATCAGAGTGGGAGACAAATACTATATTATGCAATGTGTGGTGATCGAAGATTTAAACCATGATATGATAGCGGGAATTGATGAATTGAGTGAAAAACATATCACCATAAATTTTTCGGAGAATAAACTGGAAATCAGAGCAGAACCAGACAACATAGAAGAAGAAATGGAAATAGATAGGAAAATAATTGTTGAAAAGATAAATGAACAGGAAAAACATAAAGAAATCAATATGACTGTAGAGGAAAAACAGAAAGTACAAGAAAAAAATCAACCAGAAAAAAAAAAGAAGGAAGAAAAAGAAGAAGAGTTCAAAAAGAAAGAAGGAAAACAAGGTGGATACAAGAGAAAGACAGGAAATCGAAGGTACGGAAGAATTGTCGGCAATCGACGATAAAACAGAAAGGAAGCAGGAAGAAAAGGAAGTTCTCATAAGAGAAATGAAAGCAGTAGAAACATGGTGCTCGGGATACCAAATGGAAATTGAAGATAAAAAAAAACAGAAGAAGAAATAAAGGATGAGGACAGAGAAGAAATGGCAATAATGGACGAGAATCCAGAATTTTATGAAGAAATATTATGGACAGTGAATACATGCGAACAAAATGAGGATGAAAGAAAATTAAAATGTGGAGAAAACATGGAAAAGGAAGTAGAGAAGATTCTAGAAAATTATGGAGATTTGATTAATGAAGAAAGTCGAGTGGCTAAAAATTATGAACATTCTTTTAAAGTTAAAAACTTAGAAAATTTTAAATCCAAGACATATCCAATCCCGTATAAATACAGGCAAAGCGTCGGACAGGAAATTGAAAAAATGATCGAAGACAAGGTGATAGAAAGATGTGACTCTCCATATATCAACCCGATAGTATGCGTTAAAAAATCGAGTGGTGATTTGCGATTATGTTTAGATGCAAGAAACATTAATTCACACACAATCGCGCAATACGAAGCGCCTTTGAACATCGAAGCCATATTTGGACGAATCACAGGGTCACACATTTTTTCCAAAATCGATTTGAAACATAGTTTTTGGTTAATACCTTTGGCAGAGAAATGTCGAAATTATACCGCTTT
This sequence comes from Diabrotica virgifera virgifera, assembly GCF_917563875.1. Classification (NCBI taxonomy): domain Eukaryota; kingdom Metazoa; phylum Arthropoda; class Insecta; order Coleoptera; family Chrysomelidae; genus Diabrotica; species Diabrotica virgifera. Next base: position 76,940,557 of record NC_065449.1, on the reverse strand, counting down.
TTCGATCGACGGAGTGGTATACCGATTTAGGGTGGTACCATTTGGCCTACAGAGTGCATGCGCTGCTTTGGTTCGCGCATTGAACACAATCTTAAATAGGCATGGAGAATTTGTTGTACATTACATAGATGATTTATTAATTTTCTCACCAGATATAACAAGCCATCTACGACATATTCACACTGTGCTAGAAGAACTGGATCAAGCGGGATTGAAATTAAATATTCAAAAGTGTCAGTTTTTCCAAAAGGAAATACTGTATTTAGGATTCAAATTAGACACAAAAGGGATTAGTCTTGCAGAAGATAGAATCGAAATTATAAATAACTACGCTAGGCCAACCAATTTAAAAACATTGCGGGGATTTTTGGGAATGGTAAACTATTTCAAAAAACTAATACCAGACATCAGCACAAAAGAAATACCGTTGATAGCATTACTTAAGAAAAATGTTAGGTGGAAATGGGGAACGGAACAAGAAATGGCTTTCAAAAATTTAAAAGGAGCTTTCTCCACAGCTGTAAGAGTACACCACCCAAGATATGATCAACCTTTCATTCTCCGGACCGATGCTTCCATAACAAAATTCGCAGGGGTATTATCACAGATCCAAGACGATATAGAGGTGCCAATCTGTTTTGTCTCCCGTGTAACCAAAACATATGAGAGAAAGTACAGCGTTACTGAATTAGAGTTCGCCAGTGTGTTATTTTGTGTAAATAAATTACGGTTTTACCTACTAGGGGCAAAATTCACCATTGAAACAGACCATGCAGCTTTGATACATATAATGAAAAATAGGCTGGTAAATAATAGAATTCATAGGGGCATTCTTTTACTTCAAGAGTATGATTTTGAATTTAAATATATCAAAGGAACTGACAATATCTTGGCTGATGCGTTGACGAGAGATGAACAATTCCGCAAAGAGGACCACAAAACTCTCCACGTTGGCATGAACATAATGAGAGAAGAAGCAGGCTTATTTTCTTTGGCTCAGATCAGGGAAAATCAGGAACAACTGGATGAAAGAGAAAAGCAAAGGGTCGAACAAGAGGATAACTTATATTTTAAGAGGATCGATGGTAGAGAACTATCCCTAATAGCACAAGGACGTCCAATGGACGTCCATTGGACGTCCTTCACGGACTTTAGGGACGTCCTTTGGACGTCCGTTTTCGTCCGAGGAACGTCCTTTATACGTCCTATTTTGGTCCAAATGTCGCGCTACCGAACGTCCATTGGACGTCCATCTAAGGTCCGAGGGGACGTATATTGGAACTTAATCGGACGTAAATTGGACCTTAATCGGACGTCCTAGGGGACGTAAATTGGACCTTAATCGGACGTAAATTGGACCTTAATCGGACGTAAATTGGACCTTAATCGGACATAAATTGGACCTTAATCGGACGTCCTAGGGGACGTAAATTGGACCTTAATCGGACGTAAATTGGACCTTAATCGGACGTAAATTGGACCTTAATCGGACATAAATTGGACCTTAATAGGACGTAAATTGGACCTTAATCGGACGTAAATTGGACCTTAATCGGACGTAAATTGGACCTTAATCGGACGTAAATTGGACCTTAATCGGACGTAAATTGGACCTTAATCGGACGTAAATGGGACCTTAAGCGGACGTAAATTGTACCTTAATCGGACGTAAATTGGACCTTAATCGGACGTCCTAGGGGACGTGAATTGGACCTTAACAGGACGTCCAATTTTGGTCCAAAGGCCAAGTTGCCAAACGTCCAATGGAGGTCCACCTAACGTCGGAGGGGACGTTCGGTGGACGTCATTTGGGCATTCATAGGATGTCCCAGTTTGGTCCAATGTCTTGCTGCTGAACATCCATCTAACGTCCTGAAAGGTCATTCGGTGGACGTCTAGCGACGATATTTAGACCTGTGGAGAATGTATTGTGGGAAATAAAAAATATATTTTTTAAGGAACTTATATTTCATCTTATATCAAATTACAATTATTGGATATTACATTATTTACATTAAATTACAATACACTTCTCCAAGAAATTAACGCACCACCTTAAATATGGGGTATATTTGATGTCTCGTATTTCCTAAACCTGTTGTCCCATCTAAGTGATGTTTTTATAATATTATAGCCTAGGCTATAGGTTACCTCCTTAAGCTTGTCATGCACAGGGAGCTATGCTGTAATATATGTATATTATATCATATCGCTCTCTATAGTAATGTGATATAATATATATTACAGTATAGCTCCCTGTGCATGACAAGCATAAGGAGGTAACATATTCTAGGGCCTAGGCTAGAACATTATAAAAAAAATCACTTAGATGCAACAACAGGTTTAGGAAATTCGAGACATCAAAAATGCCCAATTTTTAAGGTGGTGCGTAATGGGCTGTATATACAGGGTGTAACAAAAATACAGGTCATAAATTAAATCACATATTCTGGGACCAAAAATAGTTCAAATGAACCTAACTTACCTTGTACAAATATGCACATAAAAAAAAGTTACAGCCCTTTGAAATTACAAAATGAAAATCGATTTTTTCGATTATATCGAAAACTATTAGCGATTTTTTATTGAAAATGGACATGTGACATGTGGCATTATTATGGCAGGAATATCTTAAAGAAAAATTATGGTGAAATTTGTGCACCCCATAAAAATTTTATGGGGGTTTTGATCTCTTAAATCCTCCCAAACTTTTGTGTATGTTCCAATTCAATTTTATTATTGTGGTACCATTAGTTAAATTCAATATTTTTGTTTCTTAGTATTTTTCAGATAAGGCAGTTTTTATCGAGTTGGGACTTCTTTTTTAATATGTCCACGTAAAAATTTTAGGGGGGTTTTGTTCCTTTAAACCCCCCAAATGTTTGTGTATGTTCCAATTAAACTATTACTGAGGTACCATTAGTTAAACAAAGTGTTTTCAAAACTTTTTTGCCTCTTTGTATTTTTTCGATAAGGCACGTTTTATCGAGTCTGGCTTCTTTTTTAATATAGTTCAAAATATACCTAAAAATGTAAAGCATAAATAAGTTTGCATATTATTACCAAGTCTCCATAATCGTACTTAACCATATACAAATATGTGGTGGATTTGACAAATATTCAAAATATTTCGATAAAAATTGACTTTTCGAAAAAGCAATAAGAGGCAAAAAAGTTTTTAAAACGTTGTTTAAATGGTAGGTACTACAATAATAATTAAATTGAAACGTGCACAAAAGCACATTGTTTTCGATACATTGGAAAAAATCACTTTTCATTTTGTAACTTCAAATGAGTGATAAAGGCACAGAGACTTAGATCACGAGGTCACATTGAAAGGATGCCAAAAACGAGGACTCCGAAAAGGGTACTAAACTACACTATAGCTTCAAGAAAGAGAAGAGGAAGACCGGAAAATAGATGGAAGCAAGAGGTTGAAAAAGATTTGGAAAGAATGGTGTTACAGGGTCAGAAAAGAAAAATGAATAAGAGGAAGGAATGGAGAAAAATCACATATCAAGCCAGAGAAGATCTCACTACATAAAGAAACGTGAAAATGAAGAAAAAAATAAACTTTTCAAGCCATGGGCCTCTAAGGCCCTTGGTGCTATTAATATATAACTTCAAAGGGCTGTAACTTTTCTTTTGTGCACATTTGTACTAAGGTAAGTTAGGTCCAATCAAACTATTTTTGGTCCCAGGATATGTGATTAAATTTATGACCTGTATTTTTGTTACACCCTGTATATATATACAAAGGTTATATTTGGTTCTTGGGACATCAAAGTATATTTTTTAGACATTCCCTGGATATAGTCACTGATGTGACATACCTCCGATTTGTTTTTTCATGAGTTTTTTAAGAGAGACTAAAAACTTTTTTTATGGTCACCTCCTGTTTTCATATATTTTTTGACATGTTTTGTAGTAAATTCAACTATCTATTTACTACAAGACATGTCAAAATTTACATGTGAAAGCAGGAGATGATCCTAAAAATGGTTTTTCGTCTCCTACAAAATTCATGAAAAATCAGATAGGAGAATTTGTACATTACAATTCTCTGATGTTTGGGAAAAAGGGCTTAAGTCAGAAATGCACATCGATAATGTTTTGATGATTTCTGGACCAGAAAAATCGACTCTTTTTATTGGTACATACAGTTTACGTCTACAACAGTTTTTTGCTGGTCCAGAAATCATCAAAACATTAGCAATGTGCAATTCTGACTTGCGCCCTTTTTGCCAAACATAAAAAAAGCAATCTGGTCATAACTGACCAATGAGCAATTTTAATTTAACCTAAATTACTACTGTTTCTTAAAATGAAGAGCTTACCCGATAGCGTCTCTTATCTAATCTAACAAGATCGTGCACTATTCTAACATACACAGCCACATCACGCACTATGCTCTGCTTTTCACTATCACATATCACTCAAACTAGTTCAAAAGGCTTTGTCCTCTTCAATCTTCTAGTTTGCCCAGTAGTATCGAGGAGCTGGATTTCCTCAATATTCTTGTACTTATTTAAGTTGTTTGTCGGGATTCCTGCTATCTTCTTGATGATTATATCCAGGTTCCATTCCTAGGTCTTAATATTTGTTTATAAAGTAATAACTTATTATGCACGGACAATGTTGAGTTTCTTCCAATTAGCCAATACACTTTTAAATATCTTTATTTTGGTTATATCTGGTTTTTTGTAGACCCCTTTCAGCTGATTCTAAAAAAAATTAAAATGAACGGTAATTTTTCTATTCTTTACAATTAAAAATCAAAATATTTACAGGTAATACATGCATAAATGATTCGTTTCATAAAGAAAATTGAAAACGGATTTTATAATACTTACATAATTGTTTAAGAGATCCAGCCATAGCCAAAACTAGCATACTAAACAGTACAGTTGAGTACAGCAAAAAAAAGCCACTAATTTCCATTTTTCACCCCCTTATCGATGCATTTTTTTCCAATCAAAATTTTTACTAAATTTTTAGGTTATCTTATGATGAAAATGAAATAATTGATGACTTGATGACCAATGACCACGCGACGCTACATAGATACTCGCGCGGCAAATTTGAAAATGAACGCAAATTGAATAGTAAATGGCCTCTCTTAAAATCTTGTAATGGAAAATTTTACCCCTCCAGGAAGACATTGTACTATGTTCATAGAATATCTTGTGGTAACTTTCCACCCATAATTTAATCAGATAGATGTTCACGGAATAGAACGGTAGTACCTACATTCCTGGAATGTTTTGTGTTGTTAGGATTAAACTTTTATTTTATTTATTCTTGAATATTTCCTATTGTTAAACATTTGTAACCAATAATTTACAAATAAGATTTTCATTACATTACATAAAATCAAAAACATGTTTTGGATTAAACTATATATAGTTTATAATTGTAATAATTGTATATACAATTTTGAATTAAGATTTAATCTTTTCGATTTAAACTACAGTAAAACCTGTGTTACCGGCCCCCTGCAAACACCGGCCACCTGTACTAACGGCCAGTTTAAAAATTCCCCAAACCAATTACAGTAAAACCTGTCAGTAACGGCCACTAAAAATGAAAAAGCTATTGGCCGATATAGAAAGGTGACCGGTATTGCCAGTTTTTGTAGTCTAGATATAATTGGTTTGGGGAATTTTTAAACTGGCCGTTAGTACAGGTGGCCGATTTTATCAGGTGGCCAGTAACACAAGTTTTACTGTATATCTAGACTACAAAAACTGGCAATAACGGCCACCTTTCAATATCAGCCAATAGTTCTTTCATTTTAGTGGCCGTTACTGACAGGTTTGACTGTATTTCATTAACGTAAAGTTAACGCGTAAGTTAATATTTTATTGAATTATTTTGCTATTTGATCCCGTAATAATGTGTCCAATATAAAATATATAAGCGTTCATAAAACGTCCGTATTTCGTCCAGTATGGACGTCCAAAGGACGTTCAACGTCGGACGTCCAAAGGACGTCCATATTTATTCCGTCCGAAGGACGTCCAACGTCGGACGTCCAAAGGACGTCCATATTTATTCCTTCCGAAGGACGTCCAACATGGGACGTCCAAAGGACGTCCGTTTATAGTCCATGGACGTAAGGACCAAAAATGGACCTATTTTGGACGTCCAAAGGACGTCGTGTGCTATTAGGGATATGTAATCAAGGAACAGATGGCAAAAGAAGTTTTAGCAAAATTACACTGTGACAACGGACACATTGGAAGCAGGAAGGTGTGGCTTATGTTCAGGGAGAACTACATTTGTCGAAAGGACTATACAATAGCCAAAGAGATGACTCGAAATTGCGAGACATGCCAAAAGTGTAAAAGTAAGAATTTCAAAAACGAAAACATCACAAAAAACGTCATAGCTCGGAAGAAACTGGATATTGTCGCCATTGATATGTTGAGCGATTTAATAACAACAACACAGAGGAATAAACACATATTAGTTATGGTGGATGTTTTTTCAAAGTATTTAAAACTGTACCCATGTAGAACCACGAAAGGAGCTGAAATACTTCGGAAGATAGACGATTTTATCGAAACAGTGGGAAGACCAGACAATATTTTGTTGGACAATGCAACATATTTTAGGAACGACCGTTTTAAAGGGGAATTAAGAGAGAGAGGCATAAATACAAAATTTGTAAGCATCCGACATCCACAGAGCAACCCATCAGAGCGTTTTATACAAGAAGTCACAAAATTTCTAAGAATTGCTGCGGAAGAACATCATCGACATTGGGACAGAAAAGTGTTTGAAATAGAGACGTATTTGAACTGTGCACCAAATACGGTTACCAAGGAGACGCCTTTATATGTAATGAAAGGAACAATGCCTACGAGACCGTGGGAAGACACCGCCCCCAGACAATACGAAGAAGTGATCGAGGTGGTTCAACGAAGATTGAGACGAAGTGGAGAGAAATATCTCCAAAGGCAAGAGAGGACCCGAAGAAGAAGGCCGGTTACATTCCAGAAAGGGGATAAAGTTTTAGTGAGGGCACTAAGGGTGTCCAATTTACAAAATGGTATTTGTGCTAAATTGATGCCGGTATTTGAAGGTCCATATAGGGTCAATACGGAAAATGGGGTAAATAGTTATGAATTAGCGCATATAGAGACAGGCAAGATACGGGGTATTTTTAACATTCACGACATTTATAAGTATCATGAGTAGAGTTTGGTAACATAATGGAATAATTTGATCCTAAAAAAAACTTGTGTCATTTAAATAAATAACAGAGTTTTTCGGCAGATCAAATGGCGGGGAGTTGTTAAGATATGTAAAATTTGAATTAATATGGTTTCGATCTTAATATTTTAGAAAAGTTAAAACATATAATAAAAATATACCAAAATTCATTTCGAAGAAATGAAAGTCAATTATCTTTGGATGGCCGTAGGTAAACAAAATTTAAATAGGGATTAAGTATTTTCTTTGTACAGTTAGTATGATAAGGAAGTGGTTATGTGTTTGGACAATGAGACCGGGTTAGGGAACAATTGTATTTAGAAATTTAAATGAATGTAATCTCCTTAAAAACCGATTGGCATGTAATTAGTTTTAGGAAATTTCTAATGGTAGGAAAAGTTGGTGTTGAATCTGACATTGACAATTTGGAATTTAATTCTTTGGAATCGTTGTCAGTGGACTTTCATAATTTTTTTACATAATTTAATTTTACGGTAGAATAATTTTTTCAACGTTACTGTTTAGTGCTGGCCTTTAAACGAATGTGATTCTAGATGATAGTTGTTAAATGATCGTCAAGTCGAATAGTGGTGATCTCTGAGAGTCTCCTGAAGTAGTAAGGCAGATAAATGAATAGCTGTGAGTTTGTTGAAATAAGTGTCCTGACGGAGGCTCATCACGTAAAGCATTGTAAGTTATATTGTTCTACTTATATTCCAAGAGTCACCGTTGCATGCCGGAACGAGAAATAGATTCAGTTTATTGAGAGGAGAAAAGGCTAGCATTGTTTTTTGAAAGATACGTGCATCTGTAGGGGGTCATTGATGACAATAGGCTTGCAATAGTTTGTTGCGAGATTGCTGACTACATAGGGGGCTGCTAAGAGTAAATTGTAGGCGACCAGAGACAAGAATTTGGACAACTCATCATCCGAGAGACAGTTTTATTTTTTTTTTGTAGAATTATTCATAACGCAAATTTCAATAAGTACTTTAGATAGTGGTAGGAGTATTTCAATAATCAGAATAGGAGATATTATTTTTAGAGGATATTTTGAGGGTGAATTTATTTCAATAGATGTTTTTGTACCATATATGTGTTTTATTCCGTTAGTCTTTGACCTTATTTATCATATGTAAAGCAAAGGAGATATTGAAGCACGAGAATATAAAACCCTGAGATTAGAGCATTAAATAGTGTGATTAAATCATAAGTGCATCATTAAAATTAAATTTAATTAATTAATTAATTATCTAATCAATTGCTTTGAGCACACCGATCTTTGAATATCACATTAATATATATATAGTTATATGAAAAATATGGGAAACAAGTCTAATAATATTAATAAAAAATAAATGTAAGGAACTACTGTATGGGAAAAGGTTATTTGGGCCCAAATTATCCTCTTTTACAAAGAGACATACAGGTGTTGGAGCGCTATTGAATTATGTGTATGTTAATTACTTAAATGTTCTGGATATTATAAAAAAAAAATTGTATAAGTGTACTGGTATAGGTAGATAACTATTGCACTGTTAAATATAAAAAGTTCCCGAAACAAACCCGATTGACCTGATATTGTCCCCACAAGTTTTCCTTACTACTTCTCAGTAAAGTCTTAAGCACAGAATGGTGCTACGCAGTCAACCGTAACACGGCAATTCTCCAAAATGCAGGATAATGAAGAACAAAAATTACATGTTCCTCTAGTACTTGTCCCCTAGGTGACTTGGTCGAAAAGCGGTCCTTCTCAGGTGGTAGGACTAGTTAAAAGATTTTCCCCAGTGGCAGATAAACCACAAATCACTGCTGCGAACCTCCAACCTCGTTTCTTCAGCCCACTAAACACATACGTAATAAACCTGGATAATTTCTTCTCAAAATAATACTATGACTTGAAACAAGAATGAAATATTCGCCACTTTTACGTGGATAGGTTATCTGCCACTAGGTATTTATTCGGTTGAAGGCTTCGACCAAAAGTGATCCTTATTTTCCGTTTTACCCCGACCATGTCACAATACGGTTCATGGGTTTACCGCCAGGAGTACACAAGGTACAAAACGTACAGGTCTGCTAATCTATAGGTTTGTGATGACGTCAGTGAAAGACGAAATATTTATTAGTAATTGTTTCAAGTAGAATTTAATAACACAACATTATTAAAATTTAAATCGCATAACAATAAAAATGATTAGAAGTTAAGGGAATGTTATATCATGTCTCGCTGCTTTTCATGATTGTTGGTCTAACTACTGATCTAACGACTGCCGCTTTTACTTTCTCCGGTTTCTCTTTTTTCCCCAAAAATTTGTTTTCATGGTGTTAAATAAGCTTCCTGTTCTTTCCATTCTCTCGTTTTTTTTTATGTTTTTTGTCATTGGATTCAATTATTACACCTAGGTATTTAAAATATTCCACTTGCTCTAGTTGTTTTTTATCTAATTCTAATGTGTGTCTTCCTCGCATTTGAAATTATAATTGTTTTTGTTTTCTCTTTACTAATTTTTGTATTTTTATGTATCGGAGATAGTCCAAGTAATGAAGCTTAAAATACGTCAAAACCTCGCAATTTTTACAGAATGGATCGATTTGCTTGAAAATTTGAGAATAAGTAGTGGATAGTCCAAGGATCAAAATCATGATGCCGAAAGGCGCTTTAACCATGGGGGTGGTTGCCACCCCATCCCGGGGGTGAAAATTTTTTAGTATATTTTGACAGCAAAAGTTGGTAAAAAAATTCATTCTAAGCAAAAAACGGTCTATAAATTTTTTTGATAAAATTAATATTTTTCGATTTATTCGCTATCGAAAGTGTCACTTTTATATCAAAAAAATCAATGTTTTTCTTCTGTCTTCTGCTAATAACTCAAAAAGTTTTCGTTTTATCAAAACAACTTTACTTAACAAAAATGTAGCTTTTGAAAAAACAAACAAAACCGTTTTTTTAAATTTTCTTTAAGACCAATAGTAATCGGGCTATACTTTATTATATGCTAGCGCTTCTTCGTCAAATGCTATTAGGTAACTTATTTAAACTAATTTAAAGTATTTAAAAATATCTATCTCCAGAAATAAAAAAAAGTCTCTAGCTTAAAAATTAAGTGACTTATAATGAAAGGAATGTCAGTCCCTATTTTTTCTGCGAAAAAGTGATCGGAGTCAACCCCCTAATCACTACCCTAATTAAAATTATTCATTAATTTTATTTGGTCTTCTTTATTTATGCATTATTAATAGGTTCTAGAAGTTTTTAAAAAAATGGACTTAAAAACGAATAAACAAATTTTTGTAGTTTGGTAAATAATGCCCTTTTCTTCAGAATAGAAAGATTAACATCAGGCATACGAAAAAATGTTTAAATATAAAATTGTAGCTTATTTAATTCCCAAGAACATGGTTTGCAAAAAACTTTTCTGCAGCCAAAATTGAGTGAGGTATTGACAATTAAAACTTGTAATAACATGCAAAAACCACCTTTACCAACCCTTTCAAAGTCACCTCTTTTTGCGACTGAGGATTTTAAAAGGATTTAGTATTAATAACCCTATAGATATTGTTAAAACCTACAAAATTATTTGTTATCAAACTTTCTAAGATAAAAAATAATAAAGTTACGGTTAAAAAATCGATATATTTTTTTGAAAAAAAAAAAGGAGAAATCGAATTGGAAGCATAATTATGTAAGTTAGCGGTGTTCTTAGTTATTTCCTTTATTAAGTCTTCTTTATTTATGTTTAATAATAGAATCTAGAAGTTTGACCGGCTTAGAATGAACAGTTTTTAAAAAAAATGGATATAAAAGCGAATAACGAATTTTTGTTGTTTGGTAAAAAATGCCATTTTCTTCAGAATAGAAAGATTAGCATCAGAGATACGAAAAAATGTTTAAATATGAAATTGTAGGTTATTTAATTTCCAAGAACATGGTTTGAACAATTTTTTTACGGCAACAATTGAGTGAATCGAAAATGAGTATATCGAAAAACATTGATTTTTTAGATAGGTATAAAACTAACACTTTCGATAGCGAATAAATCGAAAACTATTAATTTTATCAAAAAATGTATAGAACAATTTTTGCTTAGAATAAATGTTTTTATCAAATTTTGTGGTGAAAATATAATAAAAAATTTCCACCCCGAGATGGGGTGGCAACCACCCCCATGGTAAAAGCGCCTTTCGGCATCATATAGATTTTGATCCTTGGACTATCCAATACTATTCTTAAATTTTCAAGCAAATCGATCCATTCTGTAAAAATTGCGAGGTGAAAAGCTTCAGTTGCTGGACTAAGATCTTCTTCTAGGATTTCAAGACTGTTCTGTAAGTCTTCTGTGTTTTCTGCTATCAATACCATGCCGTCTGCAAATAGTAGCTCCAATAGTAGAGTCTGTTTCATTTGCCAGTATCCTAATGTTAGTTTATTCATTCTTCTCTTGGCTTTATTTATTGCTTCATCCAGTGCCACTGAGAATAGCAGTGGACTCAACACGCATCCGTGTTTGACGCCTTGGCTTGTAATAAATTCTCTGGACTCCTCGTTATTGGTTTTTACAGTATTTGTATTATTTTTTCACATATCCTTTATTACTTCTATTATGTGCCTGTTGACTCCCCTTTCTTTTAGTGTCTTCCATACGTCCTTTCTTCGGATTTTGTCAAACACATTTTCCAGATCGATCAAGCATATATGTATCTCTCTATTCTTATTTATTACCTTCTCACTTACTTGTCTTATTGTGAATATTAGGTCTTGTGCTTCTGTCCTTCCTGAATCCACACTGTGTATCTTCCATAGTTTTTTCTATTTGGATTTTTAGTCTTATCTCTATTATTCTCTATTAGAATTTCTCTATCTCTCTATTAGAATTAGAATAATAGAGACATGTTTTTAATCATTGTTTAAATTGATATACAGGGTGAGCCAAAGAAAAGAGTCCACCTCGATATTTGACAGTAGTTCTTAGATTTTAAAGAAATGCCGAAACCGGTCGATTTTTGTTCTAAGGGTTTACCAAACATTTTTACGATACATACATCTGTCATTTGTCAACCCCCTTTTTCCACGCCAAAACCTTATTTTTAAATAGGGAATAGGGGTCGTGTGGTAGCTCATTTGAAAAGATATTCAATTCTCTATTCACTAATATAAACGATGTCATAATTATTTATACAGGGTGTCCAAAAAAAATTTAATTAAATTAATTGACAAAAAAAAAGAAGAATGTATGTAATTTATTTTATTTCAAATACATTTTACTGTTGTCAGAAAACAGAAATAAACGTTTATTTCACAAATAAACATTGCTTTTAGCTTAAATTAAATATTCAAACTTCCAAGAGAAAGGTAGATAGCGGGAGCTGGCTTGAACAGTGAATTTAAGCCAAAAGCAACGTTTATTTGTGAAATAAACATTTATTTCTGATTTCTGACAACAATAAAATGTAAATTGTCGAAAAAATTCAAATTGAACTGCCAATTTTTCATTATCGGAAGAAAGTTTTTATACTTTTTCAGTAATATGTATTAACACTTCTGGAGTTATTTGGAGGTCATTTTTGGATTTGTTCAACGTCCATCTACCAGAGAAAGGAAACAAAGGTTGGTGGAGGATTAAGTGATTACAGAGTGTGTAAACGGTAAATATTAAGTATTAATACATTCTAAATTTAACTTATTCTTTCTCTGAAATAAATTACAAATTACTTAATTGAATTTGAAGTACGTAAAAGTAAAAATTTCTACTAACTAAGGAGTTTAAGGGGGTTTCCACTATGGCAAAAATTAGCGGGGGACCTCCCCGTTAGACAAACTTGAAAATCAAATTAAAAAAATATCTAATAATATAGGCGAAAAGATGGAATCTGAAAATTTAACCTCACGTGGTGAGATAAATACTGAAAAACCACTTAAAAAATCTTTACAAAAGGTTTCTGAATATAGTTATAAAGATAAAGGTCCGTATGAAGTATACATTTCCAGCAATACTAACAAAAATATAGGAAATTATAATTACTTGGCTATTGCACGAGAAATTTTTGATCTTCAATTAAATTCTATTAAAAAATTAATAAAAAAAGTAAGAATCGAATTAGTGTGGAATTTATAACTAGTTCAGAAGCCAATAAATTTTTAAAGAATAAAGCAGTTATAAAGAAGGGTTATGATTTATTTATTCCATATAAAAATGTTACCTGTACGGGGGTAGTAAGATTTATCGATAAGAGTTTTACAGATGAAATGATTGTCAAATATTCTGAAACAAAAATTGATAATTGTAAAATTATTGAAGCTAGAAGATTAAGTACAAAAAAAGAATTCCAATAGAATCACGACATCTAGTCAGGAAAGTTCATTAGAAAATAATACTACTAAATACACTACTAAAAATATAGAGGCTGAATATATACCTACAGGTACCATAAGTATCACTTTCTCATGAACTACATTACCAAAAAGTATATATATATATTTGTGGCATAGAACATAGGGTTCTTCCTTATATCATTGATTAATAAGTACATAGATACCTCACCTTTAGGTAAAACCGAATTCAGTGTTAAATTCCGCCCACTTACACCTCTTTGCCCCTCAAGTCTAAGTACTAACTGGCTGGACGGTGGCGACATTTATTGAAATTTTTGCCAAGATTGAAAAATAAATTTGAGTCGCTTGGCTGGCGTAATAGACAACGATATAAGGGTAGTATTCAGCATTTTAACAAATAATTTTAACGCGATTGTAATCTCTATTTTGGAATTCCGATTTTACTTCAGATAAAACGCTAAAAATTGATTAATAAAAATAGTGAAGAGGTTTCTTAAAAATTATTTAATTATTAATACACTACAAAAAAACAACAAAATAGAAAATACATAATAAAATTAGCAGTGATAATTCACATGTAAATTATTTTTTGCAATTTGTAAAAGAATGATATTTTCAGAACTAATGCGAAATAAACTATTTGAAGTTGATATACAGAATTTATTTCCAGATCTAACCCATTCACCCCAGGTAAAATATTGCAAAACCTCCGAATTTTAAAGAATCCATTGGATTGGCATGAAATTTGGTATACATATATACTGATAAAATGACAGGGAATTTCCAACATATAAATAGTTGAGGGCCATCTGCCTAGGAACAATAGGTAAAAGCTGATAAACGGACAGGATTAGAAAGTTTAAAACATCACTAATTAGATCATATTTCAAAACAAAGTAAATAAGTATATTTGAATGTTAATTCTTTTCAAACTAAGATAGTAAAATTAAAATTTTAGGAAATAAAGATATTTATTATTTCTTGTTCTCAAGAAGTACTTTCATTATTGACAATATCGAAACATTTTATTATTAAAAGTCGAGAACAATTAAAAACCACGTTCATGTTTATATGAAAGTACTTTAAAAATGAAGGTATATTACTCTTGAGAAGAATTAATATTTTTTAACAAACTTGGTATACGACTCATAATATTTGACATCTGATTCTTTCATTTTGAGTTTTAGGACGTGCAAGTTTTTATCAATAATACATTTTTCCCTAAACTGAATAAAAAAGTTTCCATATGATTCCAATGTTTTAAGACATACTGATATTGTTTTCCTGATATTATAAAATACTTGTTAATATCTACTGTATATATAAACTAAAGCTAATAGTGTAGTTTAACATTCAGTTGAGTCCACGAGTATTTACCCGTGCGTCATTAATACCTGACGAGATAAAGCACATACTTTTGATCTAGCATCATTGTCTTCCACGCATGAAACTAAAGACAAACCAGCTACCGCCTGTTATTAAGTAAAAACACATGTTTTTTATGAACGCACTAGACTAACTCTATTGCGCACAATAGAGAAAAAATTTTCTAGAGGATTTTGGTTCAGAAAAGATGTTAAAAGATATGACACATTATATTATTTTTGAAGTTCCTCCCACAAACATAAAACTGAGAAAATGGTCCACTGAAAGCCGTGTAGACAGTGAATATTATTTCTCTCTTTTTGATTTTCAAAAACTTTAATTTTTTTAAAATATTCTAAACCTGCTTTTAAGTTTTCAGTTGACTTGCTTAAAGTTGACATTGGCTTTCTGTTTGGATTACTATCACTACAATATTTGCTGTTAAGACCATCAAAAATATTATTTATAATTTTTAAAAATTCGGCAGTAAGAGAAGCCGTTTTGGTGTGTAACTGCCCTACAGACATTGCTGTTGATATTGCTGAGGCAATTGAGTTGGAAAAAATTTGTGCTGCTAATTTTACACGCATTTTTTGAAAATTATTAGGGTTTATATGAACGTTTGTCATTTTCACCATGCATCGTGCTCTCACACTGGTTCTATCGATGTTGTATGTGTATTCAATATCTTTCCACGATATTTGTTTATAATCGGCAAAAAACGTCAACTTTTTGTTAAGAAAATTATTTCTTAGACTTTTTAATAAGTGGGGTGTATCGAACACAGTTAAAATCCTCTGATTTCCTATTTCTATTGCAGACTGATCCTTATATGCGCCTAACATCGAGATTTTTGGTATCTCTAACAATTTTGTAAGTTATTTTGAAAAAAAGCATATTTATCAAAATTTAAATTTTTAAAAATTTTACTTTACAGATCATATAAACACAACATAAGTAAAATAATTTTTGGAGCGGTGACGATTAATTTCATTTAAGTTGCTAATTAGGGGGTGGTCCTCCCGATTTTTTTTTTGCAAAAACACAAGGGACCAACTTTATTTTGAGCGTAACTTGCTTAAATTTAATGTTAGAAACTTTTTGTAAAAACAAAAATAAAGCTTTTTTTAAACACTTTAAAAAAGTTATAATGGGTTTCTCCAAAAAGTGCTTAATTTTTTGGATATTTCTCGTCGAAATATTCTATTTGAAATTTGGTGAATATGAATCTATTTTTCATTGGCTATAACTCTGATTCTACGAGATCCAGAGACCTAACGCGTACAACATTTTTTTTTTACTTTTTTATAGGCTATATTTTTGCTAAGAACGTTTTTTTCGACAAAATACTTATAGGTCTGGATCCCGCGTATGAAAAAAAAGTTGATTAATAGCAAGCTGAAAATTTGTTAATAGCTTAAGGGTGTCGAGTCGGACAAACTTTGATATATGGGAACACTGGAACAGGGGCAGTTTTAATTGTGGAACAGCTTAAAAATTTGGAACGGTCAGACCACGAAAACGGCACATTTATTTTGTCCGACAGAACAGACTTAAACTCTCCGAACAGAGATTAAACTCTCATGCAAAAATCAGACTGCTATTTATCACCTGTCATAATTCTCTAATAGAACTAATAGAATAATAAAGCTCTATAGAACAAAAGTTACTTAAAATTAGTCAGTTTACCCATTTCCGGACTTATTTTGGACATATATTTTTTCACCCAAAAGAGGGGGTGAAAGTCACCCCCAGGGAAAAAGCACACATCGGCACAATATCACTTTTTCTCTTTGACATGTAAGCTATACGTATGCCAAATTTCATGTCAATCGAAGCGGTTCTTTAAAATTTAGACCAAAAACCGTGAAAGAATGATACGTCTTTCAGGGGAAATGTAAAGAAAGATATATTATTATTTGTTCCATCGTTTCTTTCAAAACATCCCGCGTAAACACACTTATGCGTTACAGAGGCCATTTTATCTAAAATGTGAGTCCTTTTTTTAATTTTGCTATAACTTGTCACAACACTTGTCACAGATAATATACCTATAGGGTAAGTTCGGCCCTGACACTACTCCTACCTCCTCGCAAGTCAGAGAGGGAATGAGAAATCTCGATACGGTTTTCGAGTAGCGCCATCTAGTTGTTGATACGTCTTTCGGTTACCAAGAGGTGAGCTATCTAGAGGAATATTTATAATCAATGCTTATATATTACCGGTTGTTCAATGTTATAATTGTTTAAATTATGGTCACGTAAAAAAAATATGTAAAAGTAACAAAAGTAAATGCTTAAATTGCGGTTCTTCAGAACATGAGAGGGGGTCCATAATTTGTTTCACTAAATGTATACATTGTGATAGTAATGAGCATAATAGCACAAACAGGAGCTGTCCAGAGTATAAAAGACAAAAAAATATTAGGAAATATATGTCACTAGATAATTTATCATTTTATGAAGCATCAGAATTCTTTCCTAAAATAAATAAAAACCAAGAATTTGTAAAATACAAACAGGATTTTCCTGCTTTAAAAAATATTAGATCTGAAGATAATGAGGTAGCTATTAATCAGAGAAGGGGCATACATAACATTGACGTGAACCGTAAGAAAAGTACATACAGGGAGACAGTAAGTAATAAAAAAAGAAAAAATACAGATATAAAACAAACAGATGATAAAAAATCCTATCAAGAATGTTTAATAAGTCCAAACGGCAGATTATATAATACATCTCCAATAATAGGAACAAGTACAAATAATACATATTACGTTTCTGATTCTATAGAAGGATCTAGTAGGGGAATGACTTCTCAGCGACTGGACTCATATCGGATTGATAAGGACCACTCTAATATGTTAGACGATATAATAAATCTAGCAAGAAAGCTAGAAGATTCTGATAGATCTCATGTTTTAAGTTTTATGAGCCGACTAAAGAATGTTACAAATTTAAATACCTCAAATAAAATAAATGATGACGATGACTCAGAATATTAGTAACTGTAAATTATCAATTTTACAATGGAATTTGCACAGTGTTGATAGTAATAGAGATAGCTTGTTAATTTTTATCAAAGAAATTGACCCGGACATAATTATATTAAATGAAACCTGGCTGAAACCAGATTTTTATTTTACCATTAATAACTATATAATACATAGAGATCATCGTAATTATAATTATGGGGGAATTGCAACTTTAATAAAATCAAAAATTATACATAGCAGAACTAACATAGATAATTCAAGGTCTCATAAAAATTTTCAAGCCATAGGTATTCTCTTAGAAGAATATGATATACAGATTCTGAATGTATATAACCCATCTGGCATTAAGATACAGGAAAATGGTTTTAAAGAGGTACTATTCTCTTCACCATCCATTCATAATCATGGGAAATCTGGATGGCCATCATCCACTGTGGGGAAGTAATCATTCTGATATAAATGGTAAAATTTTAATAAAAATCATTGAAGAGGAAAATTTAGTAGTGCTTAATGATGGTACACCTACAAGATTGGGTCAACCAGGTCAAAATCCATCCGCAGTGGATCTGACCATTTCGTCTGCTGTATTGGCTATGAATATTGTATGGGAAGTATATTAGGATACTGGAGGTAGCGAACATTTTCCAACGATTTGCAAAATTAATATAAATCAACAAAATTTAAATAATGTTAGCCAACTAAAAATCTCTAATGAAAGAAATTACAAAATGGCTAACTGGGGTCAATATTATCAGTGTATAGAAAACTCATTAGTAAATAATTTTAGCGATGAGGTAGATTATAAAGAGTTAATTAATATTATTAATGATGCGGCTTCTAAAACTATTCCTTTTTATAAAACTAGAACATCCACTACAAAAAGTAATCCCTGGTTGGATGCATAGTGTGATGAATTAATATGCTTAAGAAGGAATGCTATCAAGAATTGTCAAAGTAATTCAACCATATAGAATTATATAGAGTATAAAAAAATAAAAGCATATGTCAAAAGGAATTTAAAACGCAAGAAAAAGGATAGTTTTAGAGAATTCTGCTATTCTATTAACAGGGATACTCCTACTAGTAAAGTTTGGAAAACCGTTAAAAAATTTAAAAATAATCAAAATTCGAGTAATACAAATAAATTACCAAATCCAACTGTAGCATTACAAATATTAGATAATATGTCAATCACTAATATAGATCCCAGCTTTAATATTCTCCCTTCAACAGTAATTACTGAACCATTCTCTATGGCAGAGATACAAAACATTTTAAACATAAAAAAGGATAAAGCCTCTGGTTTAGATAAAATTTCCTACTCAATGATTAAAAATCTTCCTAATATTGCTTTGTCATTTCTTTTAAAGTTTTATAATAAACTTTTATTAACAGCGACTATTCCACATCAGTGGAAACAAATATTAATAATACCTATATTCAAACCACTGAAAAATATAGGATTGTGGGAGAATTATAGACCTATTGCATTGTCATCATGTGTGGGAAAAATAATAGAAAATCTTATAAAAAATAGGTTAGAGTGGTTTATAGAGGGCAATAGATTACTGCCTAAATTACAGATAGGATTTAGAAGAGGAAAAGGAAGTATGGAGGCAGTAAATCTACTAACACATAAAGTACTGGAAGCCTTTAGTGATAATAAAAAGTTAATTGCAGTATTTTTGGATATCAAAGCAGCTTATGATAATGTTAATATATATTTGATGTATGAAAAACTAATAGAAATGAATATTCCGATCGATTTAGTAAATCTTTTTTTTGCATTTTTAAATAATAGGGAAATTTTTATTAAAGATTGTAAGAATAATATCATTGGCCCAAAGGTATCCAATTTAGGTTTAGCGCAGGGATCACCACTAAGCTCACATTATTTAACATCTATACCAAAAATATTCACCAAATTCCATTAGGTCGGGCTCAATTAATTCAATATGCAGATGATATAGTTATGACAATAGTAGGTGAAGATCCAAATAAACTAATAACAGAGATAAATGATAATTTAAAAAATATTCATGTTTGGGTAACTGAGCATAATTTACAAATTTCTATTAATAAATCATCAGCTGTATTGTTCAGAAAAAGTAAAAGTTACAAATATATTCCTTATATTATGTATAATAGGTGCTTAGGTGCTAATTTAACTGGGTCTTTAAACTGGTCAGAGTTCATTCAAAATACTTGCAATAAATCGGAGAAAGGGCTTAATATAATGAGAGCATTATGTGGAACCTGGTGGGTATCGGATCCTAAGACCCTAATAACCATTTATAAAGGTTTAGTGAGATCACATCTAGACTATGCTGGTAGTATCTTAACACCTGGAAACAAAACAGTTTTAAAAAAATTGGATTCCATACAATTTCAAGCTTTAAGAATCGTTACTGGCTGTATGCGTTCCACTCCTACAAATGCATTATTATCTGAATGTGGTAAAATGTCTCTAGAATATAGAAGAAAAATTCTTTCTATGAAAATGTTACTTAAAATTAAAGAACTAAAGGGTAATCCATTAGAGGAAATAATGAATAATATTACAAATTATTGTAAATCAATTATTGGCTATTGGAAATATAGAAAATATCCATATTTAATAGAAGCAAACATTAATTCGCAAAATGAAATTATAAATATTAAACAATCAGAAATAAATCCTATTTATGAAATAGAATTAAAATATCTTGTAGAACCAGTCAATATTATCTCATCTAAAGTTACCAAAACAGAAATTTTTAGTCAACAAAAGTTTTATAAGTGAAAAATATCATACATATACATGGATTTACACTGATGGTTCAGTGGATCCCATATTAAATACTTTAGGTATGGGTGTACATATCCCATCCTTAGAGTATAATTTTTCCGCCAAGTTATTCAGCCATACTCAAATTTGTAATGCTGAAATAATCCCAATAAATAAAGCAGTATCAATTTGCATAGAAAAAAATATTAACAAAGCTATCATTTTTACAGATTCTCAAAGTGCTATCCAGAAAATTAATATTAAAACTTTAAAGGTAGTAAATGGTTGTTCAGGAATGACAAAAAGACTTATATTAGAAGCAAAAAATATTAATTTAGATATTATCATTGCATGGATCCCAGGGCATTCCGGAGTATTAGGAAATATTAAAGCTGATTCACTTGCTAATGTAGGTCGTTGTCTCAATTGTCCAGTAAACATAAAGGTGGAGAAATATGACTATTTTCCTTTTTTTTAATGTACTGGGATAAATTTAAAAAAGAGTGGAAGGAATCTTTTAAATATAAAGGTATTTGGTATCAGCAGCTACAACCAGTTTTCAAAAATAGTCCTTGGTATCTCAATGTTCCTTACATAGATAGAAGACATATAACAACTATTATCAGAATGCGTACAGGTCACTGTTTGGTTCCAAATCACCTATTTAAAATGGGGATAGTAGAACATCCTTATTGTGAATGTGGTCAATTAGCAGATTTACAACATGTGATTCTTGAATGCCCTATTAATACTGTGCAAAATTTTGATTTATATAATGAATTAGCTAAAAATGGGTGCCCAACACCCATATCCCTTACAACCCTTCTTTATAAACCGCAGTTGGTTCTTATTAAACTTTTAATACATTTTTTGAATATACACAAAATTAAGTTATGAGGAAATAAAATATTGAACATAAATAGATAACATAAATGAATATATAATAATAAATAATTTGAAAAATATGTCAAAAGTACACGTGAAAACATAATTCATATAACCGAATAATATAATCTTTTGTTTCTATATAAACATTCTGTAATCACCTGGGTTTTTCACTATACCTATCTGAGGCAACAACATGGGATTGTGTAATGGTCAGGTGTTGCCCTGTATAAGAGAAGTTTGTGCCTTTGTTGTTATTATTCCATGCCAACTCAAAATTGCCTGTAAAAAAGGCATAGAAGAATAAGATTGTATAATGGTCGGCGCAGTTACCCCTGAGAGAAAAAAGTTTGTGTCTTGTTATATTTGTCCCATTCCAACTCAAAATTGCCAGTAAACTCAAAAAAAAAGTAGAAGAATAAGATTGTGTAATGGTCGGCAGTTGCCCCTGAGAGCAAAAGTTTGTGTCTTTGTTGAATTTCTCACATGCCAACTCAAAATTGCCAGTAAACTAAACAAGAAGTAGAAAAATAAGATTGTGTAGTAGTCGGCAGTTGTCCCCGAGAAAAAAAAGTTTAATATCGTTGAAAAAAAAGTTAAGTTGTTGTATTTGCCCCATGCCAACTCAAAATTTCTACTAAATCAAAGAAGAAAAAGAAGATTGTGTATTGATAGACAGTTGCCCCCTTAGACAAGGAAAGAGAGGTTGCCCCTAGCGTGAAATTTTTTTTTATCTTGTCATGTTTGTCCCACACCAACCAAAATTGCTAGTTAACTAAAGAAGAAGAAGAAGAAGAAGAAGAAGAAGAAGAAGAAGAAGAAGAAGAAGAAGAAGATGAAGGAGAAGAAGCAAATTGTACAATGTACTAACTCCAAATTGTAAGTGAATAAGGGATTTTTCCCTTGTTCCGAGATGATGAGCTGGCCAAATACCCAAGTAGGTGGAGGCCAATAAACTGAAGAAGAAGACAGTAAAATGTATTTTAAATAAAATAAATTACATACATTCTTCTTTTTTTTTGTCAAATAATTTATTTAAAAAAAAATTTGGACACCCTGTATAAATAATTATGATAATGTTTATATTACTAAATAGAGAATTGAATACTCTTTCAAATGAGCTACAAGACGATCCCTATTCCCTATTTAAAAATAAAGTGTTGGGGACGTGGAAGGGAGGGGGTTGACAAATGACAGATGTGTGTATCGTAAAAATGTGTCTCCTTTAGAACAAAAATCGACCTGTTTCGGCATTTCCTTAAAATCTAATAACTACTGCCAAATATCGAAGTGGGCTCTTTTCTTTGGCCCACCCTATATTTCAGAATAACGGTTAAATAACAAAATTAAATACTCTGACAAAACATTATTTATTAAATAACATTAGATAATAACAAAATATTTAAAAAAAATAGCAACAATATTAGATAAATAAACGTGTGTTTGTTTGTGTTGTGGTAAAAGATGTGCTTGGTATCTACATTTAAAACTATTACTACTAATTTTTTTCTCAATTTTTTTATTATATTTTTTTATTATCTTTTTCTTATTTATTTTGCTTTCTTTTGTTGTTTTTTATGTATTTTTGTATATTCTTTTTACTACGTTAAGATATAAACCCGATTTACCATCTCGGAGGTTTAGATCTCCTTAGTAGGTAACTTTTTATTTTGTTTCACTATTTTTTTATAATTTTAGGTAACTAAACAATTAGTGCTACAGTGAATAATGTACTTGCTATGTTCGTTATAGTCTAAGCTAGTTCGCATGTCTAGTTCTCCTTATTAGATAATATTATCTTCCTATTGGGCTGGTCTAGGTTGTGTTATGCAAAAGAGTTAAATAGGAGTACGACGATTTTGCGATCTAAAAATAAAAATAATTAAGTGCATTTAAAAGTTATTGAATTTTTAACAACATTATTCTGAAGCTATCATATTAGGTCTACATCATCTGGACCATCTCAGAGTGGTTGGGGGTAGTTACCCCCTACGATAGGGGTTGATGAAGTAAACACTACTCACAGTATATTCATTTATTATCAACTCGGAGTACGACTGTAAAGAGTTGGTGTGCTAATGTACGTTCACCCTCTGGTGTATCTCAATTATCAATGATGATTGATCACTAGAGAGCGGAATATATGCAAAGTGCATATAGATGCATATATTGCATATTTTCAGACAACAAACACAACATTGCATATTTAAGCTAAACACGATTTATTTTGCATATTTTAAAAATAAATTATATAAACGTTTAAAATTTTCCTCTCTTAGTTGGAATTTTATAACTTCGATATAAACGAGCTAGTTATTTATCTATCTATCGCTGATTATTATCTATCTGGACTTTCCCATTACTACCTGAATTTAGCAATTATGGGTGTTCCCAGAAAAATATTATTTTATTAGCGTAGCAAGTCGTAAGTACCTACCTGCTTTTAAGGTTATAATATTTATTTTGTCAGTTTCCGGCCAACATTTGTTTAAAGTAAACCTTGTATCGTATTTAGTGTTTTTGAAGTGATTGGTA
The DNA here is from genome assembly GCF_917563875.1 of Diabrotica virgifera virgifera. Lineage (NCBI taxonomy): Eukaryota > Metazoa > Arthropoda > Insecta > Coleoptera > Chrysomelidae > Diabrotica > Diabrotica virgifera. The sequence continues at coordinate 76,916,458 of NC_065449.1, read as the reverse complement.
TATATTAAATTTAAATATGTCTACCATTCAAAAAACTGCTTGGATAAAGTGTTTTCCCGAGTTAAAGCTAAGTGGAGAAAAAGTATTTTGCAAGGCCTGTTCCAAAATCGTAAGTTACATTCATTTTCACATTTCATTTTTTAAATGAGGAACTGACAAACAAAAGCATCATGTCCCACAAAAGAATGTTTTAGAAAAAAATGAGGGCTTCGATTGTTTGAGGAAAGTTGTACATATTTTTGAAGGCAACTTTTCTGAAAATCTTACGACTTGGCAAATTAGTTTAATGCCTAAATTAAAATATTGTCATATAACATCAGTAGATGTAGAACGAACTTTTTCTGTGTCCAAACACGTTTTTAGTGATAGAAGGCAAAAGTTGCTAGTTGAAAAATTTTGAAAAATATTTGATTATAAATTCATACTATAATATAGATTCTTAATTTAATTATAATATCAGTTTTTGTGTGTCATTTCATTTGTTTTTATGTGAAAAATAAATATGTATTAAACATAAATGTAGGTTGAATTTTTTAAACATAAATGTTTATATTTAATATATTGTTTTATTTTTGAGTATTTTTAATATGCATTTGCATATTTAGACAAATTTAGAAGAAATACCTGCATATTTGTAGTAAAAGTAATGCATATATATATATATATGCGCATATTTTGGTAATGTTGTGTTGCATATATTCCGCTCTCTATTGATCACGCAATGAAATTAGAAGTTAGAATGCCTCCCGATGTTTTCTGTGTATATAAATAAAAGAGAAAGTGTTAATATTATTTATGCTGAGTCGGCTTTGGCCATGAATTAGGAATATGTAATATTGAATCGCTGACACCGCAGGATTGACAACTGGTACACTTGTGTGGAGTAATCTGGGTCACGTAATATGTATAATAAACAAACGTTTGTTTGTTTACCAAGGACATTTAAATTTTAAAAGAATGTGTCTTGCTCTTAATTGGATGCTTAATAATGGATGCTGTGAATCCCAATACACTATTTTCGTGTGACATCTTAATGCAATTTACTAATTTTGTTGGGAATAAGCCACCATTTTACTTTAAAATTAAGTTTATTTGACGTTTCGATTTCCATTTCCATTCGAATTTTGTTTTATATGATAGTATAACGCTCCTGTTTTTTATAAGGTTTTTAAATAAGTTTTTAATATTAATTCACCAAGGCGGAGAAGAACTACAACGGAAAATATACGACCTAATAATAAGAATTTAGGAAGAATGAAGAATGCCTCGAAGAATGGAAAGCTGGATGGATATTTCCGATTCTAAAGAAAGGGTACACCACCAAATTCAACAACTATAGAGGAGTGAGGAGTATTATAGGTAATGGATTTTGGGAAGAGTTATAAACTTAAAAATATCACATAAACTTTTGTACTAAATCGGCATAATTCATAGCTCTTGTCAAAATTCAATCCCTTAACAAGATAATGGCTGTTCGCTGGTTCCCTGGGTTGGCTGTATACCATGTAGTTAAAAAACTCGTAACATGAAGTAAAACTACTTCCATGTAAAAGGTATATTTATTAAGGTAATTTTATAAAATATTCCTTTTACATAGAAGTGGTTTTACGTAATGTTACCAATATAATAGCCCGATCAAAGAACAATCTGACCCAAAAAAAATAAAGGAAGGATGAAAATTAGGGAATAGCTAGTTGAAATTGTCTATTATTATATCAGAAAAAGTTTACAATTCTACTTCCCCTCTTAAAGGTAAAAAAATACATTCAAAATAAGACCGGAGTTAGATAAAATGACTAATTCTAAACAACTTTTGTTGTATAGAGTTTTTTCACTAAGTCAAAACTTTTCGAGTTATTTGCGAGTGAATATGTTCATGTTTAATAAAATAAAACATGTTTTTGAACGGTTTTTCGGAAATAACTCAAAAAGTAAGTATTTTAGCGAAACAAAATATTCTTAGCAAAAATATAGCGCATAAAAAATTGAAAAAAATGGTGTATACATGAGGTCTGTAGACCCAGTAGAAGCAGAGTTGCAGATAATGAAAAGTAGGTTCTTCTTCGTTAAATTCCAAATCGAATATTTCAATGTGAAATAACCCAAATACGAAGCACTTTTCGGGGAAAATTCATTTGAACTTTTTTAAAGTGTTTAAAAAAAGGTTTATTTTTGTTTAAAAAAAACTTGTAACATTAAAAGTAAGTGAGTTAGGCTCAAAATATTGTTGGTCCCTTTTATTTTTTGGTAAAAAAATCACGAAAATCACCCCCTAATTAGCATGACAAATAAAATTTATCATTACCATTTCACAAGCTACTTTGTCTATATATTATTTATATGATCTGTAAGTTTTATCGGTTCAAAGTGCGTATTTTTGGAAAAGATGTAGTTAAAATGGCTTGAGCGAGTAACTAATCACGAGTTTAGGCAAATTTGGAACAGCCCTAGCATAACCAATTTTTGTCTAAGAAGAAAACAAAAAATCGAAAATATTCAGAAAAGCAAAAGGTACATTTTATTACTCCTTGAGATTTTTGGTATTACTAATAATTTTTAAGTTAATTCCATAAACAATTCCGATTTTTTTCAAAGTAAAAGAAAATGTTTTATTTTAAACCCCATTTTTTTCAAAACTGAGCAGTTTAAACCAATGAAACATATATATAATATAAATAATACATAAATAAAGTAACTTGTGAAGCGGTAACGATTAATTTTATTTAAAAAGCTAAATAGGGGGTGATTTTCGCAATTTGTTACCAAAAAATAAAAGGGACCAACAATATTTTGAGCTTAACTCACTTACTTTTAATATTAGAAGTTTTTTAAAAAAACAAAAATAAACCTTTTTTTAAACACTTTAAAAAAGTTGTAATGAATTTTCCCAGAAAAGTGATCCGTTTTGTGGTTATTTCACATTGAAATATTAGATTTGGAATTTGACGAAGAAGCACCTATTTTCATTAGCTGCAACACCCGTGTTGAGCTGCCCCCCCCCCCCACTTGCAAAAATTAAAAAACAAATAGCCCTGATTTATGAGCTATTTATGAGCTTTCATATTCCGCAAACTAAAAATTTTGAGCTTGTTCCAGTGAGCAGGAATTTAATACTTTACGGGGGGGCTGAGTCAGCCCCCCACTACTTAAAAATAGGAATATTGAATCGGTTTTTGTGGCAGAATTACGAGCTATTTATGAGCTCTTAAAATTATATAGTTTCGATTTTTGAGCTCATCCCCTTCACCCCCAAACAACCCTTTAATTGATTTAACTTAAGAGAAAAATGCTGAGAAAACTTAAAATATATCGTATAGCGGATATAATTCCTATAGCTTATATACTCTAAGAATAAACTATTAAATCACGTGCATTTCGATTATTGAGCTACAACCCCTTCGCAAGAAAACCACCCTATCTTCCCGGCTTAAGAGAAAGTTGTACTTGAAATGCATTAAATTGATATTTGGCGACTATCATTTAATAATTTATAAGCTTCCAAATTACGCGCATTTAGATCAGTAAATTGCAATTTATTTTGTAAAGTGCAGTCACTGAAGGTAAAAATCAACGATTACCTTCAATTTCGATGAACCTTCATCGATTTTCACGAAAATTGGTCAGTGGTTAGAGGAAACGTCAAGAAACAAAGGTGACATAGTACCACCTTGCACCTTTACTCTGAGGGTGGATACCGCCCCTTCCCGGGGGTGAAAATTATTTTTTTAAAAATAACTGCACAAATCAATAAAAGAACAAATTAAGAGCAAAATTTATTATAAAAAGTTATTAAAATAAGCCAATACTCTTTAAGTTATTAAAGATCAAATATCTTAATTATTCGTGAAAAAAATGCATGTTTTGAAGCGGTTTTTCGTAAATCACTGAAAAACTGTAAGGTTTTACAAAAAAGTTAATAGTAGTTTAATTGGTATAGCTTATATTCTAAGAATAAACTCTTAAATCACGCGCCTTTCGATTATAGAGCTACAACCCCTTCGCAAGAAAACCATCCCATATTCCCGGCTTAAGAGAGAGTTGTATTTAAAATAATTTAAATTAATTATTTGGCGACTAAATATCGTTTAATAACTTATGAGCACGCAAAATGTAAGCATCTCAATTATTGAATTGCCATTTTCTTTCTATAGTGCAGTCACTGAAGGTAAAAATCAACTATGACTTTCGATTTAGGTAAATCTCCATTAATTTTCACGAATTGACAATAACAACTTGCGGTTTTAGCCTGTGGTATATGTCACCCCTTCTTGGGGGTAAAAATTACTTTATTAAAAATAACCCCACAAATTGATAGAGGGACAAATTGTAAGCAAAATTTGTTATATAATGTTATTAAAATAAATCAATACTTTTTGAAAAAAACTCATACAGTAGTAAAAAACTTCGAGATGTATTCTGGTATAAAATCGTTTATTTAAAAACTATCTAAAATGTCATGGATTGCAAAACGTTTTCGTTCTAATACAGAACATCTTCAGTGCATTCTGCCGAGTAGTTTGAAACTAGCACACTGTATATAGTGGTAACCCCATAATATATGGTTTACATAATATAATTTGGTAAAATTTTATGACTAAAAGTCGATGTTGATAGATATAATGGAACACATGCTAAAAGGGCACCATGTTTCCCTGCTCGAAGATGCTAGGTACTTGCCAATTCAATGGGCATAGACCAACACAAAAATTAAAATATGTGATCTTTAATAACTCAAAAAGTATTGATTTATTTTAATAACATTATATAACAAATTTTGCTTAGAATTTGCCCCTCTCTTGATTTGTGGGGTTACTTTTAATAAAGTAATTTTCACCCCCGAGAAGGGGTGACATATACCTCCGCTCACCAATTTTCGTGAAAATGAATGGAGATTTACCGAAATCAAAGGTCATAGTTGATTTTTACCTTCAGTGACTGCACTATAGAAAGAAAATGGCAATTTAATAATTGAGATGCGTATATTTTCCGAGCTCATAAATTATTAAACGATATCTAGTCGCCAAATAATTAATTTAAATTATTTTAAGTACAACTCTCTCTTAAGCCGGGAATATGGGATGGTTTTCTTGCGAAGGGGTTGTAGCTCAATAATCGAAAGGCACGTGATTTAAGAGTTTATTCTTAGAATATAAGCTATACGAATTAAACTACTATTACCTTTTTTGTAAAAACTTACAGTTTTTCAGTAATTTACGAAAAACCGCTTCAAAACATGCATTTTTTTATGTACATAAAGTTAGCGAATCACTTCTCGCAAATATTATGGCAAGCACAATGGGAATTTGCCGCTTTTCTGCCGTTAATTAGTTGTGAAAAAACTAATTTTGTCGCTCTTTTATTTTTCTTAATATTCGATGTTTCGCTAACTTCATATGAAGTTAGCGAATCACAACAGCAAAAAATGGTTCAAATTCAAATCGAGTTGGTGCTGAGTTTGCCGCTTTTTTGCCGTTAATTAGTTGTGAAAAAATTAATTTTGCCGCTCTTTTATTTTTCTTAATATTCCATGTTTCGCTAACTTCATATGAAGTTAGCGAATCACAACAGCAAAAAATGTTTAAAATTCAAATCGAATTGGTGCTGAATTTGCCGCTTTTTTGCCGTTAATTAGTTGTGAAAAAATTAATTTTGCCGCTCTTTTATTTTTCTTAATATTCGATGTTTCGCTAACTTCATATGAATTTAGCGAATCACAACACTCAAAAAATGTTTCAAATTCAAATCGAGTTGGTGCTGAATTTGCCGCTTTTTGCCGTTAATTAGTTGTGAAAAAATTAATTTTGCCGCTCTTTTATTTTTCTTAATATTCGATGTTTTGCTAACTTCATATGAAGTTAGCGAATCAAAACAGCAAAAAATGTTTCAAATTCAAATCGAGTTGGTGCTGAATTTGCCGCTTTTTTGCCGGTAATTAGCTGTGAGAAAATTAATTATGCCGCTCTTTTATTTTTCTTAATATTCGATGTTTGGCTAACTTCATATGAAGTTAGCGAATCACAACAGCAAAAAATGTTTCAAATTCAAATCCAGTTGGTGCTGAATTTGCCGCTTTTTTTGCCGTTAATTAGTTTTGAAAAAATTAATTTTGCCGCTCTTTTATTTTTCTTAATATTCGATGTTTCGCTAACTTCATAAAGGGTGGGGAATTAGTGTGAAGAAGTCCAATTACTCGTTTATCGTAGGAGATACAAAAAAAGTTATTTAGTTAAAAGTTGGTGCCTAGACAGGACCATAATCTGAAAATATTTTCAAATATACAGGGCTATCCGTATTGACAGAGTGACACAAACTTATGTTTTTTTAAATAGAACACCCTATATATTTTTACGTTTTTGGATTCTCCTGTACGTCTACTTTCCTAAAATATAGGCTTTTGTAGTAATATACGAAGTAGTTTAAAAGATAATTACGTTTTTTGTTAATTTCGTAGCAATATTCACACCCTGTAGAATTGTAGTAACTTGACATAAAAATTTCTATTTATATTGAAAATATTTTTAATATAGTCTACTATTGTTAAACATTATTAATATAGAGAAACGTTTAGTTTTAGTATACAAGGTTGGTCAAAACTAGGAATGAGTATTTTTTGAGCTTTCTTAAATGGATATTAGTATAGTATTTTGGTATTGTGAACCAACAAATTTGTGATAATTATAGAGCAATAACACTACTAAGCACAACATATAAAATATTGACTTCAATAATAAGAAAAAGATTGTCAAAGATCACGAAGAAGAGAGTGGAACAGTACCAATGTGGAGTCACAGAAGGAAGATATGGAGGAAGGAAGAATAATGGAAAAAGCAAATGAATACAAACTGGAATTAGAAATGCTAATCATCGACTTCAAACAGGCATTTGATTCGATTAAGAGAAAACAACTAACGATTGCCTTGGAAAAATTAAAAATCCCACATAAACTCAGAAAATTAATAAATATGACAATGAGAACTACCAAAATTAGCATAAAAACGCAAAGAGGCGAGACAGATGAAATCATTATAAATAAAGGAGTGAAACAAGGGGATGCCTTATCCACTGTTTAATCTAAATTTAGAATATGTACTACGAAATATAAACAAAGGAAACCTAGGAACAAGAGGTGGACAAATAATCGCCTACGCAGACGACATTGTTATTATTGCAAAGAATAGAAACATAATGAAAGAAATGCTAAAAGAAATAAAAGAGAAAGGGGAGACAATGGGACTCAGATTAAATGAAGAAAAGACAAAAATATTAAGACTAGGGAAAACAGCAATAAAAGGAAAATCCAAAATAGGAAATTCAGAGTTTGAAGATGTAGAACATTTCAAATACCTAGGAGTGACAATAAGCAAAACGGGTGAAAGAATACAAAAATAAAAGAAAAAATATTGGCAGCGAACAAAGCTTATTTTGCAAATAAAACACTACTTAAAAGCAAAATACTGTCTATTAAAACCAAGATAAGAATGTATAACACCATAATTAGAGCAATATTATTATACGCAGCGGAAACAATGACGATGACTAAAAAAGATGAAGAAAAGTTAAGAATAGTGGAGAGAAATATCATGAGAACCATACTGGGACCAATCAGAACAGAGCAAAATGAATATAGAAGCCGAACAAATGCAGAGATTAAGAAAGTACTAAAAGGAGATATCGTGACCAAAATAAAGCAATGAAGAGTTAGATAGTTAGGTCACATCTGGCGGGCAGGAGATGAAGCAGTGACATATACTATGATAGAATGGAATCCAGTAGGAAGAAAGAAAAGAGGAAGACCAAGATCAAAATGGTTGCAAGAAGTTGAAGAAGACTTTTGCTGCTCTTTTATTTTTTTTTAATATTTGATGTTTCGGTAACTTCATATGTAGTTAGCGAATCACAACAGCAAAAAACGTTTCAAATTCAAATCGAGTTGGTGCTGAATTTGCCGCTTTTTGCCGTTAATTAGTTGTGAAAAAATTAATTTTGCCGCGTTTTTAGTTTTTTTTGATATTAGGTGTTTCGCTTATTTCATAAAGGGTGGGGAATTAGTGCGAAGAAGTCCAATTACTCATGTATCGTAAGAGATACGAAAAATGTTATTAGATAAAAGTTGGTCCCCAGACAGGACCATAATTTAAAAATATTTTGAAATATAATTTGAAGTATAATTTGAAGTATTTGAAATATAATTTTTAAATAGAAGTCAACTTTATATCGTGTCTCTGGATCTAGGTCCATACTTTCATCTTTAACCTCATGGCCAAATTGTCTTTTCACTTTCCTCTTTCTGGCTATTACTGTGCCTCCTTTTCGGGTTCCCAATTTCTAACTTTGATGAGCTCTTTTGCGTCTGTCAAATAGCCCTGGAATTTTAAATCACTTCTGAGAGACTTAAAATGGATTTCCGATTTTTCTAATAAACTGATAGCTTGATACGCTTCCATATCAATACTCCGCATACGCGACTACGTTGATGTGAAGTAAAATGTTAAGCTATATTACCACAGAGCAAAGAAAAGTAAAATCACGGATTTGCTTTCCAAACAGCTTGCCTCATGAGCAACCATTATATCGTTGTTTTTATTCACAGTGATTTCTACAAAAGCATCGTATTCCGATCTAGTTTCGGACAAAGGTTTCATAATTTATAATAAATATTTATTTATAAATATATGTTTGCGCCAATATGAATATATATTTCATTTATTTTAATTCGGGAACGTCTTGGCAACACAGTTCTAAGTAAGCATAATCTTCTGTCCTTTATGTTAAGTCAGTCAGTCGTTAACAGACATACGGTCAGAACATATAGTACACTTTGACAATTTTAATTTGATTTTGTGTGTGTTTTCCGTGAGACAAATTGACGATACCAGACAACATATTTTCGGTAAGTTCCCTTCTTTTATCCCATCCTTCATTTTCCTTAATGCCACCGAAAATAGTGCTTCAACATTTAACAACACGAAGAAAATCTAAGAAAATCTCGGTAAGTTATTATTATTAAATTTTTTCCATTTGGTTTTCCTAAAAGCCAAAACATAATTGGTCAATTTCGAGCTCGGATATTCAGCGTAGGTTTACAGTTTGCTTTGCTTAGTTTTGTATTATTAAATAATAATATTCTTATTTAGAAACAAATTGTTCGGTAAAATTTAATGTCGGCACGTATCGGAAAAAAAAAACTCTGTGATAACTTTTTGCTGATTTTTGTATTTGTATCGTTTTTGTTTCTCGGAACAACTTGGGCTTCGGGCGTGAAAGAAGTTAGGTTTTTAAATATTTGCGGTGTTGTCAAACGTGAATATTTTTCGACTCAATCGGTTACGGAAAAATTCGGATGTATGAATAAAAATTATTTTGTAAACAAATACTAAATTTGATTCACGGTTCTAAACAAAATAAAGAGTTTGCATAATAGTCCTGTCGCCAGGGGGGGTACAACGGCCTCGTTAATTCAGATGGACTTACCCAAATTTTTTTTATGTATTTTGACCCGTAGAACACGAATTTTTTGGGTAACAGTTGATCCGGATGTCGATAAGATTGTTATAGACCAAGAACTTGAGGAATCAAATAACAGCGATTTTTGGCAAAACAAAACAATATTTTGTATTTTTTGGGTCATTTTAAGCAAAAAATATTTCTACAAGTTTTTTAGTAGGTTGCACAGTTTTCGAGATAAACGCGGTTGAACTTTCAAAAAATCGAAAAACTGCAATTTTTAAACCCGAATAACTTTTGATTAAAAAATAAAATAGCAATTCTGCTTAGCGCCTTTGAAAGTTCAAGTCAAATTATGTCGGTTTTGATTATTTGCATTGCTAAAAATTTATTGTGTTATTGCTAAACAAAGCTACAAACAACTAGTGCGTGAGTGATGTTTCTATGATTTCTCATTTAAAATCGAACGAGTAGGTAGAATAGGTACTAGTGCAATCAAGACTATTTCTACGTTACATGCGTTAAAACGCATGTAAAAGCACGGGAAACCCTACGTGTTTATAGCTTTGTTAAACAATAAAAAAATAAATTTTTACCAATGCAAATAATCAAAACCGATATAATTTGACTTAAACTTTCAAATGCGGTAAGCAGACTTGCTATTTTATTTTTTAATCAAAAGTTATTCGGGTTCAAAAATTGCAATTTTTCGATTTTTTTAAAGTTCAACCGCGTTTATCTCGAAAACTGTGCATCCTACGAAAAAACTTGTAGAAATATTTTTTACTTAAAATGGCCCAAAAAATACAAAATATTGTTTTGTTTTGCCAAAAATCGCTGTTATTTGATTCCTCAAGTTCTTGGTCTATAACAATCTTATCGACATCCGGATCAACTGTTACCCAAAAAATTCGTGTTCTACGGGTCAAAATACATAAAAAAAACTTGAGTAAGTCCATCTGAATTAACGAGGCCGTTGTACCCCCCCTGGCGACAGGACTATAATAACTGCCCGGAAGGCTTGTTTTTTAACAAATCTCTATAATTAATTAATTTTATTCAAAATTTATACTCAGACCTGGTTTGTTATATGCTACAGTTTTCTTAAAGTAGACTTTGGTTTTTTTCTGATTTTGCGGATTGATTTCAGTAACAATGACTACTTACGAAAGGCAATTTAAAATATTAACGGCTAAAAAAGAAACGCTTTATACAATCATTCACACTTTATATGACTTATCGAAAAACTTAACTACGGATAACACCATTAAAAAATTCACAAACTTGTATCAGTCGATGGATTCGACAAGGACAGAAATTCTCAAAATTTTGGATGAAATCAACGCAGTCGGGTTTGACGTCGATGAAAACTATAAACCAGATTTTCAGGTGATGTCTGTTATTAACGAAATGTGTTGTGAAGCAAGGGCGGCTTATACAAAATTAAAACCAAGCACCAATATTGTAAATCCAACTTTACAGCAAAGTACACAACAACAGTGTAATGTACACAGTCTTTTGCCAAAAATCACTATTCCAGATTTCCACGGAGAACCAAAGGAATGGGAAACTTTTTATTCGATTTACAAACCATTGTACACGATAATTTCCAGCTGACGGATGCAGATAAGGCTCGGCTTTTGGTTTCACATTTAAAGGGATCGGCCCTTAGTATTTGTGCGGGAATAGCTACTTCTGGGGATAATTATGACACGTTATGGAAAGCACTTTTAGAAAAATATCATAATAAAAGGTTGTTAGCAAACACTTATTTACAACAAATTTTTAATTTTAAATCCTTGCAATCGGAATCTGAAAAAAATCTAAACAGTTTTTTAGAAATCTTTGACGCCTCGGTTAATGCCTTAAAAAAGTTGGATGTCCCGGATTTAACGGATTTTATTTTACTTTATCATGCACTCTCAAAACTGGACAGGGAAACGGTAAAATCTTTTGAAAATCACATGCGCGGAACGGTTATTCCTACTTACACGGATTTAATTAAATTTGTTAAGGATCAAACAAAAATTTTGCATAATAGTGACTCACAAGAGGCTAGCTCCGGTGGCTATCATAAAAATAAAAATTCGAAATCATTTTTTGTAAGCCAGCATGAGAATAAAAACAATAACAGAATGCCTTTTTGTGTTTTATGTAAAAAATCGTCACATTTTTTGGGTAGGTGTGATAAATTTAAAGCTATGAATCCTACACAAAGGTACGATTTGGTAATAAATAATAATTTATGCTTTCTGTGTTTTTCCCAGTCACATGGTGTAAGACAGTGCTTAAAAAGACCGTGTGCCCAGTGTGCCAAGAATCATCATTTTCTTTTATGCGCAGGAAAACCGGAAATAAGGGGTGCGAAGGAAAATAATCAAAATAATCAACCAAATTCTGGTGTCGGTATTCCAGAAACGGGTTCCAATAACCACAATTCGGGTTCAGTTAATTGTGCGTTTCAAAATTCTAGTTTTTTGAGTAGAAATCAGGAAAAAACGGTTCTATTAGCAACGGTAACGGTATGTGTGTTAAATAGTCCTTTACAAAATGCAACGGCGCGGTTTATTTTGGACAACGGTAGTCAGTGTAATCTTTTGACCACGGAATGTTGTAAAAAACTAGGTCTTAGATATACAAAAATTAATTCTTCGGTACAAGGTTTGGGACAAAACTCTCAGTCGGTAAGGGGAGTAACGGACATTATTATCGCTTCGCGTTTTGATCAGACTAAAAAATACGATGTTCAAGCTTTAGTTATTGATCATATTACAGATAAATTGCCAAAAACGAAATTAAATTTGCAAACTTTATCGGAATTTAAAAATTTACAATTAGCGGACGATAAGTTTTTTGAACCTAAATCAATCGATGGCATAATCGGTGCGCAGTTTTTTCCTATTCTTTTCGGCGGTAATCGGATTTTGAGTTCTTCAGGTTTAGGGGCGGCTTTAGAAACAACGTTCGGGTATGTTATTATGGGTCAGGTGGATACGGAATATTCCACTCCCATAAATTTGCTCACTTTAAGGGAAGAAACATCGATTGAACAAATTTTGACAAAATTTTGGGAATTAGAGCAGGTTCCAAAACGGGAAATTCCGGATTTAGACGCTATAGAATGTGAAAATATTTATAAAACCACGGTTTCCAGGGATATATCGGGCCGGTTTACTGTTGCATTACCTTTTAAAAGTTCACCAAAAAATTTGGGAAATTCAAGGGTTTCGGCGGAAAATCGGTTAAAAACCTTGGAAAAACGGTTAACAAAATCGGACAGCTTGCGTGCGGATTACAATAAAATTATGCAGGATTTTTTGGATCAAGGATACTTAAAATTATTGGAAAAAGAAGATTGTGACTTATCCTATTATATTAGTCATCACCCTGTAATAAAATTAGAGAGTTTAAGTACACCTATACGTATCGTATTGGATGCATCTTGCCCTTCAGACAGTGATGTCTCCTTGAATGATTTATTGCATAGCGGGCCTAAACTGCAGGCGGACATATGCACTTTATTAATAAATTTTCGGCTTTTTCCAGTAGCATTGAGTTCGGATTTAAAAAAGATGTTTTTACAAATAAAATTAGTACAAGATCACTGGCGGTTTCAAAGAATATTATGGAGATTTGATCCAAACGAGGAAATAAAAACGTATGAATTTACGGTGGTTGCGTTCGGTTTAAGGTCGTCACCTTTTTTTAGCGCTACGGATGGTTCAGCAATTGATAAATGAAGATGGCAAAGATTATCCTTTAGCTAAAAAATATATTTCTTCGGGGCTATATATGGATGATTTTTTAACGAGTGTTCCGGACGAAATTGAAGCTAAAGAATTATATAATCAATCGGTAAAGCTCTTCAAAGGTGGTTGTTTTGACTTAGTTAAATGGTCGACTAATTTGGACAATTTGTTATCAGAAATTCCGCTGGAAAAACGTTTACAAAATTCGGTTACATTTAAATCGGAGACTAAAGTTTTAGGGATGCAATGGGATCCGCAGAGGGATGTTTTGAACTATAGGTTAACCACCCCCGATAAAAATTGTACAAAACGTAAGATTTTATCTCTTACTGCAAAATGTTATGATCCTATTGGTCTGATTGCTCCATTTATTTTGCATTTAAAGTTAATGATCAGGGAGTTATGGCAACTAAAATTGGGTTGGGATGACTCACCCCCGGATACGATTAAAAAATCATGGAAAAAGGTATGCAATGAATGGCAAGATTTTTCAAAATTTGAGGTCCCTAGACATGTAGGAGCCATGAGGGATGTTCCGATTATGATTTTGGGGTTTGCGGATGCAAGTCAAGACGGTTACGGTGGGGTAGTTTATTTAAGGGTTGTAAATTCTAGCGGTGAAGTGAGTGTGAGACTGGTTGCTGCAAAATCGAGATGTGCACCTTTAAAAAAGACCATGACCATTCCGAAGCTAGAATTATGCGCGGCTTTGTTGTTATCATCTTTGCTGAAGTTAATATTTGAAAATTATAGCAAACTTACTCATATTTCACAACTAGTTGCGTATTCTGATTCGACCACGGTGGTGAGTTGGTTAACTTCGGCAAATACCAAAGATATTTTTGTAGCTAATCGAGTGCAGCAAATTAAAGAAAACCTTCCTAATATTTCATGGCAACATATTGAAGGTAAAAATAATCCCGCGGACTGCTTGTCAAGAGGGTTGACACCCTCACAATTAATAAATCATGAACTTTGGTTACAAGGTCCTAGTTGGATAAAATTACGGGAATCGGACTGGCCTTCTTCAATATTAGAATCGGATATTTCGGAGGTTAAGGTTTTGGTTATTGAGGAGGAGAAGCAGGGTGAAAAAATTCATCCCTTACTTGAATTGGTTGAACGTCATTCTAGCTGGCATAAAATTTTACGGATTACGGTTCGGGTTTTAATGTTGTTAAAATTAATTCCTGTGCAAAAATTAATTACGGCTACTGCGCTAAGAACAGCAGAATGTTATTTAATTCAGTTAATTCAGTTAAAACATTTTGAAACTGAAATAAAAATGATAAAAGAAAACAAACAATGTAAAACACAGCTTAAGAAATTACGGCCATTTTTACAAGACGGTTTACTTATGGTGGGGGACGACTTAATAATTCATCCCTTAGTTTTTCGGGAAAACATCCACTAATTTTACCGGGAAAAGAAACGTTAGTTGAACGGATTGTTGATTTTTATCATATAATTTATATGCATACGGGGGCATATTTGCTTGAAGCTTTATTGCGTCAATAGTATTGGATTCTTGGGGCAAGAAATCTTATAAGAAATCGGGTTTTTAAATGCAATCGTTGTTTTAGAAATAAACCGAAAATTTTGACACCGCTCATGGCAGATTTACCGGTATCGAGGGTTACTGCTACTAAACCCTTTTTACACGTAGGGGTTGACTATTTTGGGCCAATAAATATTACATTAGGTAAAAAACGTAATGCGGCGGTTCATAAATCGTATTGTTTATTAGCGGTTTGTTTAAGCACAAAAGCGGTTCATTTAGAATTGGTGAGTTCTTTAAGCACACCACATTTTATGCAAGCATTTAAAAGACTTTTAGCAAGAAGGGGCCCATGCAAGGTTTTGTATTCTGATCAGGGATCATCTTTTGTTTGTGCGAAAACGGTTTTAAGTGAAATTAATCGGTTTGCTAGTTCGGAAGAATATCAAAATGCACTGTTATGTGAATTAAATTTGAACGGTGTGGAATGGAAATTTATAAGTCCACAAAGTCCGAGTCACGGGGGTCTTTGGGAAAGTAATGTAAAGAGCGCTAAGTCGCATCTCTATAAGGTCATAGGGAATCAGTTGTTAACATATGAAGAGTTAAATACTCTATTAATTCAAATAGAGGCAATCTTAAATTCGAGACCTCTTTGTCGTCGACCAACTGATTCATCTCAAATATCGGTATTAACTCCATCACATTTTTTAAATTTAACACCGTTAGGAAGTTTGCCGGCCGACGATTTAACAGATTTAAATATAAACCGGTTAGATAGGTTCCAGTTAATCGATCGAATGGTGCAAGATTTCTGGAAAAGGTGGCGTTTGGAATATTTGACTACCTTACAAACTAGAAAAAATGGAATATAGATTTGCCTAATGTTAAAATCGGAACGGTTGTTATTTTAAAGGTAGACAATGTACCTACACTTTGTTGGCCGTTGGCCATTGTTACTGAGGTTCATCCGGGTAAAGACGGAGTTGTTAGAAATGTTACTGTAAAAACTTCGAAAGGGACATTTACACGACCAGTTTTGAAGTTATGCCCTCTTCCGAATCAATAAATTTACAGTAATATCTTTTGTATATAGTTATAGGTATTTTTCATTAGAATTTATTTATTTTTTTTTCGATTATTTTTTTTTGAGTTACGGTAATTAACTCTGAAAATTTTGGTATATTAATTTATGCCTGGTCCTTTGAGTATTTATTTGGAACTAGTTTTTTTATTGTGTTTTCGGCACAAATTGCATACAGATTTGGCTGAAAAATGGGTTTTTCAGGGCGGGGGCTATGTTTGCGCCAATATGAATATATATTTCATTTATTTTAATTCGGGAACGTCTTGGCAACACAGTTCTAAGTAAGCATAATCTTCTGTCCTTTATGTTAAGTCAGTCAGTCGTTAACAGACATACGGTTGGAACATATAGTACACTTTGACAATTTTAATTTGATTTTGTGTGTGTTTTCCGTGAGACAAATTGACGATACCAGACAACATATTTTCGGTAAGTTCCCTTCTTTTATCCCATCCTTCATTTTCCTTAATGCCACCGAAAATAGTGCTTCAACATTTAACAACACGAAGAAAATCTAAGAAAATCTCGGTAAGTTATTATTATTAAATTTTTTCCATCTGGTTTTCCTAAAAGCCAAAACAATATATATTTTATAAATAATTTCATTTCGTTTCCAAGTGTAGTCCGTAGTAGAAGGAAGTTTTCGTGTGTCTCTTATCGTGAGAAAAGTAATTAGTATTTTTGAAAATTTAAACGCAGAATAAAATATTACAGTATTATCGAGGGTTTGAAGTCCCTGAGAACTTCTATAATGATTATTTTAATAAGTCACAGGGTGAAAAAGAGAAAATTTAGTATGATTTTTAATTTCAAATAAACCATTAAAAAAAACTTTTTGTTTATTCTAAGGGACTTTTTGCCCTCGGTAATAATGTATTCTTTTATTCTGTGTTTAAATTTTTCAAAAATACTTATTAGTTTTCTCAGGATTCCAAAAAAAATGAATGCGTTTAAAAAGAATTCGATAGAAATTTTGCACCGGCGCTCTCAAAAAGGATTAAAGTGTTTGGAATCACTATTTCAAACGCTTTTCAATGAGCTGTCACATGACGTACTTTCCCGTTTAAAAAAATCAAAGTTACGCCTGTCACCTGAAGAGGAGTCGTGTAAAGTTTGAAAAATTGATGTTATAATATACTTTGATTATTTTAAAAATCGACCTGTCCGAGCGTTTTGCTTATGTGCTAAAAATAAATAAGTTGATAAGGGGATGGGGGAGTGTAACACTTATTCCAATGCACTGTATAAGTGAAATCATATGAGAAATCACACAGTGTAAAGTCCATTAGGTTAAGGACAAAAAAAGGGATTTAAAAAATTATCATTAATCAATTAATATCATACAGTGGGCTAATGCATTCAGTAATTATTAATATAAAATACGTTCATAGTAGGAATGAACGAAACTGATTGTAAGAATGAATAGAATTGCTTGTAAGAGAAACCGTATTTATCGTTGGAATGAACGGAATTAATTGTAACAATAAACGGAAATAATTGTAGAAATAAACGAAATACGTTAGGAGAAATAACAGTGTTATTGACACAACGAATAGTCTTCGTCGGTCAATTAATGACGTTGTTTCAATAAATAGTGTTCGTTGACTCAGTGAACAGAGTTCGTAATATCAATAAATAGTGTTCGTTGACTCAGTGAACAGAGTTCGTAATACCAATAAAGTGATATTATGGTATACATAATGAATGTTCATCCATTCTATCTAATCAGCCCTAAACATCCATCCTTGGATATAGGCCTCCTCTTCCTTCTTCCATGCCTCTCTATCTTGGGCAATTTGCATCCATTTTGACCCAGTGTGTTTCTTCAGGTCATCTGACCATCGCATCTGTGGCCTTCCCCTTTTTCTTTTGTGGTTCCATGGTCTCCAATGTATTACCATCTTAGTCCATCTTTCATCCTTCTGCCGTAGGGTGTGTCCGGCGAACTTCCATTTAAGCTTTGCTACTTGGGTAGAGACGTCTTTCACTTTTGTTTTGTTACGGATCCATTCGTTTCTTTTCCTGTCTGATAATTTAATGTTCAGCATTTGTCTTTCCATGGCTCTTTCTGTCTTTGCTATTTTTTCCATATTCTCTTTTGTAAACGTCCATGTCTGAGAGCCATATATTAAAACAGGGAGTATACATTGATTGAAGACTTTTGTTTTTAGGTATTGCGGGTATTTTCTGTTCTTTAGAATATAAGACAATTTTCCGAATGATGCCCAGGCCAACCTTATTCTTCTCTTTATTTCTTCGGTCTGATTTTCTTTATTTAATCTAGTGATTTGTCCTAGATATATATATTCTTTTACTTGTTCTATTCTTGTTTGTGCCACTGTAATTACTAGTTCTTCTTGTTGATTGGTCATGGTTTTTGTTTTACTGTAATTCATCTTCAGTCCTATCTTTGTCGATTCTCTATCTAGTTCTTCCATCATTCTTTGTAATTCTTCACTTCTTTCTGCTATTAGTACAATATCATCAGCATATCGTAAGTGATTCAGATATTGCCCGTTTATGTTTATACCCAAACCATCCCAGTGCAGTTGTTTGAACACATCTTCTAGCGCTTGGTTGAATAGCTTGGGCGAGATGGTATCTCCTTGTCTTACTCCTCGGTTTATTTTAATAGGCTCCGTTTGTTTCATTAGCTTAATATATGTTGTTGCCTTATTATATATATATTTGTAATTAAGTCGGTATATCTGTAGTCTATTCTGCTGTTTTGTAGGGAATTCTTTACTGCCCAGTGTTCCACACTATCAAATGCTTTTTCGAATACAATAAATGCCATGTATAGCGGGATATGATATTCGTTAGCTTTTTCGATTAATATCTTCATCGTTAAAAGGTGGTCACTTGTACTGAAGCTTTTTCTAAATCCGGCTTGTTCTCTTGCCTGGTATCCATCTAATTTGGTTGTTAATCTGTTTGTTAATATCTTGGTTAATAGTTTGTACATCACATTTAGTAAAGGTATGGGTCTGTAATTCTTTAGATCCTTTTTATCTCCTTTCTTAAATAGTAACAATGTTACTGCTTCATTCCAAGTGTTGGGTATTTGTTTTGTCATTAATATTTTATTCATCCATTCAATAAACGTAATACATTGCCTCAACTAACGAAAATAATGAATTGATGAACATCTCTTTGTTGTTCCAATAAAACCAAGAATTGGACAAATTTTAAGGATTGCGCTTGTTGTCTGATTTAACATTTTTATTGATATTACGTACCTTTTTCGTTGAGTGTTTGCTCTTATCACCAATCTCTCTGACTTCTGTGCAGTAAACTCACGTGGTCTTCGACATTTTGGTAGATTCAGCCATGGTATTTCCTAGGTGCACTCCGTTATTGTTCTATAAATGGTTCTGCGTGTATTATTTTCATCATCATTATCATCTTGGTGCTACAGCCCTTAGAGGGCCTCAACCTTCTCAAGCTTTCTACGACATTCTAAACTGAAAGACGGACGGGAGACCACAGTGTCGAATCGTCATCTGGCTCCAATTGGACAATATCAGATACCTGAATTGCAACTGAATTAAATTGAAAAACTTATTGGTCCATTTCCCTGGTAACACCTCCAAGGCTTCTAATTTTTTTATAGATGTTACCAGGGAAGTGGACCAATAAGTTTTTCAATTTTAAAAATATTTTAGTAATATTTTTAATATTTTTCAATATTATTAATGTTGCTATTAGGATTGAAAACTTTACCTTTCAATTGCCAGATGACATTACCTAATCCATACACGTCAGTTGCAATGTGGGGATAAACTTTCATGGTTTGGTCACTTCGAGCAGAGAGCAGCAGGCCTACGCCTCTCCGATGATGACTCTAAAGGTCGCCTCATATTATAATGCACGTCGCGTTTTCGTCACGTAGCGTTTCGTTTGCGAAAAATATAATTTAATGGATTTTAAATTGAACCATTCATATTGTGCGTATAAGACACGTAACGTAGCGTATAAGACACGTTTCATCTGCGTTCGGTTCATTCGAAAACAATATTTTTTGGATAATAACAGATACGGGTCGTTTTCCCCTTGTTGTTTATGTAGGTATTTCTTTGAATTTGATACCGAGTATTTAGACCGGTCAATATCGTCGCCCTCGCTAGCGAAATTATTCCGATTCGATTTTTTGCAAAAAATTTACTCAAAGAGAGGTGCTTATAACATATCCACAGGGTGCCAGGCGGTGCCGTGGTCGAAAAATTGTTTAAACAATCTTTTTTAAACAAATTCACAAAAATATTTTTTCATTCGAGCAATATTTTTTTTAGATAATTTGGGTAATTTTGAGCAAAAAAGGTTTCTTGTCATTTTTCTCTAAAATTGCGAAAAATCAAGGCTTAATAACTCGATTAAAAATTATTATTATGAATTTCAATAAGTGACCAAATCAAGTTTCAAACAACTTCTTCAAGGTCCTGAAGAGATTTTTGTCATTATTTTATTACAAAGCTGGTATTTTTAACTATTAACAATTACCGCTATAGTCCAACTGTATCGTCGCCCCCGTTAGCGAAATTAGATTTTTTTGCACAAACTTACTCAAAAAGAGGTACTTATCAACACACATCAACAGGGTTCCGGGCGGTGCCGTGGTCTAAAAATTGTTTAAACAATTTTTGTTAAACAAATTCACAAAAATAATTTTTTATTAATAATTTAATTAAACCCAAATTAATAATAATTTGAGTTATTCTGGGCAAAAAAGGTCTCTTGTGATTTTTCTCTAAAATTGATTGTTGTCGAGTTATATGGCCATTTCCGCATTTTTGCAGGATATGTTTTTTTCTAAGAATAACCCAAATTATCTAAAAAAAAATCGTTCGTAATGAAAAAATTATTTTTGTGAATTTGTTTAATAAGAATTGTTAAAACAATTTTTTGACAACGGCACCGCCCGGCACCCTGTGGATGTGTTTGTTATAAGGACTCTTTTTGAGTAAGTTTGTGCAAACAGTTGGACTATAGCGCTAATTGTTAATAACTAAAAATAACAGCTTTGTAGTAAAATAATGACAAAAATCTCTTTGGGACCTTGAAGAAGGGGTTTGAAACTTGATTTGGTCACTTATTGAAATTCATAATAATACTTTTAATCGAGTTATTAAGCCTTGAAAATGGCCTTTTCGCATTTTTCAAATTTTTAATCGCATGTAACTCGACAACAATCAATTTTAGAGAAAAATGACAAGAGACCTTTTTTGCCCAGAATGACCCAGTTTATCTAAAAAATATTGCTCGAAATGAAAAAAATATTTTTGTGAATTTGTTTAAAAAAAATGTTTAAACAATTTTTCGACCACGGTAGCGCCCGGCACCCTGTGGATATGTTATAAGGACTTCTTTTTGAGTAAGTTTGTTTAAAAATATCGAATCGGAAGAATTTCGCTAGCCGGGGCGACGATACTGCCCGGTCTAATTTAAAAAGTAGTTTTCGAGGCAATTTGTCATGTAAACATGTGTTGTGACAATAAACACATCTGCACCACACCAAACTGAAACCAACGTAAACGTTCTATGTATGATAATGTGAATGGGCAGTCCGATTGACGGTCTGCAAACGCTACGTGCCGAAAACGCGACGTGCATTATAATATGACGCGACCTTAATAAGAGTCGAAAATCGTCGATTCAGAGTGCTGGACTGCGCTCCCTGTTCTAAGTGAAAAATAAGATTGCTTTGCCTTCGCATTGCAACTGAATAAAAATGGTATACATTTTTATTTTATGTTATAGTAGTATTACTCATATAGAGTAACTAGGTCCATTTTCCGTTGGAACTTTACCAAGCTGCAGACGGGGGTTTTGAATTGCAACTTTTTAGAATTCCCTCCCTTTGTCTTCACTGCAGCATCCATCTGGCTTGCAAATTTTAAAAGCCTTGTAGGTGTTACCAGGTAAATGGACCAATAAGTTTTTCAATTTAAAAATCTTTTAGTAATATTTTTAATATTTTTCAATATTATTAATGTTGCTATTAGGATTGAAAACTTGTCACAGGCTCTTGTTAGTAGAGTGTATGACCACCTCTGTTATTAATGACAGTTCAATATCGATCTGGCATACTTCTTATCAAATTATAAATTTCGTCTTGCTCAATTTTTTGTCTTTGCTCTTGCATACAGTTTAGTAGCCCTTCCCTTATTTAAAACAATAATAAATTGCTGTAGTATACGTCGTTTTAGCGTATCCTAAACTTGTTCAATGGAATTCAAGTCAGGAGATTAAGCAGGCCAGGGAAACACCGGAATATTGTTCTGCTTTAAAAAATTTCTCACGATACTTGACACATGCGGCCGGGCATTCTCGTGCATCAGCACAAATTTTTCTCCACATTGTGCACCATGTGGACGAACAATAGGTTCAAGAATATTGTCTCGATATTCATTTACTGTTAAAAATCCTTTAAAGCGGAGAACACATCTAAGCGACCACGATCGCGATCGCGTCCACGATCGCGATGGCGATCTCGGTTTCTGTAGACAGCGAACACATCGGTGCGATAGCGACCTGCGATTTCATTAGTATAAAATTATTCAATAATACAGTTGGAAATATATTATAGTACATAAATGTGCCATTTACAAGAAGAAGAAGCATTGCTTGTTGCAGTATTGTTGGATGAAGAAAGGCAATTCAAATATTGAATGGGTTGCATATGTGAGTCCATATTAAATGAAGTAAAGAAACACAGACTTACTCACAATCATTTAAGAATACTTTGTCAAAGTATTATTAAATGATTGTGAGTAAGTCTGTGTTTCTTTAATTCATTTAAATGCAATTCAATTAAATTCGAAGGTATGTAACATAATTAATTCCGAAAAAGAAAGAAATTTAATTAAAGATATAGGGCTTTTCAACGATTCTCTAATTGAAACGTTGCACCACTTCTGAGTTCTGAACGTTAACTAATTATATCGCCGCGATCGCCGTCAGAACGCTGCACAAATTGCTTTGATCGCCAACAGGTCGCGACAAGTATGTGCGGATCCACTTGATTGTTTGAGACGAGTCGTATCGCGATCGCGATCGTGAACGCCATCGCGTCGAGATCGCGTTGGTATGTTCTCCGCTTAATATGAACGAGATCAGTTCGAAAACTTATTCAAACTCCAGCCCAAACCGTCAAAGTACCTTCTTAATATCTGTCAACTTCTTGAACGGTTTGCAAGCGAGATGCGTTGCCTGGTGTACCTCGATCTACGTGACACGGCTCGTAAACCAGACATGGATTCATCGGTGAAAACAATGTTTGCTTATTCTCGTTCTTGGCAAATTTGATGTTCATCGGCCCATTCTAATGTCCTTGTGCGGTTCCCACAGGATAATACTGAAACTCTAATGGGACCTCTAGCGTGAATATTACCCTCATACAACATATTCCTGACTTTTTGAATAGAGAAGTTAATACCATGAATGTTTTAAAGCTCACTTCTGCTCATGAAGCTCGGCTTGTCAAACGAGCCGAACCTCGAGCCAAGCCGAGCTAAGCTCGAGCTTGTGACCATACCTATTCGTATTACAAGCCGTGAAAGTAGACATATTATGTCTTAACTTATTAAGTTTATTAGCAAAATAAACAAACATAATAATTATATCTCCATGTAAATTAAATAGATTTATGTTTAACGATTTTTTTTATTTATAATATTAACGTTAACAAATATTGTTTACTATTTTTATGTGGCATTATAAACATTGTTCCATGAATAAATTGAAAAAGTTTGATGAAAAAATAATGATACAAAAAAGTGTTTAAATATCAACAAAATCCATTGTATTACCTACCACTGAATATTAGCCTCTACCGAAAATTACAGGGGATTTTTCACTTCGGAAAAAATCAAACAAGATAAAACTTTTTGTAATTTCATTAAGAAATGTTTAATAAACAACATATCAAAAAGTTCTACTCGAGAAGTGGGTGCTTCATTTTTTATTAAACAAATGAACAGCGAAGTTAGATGTTTTTTAAATAAATCCGAAAATATAATTTTTAGAAAAAAAATGACTTTACCATTGAAAAATTCAAAAAATTTTACAAAAAAACCTTATATAAAGATTTTTCTAAAATTAAATCTCTAGCTTCTGTAATTTTTTATTTATAACGCTAAAGTCACCCTTCTCACACACATTGGCGCAATGTAAACTAGCGTTGGAAGAAGGGCACGGTTGAGTTTTTTAAATGTAATTCTTTAACTAATGGATCAAAAGAAATTTTACAAATTGGACATGAAAGATGATAAAATAAGCTATCTTATGGTTGTAATAAAAAGAAATAAAATGTATGGACATAAGTACGGTGTGGGCGGAAAGTGAGACTTACATGAATTTTGTTTAAAAATGATTTAAAAATGTGTAACTAATACAATTTTACTTACAAAGCTCTCAAATTTGCACAACTTACCTCTCAATCATCTTACTAAACGATGTTTCATTAAAAAAAAAATCTCAAAAATTTAATTCAAATAATACGCTGTCTCAAAAAATGTAATTTTTGAAAACTTAGTAGTTCTACAGAATTCCCACCATTTTAAGACGGTATTACTCAAGTTTGATTAAATCTAATACAATTTTTTTAATATTTTTTTAAAGCCTAGGATGTAATCTTTAAAAAACACTGAATTATTTTAGATTAAAAATGAAATAAACAATTTCTTTTTGAGAAAACTAAGAAAGATAACAAAAATGTAATACAAAAACCGAAAATTACCAGCTGAAAAAATGTATATACAGAGTGATCAAAACTTTTTTCTGTAAAACTTACTTAAAATTAATTTAATAATAAGCTTCAAAAATAATAAATGTTCAACAAAAAAATTTTTTTTAGCTCTTATACAGTATGTCTGCGTAACTTGGAACCTATTGATAACTTTTTTAATATCAGTTTTACGAAAAAAAGTTATTCTTTATAAAATACTCTGCATCGTATATAACATAAGATGCAACCATCAAATATCAAATTTTGTTAATTTTGTACGAGGTATGTCAAAAAATATGAATTTCACTCAAGAGTAAAGTACCTTTATATTTCACAATATCGAAAATGTTTATAAAGAAAAGTTGTTTGGAATTAAAAACTATGTTCCAATATGTAATTATATCCTTCTAATCGAAAATTTGTTTTTTTTTAATATTGTTTCAAATTAATTATACCAAACATCATTAAATTTTCACTTATTATTTATGATAACTGATTTATTATTAATTTTATGAAGAAAGTTATTCGTCATAAATAGCTATGCATGGTCTAACACTTAATATGCAAATATAAAATGTTATATTTTATCAATATTATACGAGGTATTATGTAAGAAAATTGCATAAAAGTGTAATTGCATATTGACACATCGTTTTTAATTCTGAACAACTTTCCATAATAACAATTTTCAGTATTATGAAAAATATAGGTATTTTACTCCTAACTGAAATTTTTATTTATTGACATATCTTGTACAAAATTGATATTTTATGATTGCATTTAAAGTTTTAGAATATGCAGAGCTTTTTACTAAGAATAACTTTTTATTTAGGATTCCATTGCAACAATTTTTTGAATATTGAAGAGATAGATTTTGAATAATTGGTTCTTTCTTTCTAATACATTTTAATTTTTAATATTTTTGTGAAAATTATTTGTTTATCTTTTTTTTAAGAATGAAATTCCATATTTGTTTGATTGGATTCTACTTGTTTTTCATTTAAAGATCCGCCATTTTGGATCCGCCATTTTGAAATTTAAATTTTTAATCTTTAATTCAGATTCAACAACCTGTTAAAAATAAAGAAAATAAATGTTTTAGAAAAATGTTCTTTATGTTCTTTTTAGAAAATCCGCATTTTGGATCCGCCATTTTATAGTTTGTAATGTTAACGTTTAAGTTAGGTTTATCAAAGCTCTCAAAAATAAATATATGTAGAAATAAATACATTTTGTAAAGAAATTATGATTTTACAACTATTTTTTAAGTTATCCGCCATTTTGGATCTGCCATTTTATAATTTAAATTATCAAAATTTGATTCAGGTTCAGCAACCTCTCAAAAATATCCACATATATGTAAACAAACACGTTTTATAAAAAAAATTCGGATTTTACAACTGCTTTTTAAGGAATTTTAGGAAAAAATCCGCCATTTTGAATCCGCCATTTTGAATTTGCAAATTGTAATGTCTGATTCGGGTTCAGCATAATCAAAACTAAAATAAAAACATTTTTTTATCAAAATAAAATGTTGAATTCACCCATATTCTTAACATTATTTATACAAAACAATTGTTATTGTTTAAACAATTAATAAACAATTAGCGGCGAAATTTGTGAGTAGAACTTTTTACTTTAACATATTTATAAACTAACAAAAAAGTTTTAGAAAAATATAACCTTGTTTGATTTTTTCCAAAACATTGTATCTTCTCGTTCTAATTGCACTCCCCTAAGAGTGAATGTATGCTTTATTATTTTCAATTACTTATATAAATATTTACATACCCGATAAAATGATTTCTAATATATTGTTAAATACTTAATTCATATGATGAGCTACAAGAGACAATGAATAGATAACAATTAAAATTAAAAATAAATTATAATTAAAAGCAAGAAACTAAGTAAATATAAAGTTACATAAAGCTTTAAATTAAGCAGTGATGCTCCCACATCACTGAAATTAAGTTTCTTAATAAAGTAACCAATATTTTTTCAATTTTGAGAAAAAATTAATTACTGATGAAGTATACTGAATTCGCTCAGTCGAGATTCATTTTGACATATTCGGAATAGGAAACATACAGCACAAAAAGTCCTACCTCACACTATTAACTGCTGAAATCAATTTAATCTTTCATTAATTGGAAATAGTGGGAGTGTCTACTAAACCCATAAAATCTTGTGGAATTTATTTCTACAAAATATTTTAATTTTGAACAATAAATAATTTTCTCATTTTTTATCAATACATTATAATGGTGTATATTAATAATTATTGGTTGGCGTAAGGATTATGTTATTTATGTCTGTTTAATATTAATAATATAGGTTATGAGCAGGTATGTTTGGTTGTGTAGTAATTTTCAGTTACGTTTAGCAACCTAACTTCCCAAAAAAGAAATTACTAACGTCACTAGACAGTTGTGTCTCGGCTGAGAGGATTCAGGATACCTACAGTAAATAAACTGCTCCTCAAAAGTTGGGGATATAGAAAATTATGCTCATTTTCATAGCTGATTTTTTTAAGAATAAATTAACGGATTCCGCTAATTTTTTTATTATTTTAGATTTTTCTTTAGTATTTACACAGGTGTGCACAGGTTTGCTCAAATTTCTTTTTTGTACTTATACCGGGTGGAAGAAAAGACATGTTTTTCTTATGTTAAGTTTGAGACGCCCTGTAAAGAGGACGAGGTACAAATGTGAGTATTCATCAGAATCGTATTGTAGCCTTATGTTTTGTGAACATTTTGTTTTTTGAATGTCCCTGATATTTTTAGAAACAAAGAAAATAGACGGTTTTGTAATGTAACATGGGTTTTAACCGAAACAACAGTTTGAGACGCCTTGTAGGGAAGAAAAGACACAAAGGTGGGTATACATCGATATTTTGTTGCAGTCTCATATTTTGCGAATATTTTTTTTTAATTTCTCTGATACATTTAATAACAAAGAAACTAGACGGTTTTATTCTTTAGTATGTGTTTTAACTGACGACATGCGATACGTGAAGTGGCCATGTCTCATACTACTAAGATGAAATTATTTTCTACATAATATAGTGCGAAAGGTTTAGAGTGTTTACCCCCCGTTAGTCGCTATCGGTGTCACACACCGACGACAGAATTATTCATTCGGGATTTACAAAATAACTGTTTTTTTCTATCGCCACTTTCTGTACCTCTTCCTATCAACTAACCTCGTGTTAGTGTACATTCTTACCTACTGGGGTACAGTTGTGCGAGTTTTATAGCTATTTTCGGTGCAAGACTCCGTAGCGACTAACGGTGTGGTTGTTACTTTATTGGCATAACTTGCAGTTCAGGTAAAGATTTAGCATCTTATTATTGCATTTTATCGGTAAGTTTTGGTCAAGTCTTATTTAGAGATGTCCTTTGAAGCCGAACAAAAACGTTGGAATGGAATTATGGGAAATGGTTCCTAGCGACGATGAAAATTATTTTGACGATGACGGAAGTGAAAATTAAAGCGGTTTTTCATTTTATATCTGTTGTTTTTCAATAAAACATTTTCAAAAATATTTTTCAGTCATTCCTATACACAATATAAAATATTTGTACGAATTATATAGCAATAACTATTTTTTTTTAATTGTCGGTCTCTGACACCGTAGCGACTCTTGATGCTCCGTTTACCCTAGCGACTAACGGAGGGTTAAAGAAAAAAAGTCTGTGTAATTTACCTCTCGCTATTTAAAGAGACTCCACGTAGGCACCAAATCCGTACTTATTCTCAAGGAAATTCCGCCCCAAAACAGCACTGGCCCTCCATTAAACAATCTCGTCTCTCTTATATTATGCTGTACATACCGCTTACCTTATCAACAAATAACTCTTCTAGGTGTCGATAAGAATTGTTTACCTTATGTGCCTTTCTTTTTTTAAAGTTTTGTTGACTTATTTTTTATTGTTAATTTAGTTTTATTTCAGTTAAAACACCTGTTAAAGAATAAAACCACCTATCTTCTTTGTTTCTAAAGCTATCAAGGACATTCAAAAAAAAGTGTTCGCAAAACATAAGACTACAATACGATTCTGATGAATACTCACATTTGTACCTCGTCCTCCCTACAGGGTGGCACAAACTTAACATAAGAATAACATTTATTTTCTTTAAAAAGTAGTTTGAGTAAACCTCTGTACAACTATGTACATACTAAAGAAAAATCTAAAATAATAAAAAAATTAGCGGAATCCGTTAATCTGTTCACGAAAAAATCAACTATGAAAATGAGCATAATATTCCATATCTCTAACTTTTGACGAGCAGTTTATTTCGAGGAAGGATATTTCAATCGTCAACGTAAAACGTATTATTATGTCTATGAAAACGACATGTAAAATATATGGGGAGTCTATTTAGTATTTAGTCCCTTTCAAGGGGAAACCGTTATACAAATGTAAACATAACCTTTTTAAGGTTATTTGTTAATAAATTCCTGTAAACCATACACAGATTATATTTTTAAACGTCTTATTTATTTAAGGCCATCGGTACATAATTCGCAAATATTTTACGGGTATCCCTACTTTTTCTGTCTTTACAGGGCAAATTACCTGTAGTAAAATTCACACTGGTATGGATACGTAAACATTACTAGAATGTCATTCTACTTGAAAATGTCATCATTAATTTAAAGAGATGGCTTTTGAATGTTCTTGGATAACTGTTATTTTTATAATTGCAAATTATTAATTCAGTTAATAAATGTGATAATTTTTTCACTAACTATATATTCAGTGATTGTAATAATTTATATGTACAACAAAAACTAATACTCAATCGAGAAAAAAAGAAAAGTTTAAAGTGATTTTTTAATAATATATTGTTACTATGGAACGCTTACAATTTTGAACATATTTAACAACAAAATACTTGGATCACAGAATATATTATCCCGATGTATTCTCTGCTTGGATCTTCCACAAATAATACACAATAAATAACTTTTTATTATGTTTACGTCTTAAATCAATTATCTATTTATCAAATACACTATATATCAATATTACTTAATCAACAACTCAAAATATTCCCGAAGCCATGTCAAATATTTAAAATTGTCACTGATTGTCACTGTCTGACTGACAGTATGCTGACAATATTCTATTCTACTGAGTGCGTTGTATGACAAAGATAGATTTGGAAATATTACCACGGACATTGTGTTCATTTTTTTCGAATCCTGAAAAAACCAATACACATTTTTGAAAAATTTTAACGCAGAATGAAAGACTATATTATTACCGAGGGCCGAAAGTTCCTTAGAACAAATTAAAAGTTTATTCTGAATGAGATATTGTAAATTAAATATCACACAAAATTTTCTTAGTTTTTTACCCCTGTAACTTATTAAAATAAACATTATAGAAGTTCTCAGGGACTTTTGGCCCACGCCAATAACGTAATATTTCATTCTGCGTTTAAATTTTTCAAAAATACTTATTAGTTTTCTCAGGATTCGAAAAAAATGAATCTCCATTTGAATAGCATTTCAGCCGAAAATACGTACCCATCCTCTTAATACAATAATTAAATTCACAATTTAATGATTTTTTTTATTATTAATAATTTTAAATTGAGTGTGCCTTTGACGGATATGTCAAACCCAAATTTAAACAACGTACGCTTTGTTGACGACATGCAAACATAATAATTTATTATTATGAATATAACATTATTTGTACAAATAGGGAACTTGTACATTTTTTATTACATAATAATGTTCAGTTTTATTTAAAAATGAGATTTCCAAAATTTCACGCTTCAAAAACTCTTAATAACTTAGAAATACAAATTTAAAGTCTTCTGCGGTATAAAATAGTTCAAACGACCCGTGACGTCACATAGTTTTATAATATAGTTATGATTATGGTTATATTTAGGTATATTTTTCTTGTCCTTCTTTAGTTTATTGGCCTCCACCTACTTGGGTATTTGGCCAGCTCATCGTCGAGGAATAAGAGAAAAATATTTATATTCTAATGACATTTATCGTATGTCATTGTAATAATATATACCAGTTTGTTGAGATTGGAGTTTGATACAGTTTTTGAAGGAAAGGAAAGGAGGCTTACTATGGAAAATAAAACCATTTTGTAAAAGTTCAAGTCTTCTATGAATAGTTCAAACGATCAAAAACACTTGTGACGTCACATCGTGACGTATTTTCTACTGACGTTTATAATGTCTAATTTAAAATTATATACAATTTTGTTTACTTTGTTGGAGCAGAATGTAAACATATAACCGGATGACGTCACGACGCGTTTTGAGCTGGCTGGTATAATTTGAATTTTTAGTCGTCTTTAGGGGCCAAACGTAAGACAAACAAAACTTTTTTATCTTTGATACAATGTTTTAAATTATGTTGTTCTGAAGCTACACACACCGGCAAAATTAGCCGAACACCTTAAAAATGGGACATGTTTGATGTCGCGAATTTTCTAAACCTGTTGTCCGATTTGAGTTATTCTTTTAGTCTGTTATAGCCTTATTAGTTAAGAATATCGGTGTAATAATATTGTTGCTAGACAGGTAAATGTCATTTTATACCGGGTGTTACAATCATACTGTGTTTTTTTCTTAAAGTTCGGAACACCCTGTGGAATATTCTAGAATATATAAAATATTAAAATTAAAACTTGATTGTAGACTTAGGCTTTCTTAACATTTTATTTTTTGATTCATTTTCTTATGTTGGGAAATAAAAAAGTTATGTGCTTTAACAACTAGCCATGCTTTTTATCAATATATCCTCATTGTAGGGGAGGAAAGTATGCTAAATTTCCAGTTACTCGAGCGTTATGGGGACCTATTGGATTGGAAGAACTATATCAAGAGCCAACGATTACGACGACGATCAAAGCACAGAGAATACGATACTTGGGGCACATAGAGAGAATGGGAAGTAAACGAATGCCAAAAATGGTACTCTCACGAAGACCAATACAAAAGAGGAGGAAAGGCAGGCCAAGGAAAAGATGGAAGGACAGTGTATATGAAGACTTGAAGGAAAGTAACATTGAGAGATGGAAAGAACTAGCATTGGACAGAAGGAGATGGAGAGAGGTGGTGAAGGAGTGTATAAAAAGACTGAAGTGTATTTAAATAAAATTTACAAGTTTTATAAGTTATGTAAGTTATACTAAGTTATTTATTATATTATTTATGTAATTAGAAATGTAAACATTTTAGCCCTAGGCCTACAAGGCCTGTTCCGCTTAATAAATAATTGGATTGTGAAGAGTGGGTGCTAAAAGCAAAAAAGTTAAGTTTTCCATAAAATGTGGGACTCTCCATTTTTTAATTTAATTTTCTATTTCCACCAATCGTTTTTTCCGATCTATCCATAATTGGAAAAAATGTGGCGAATAAAAGTTGCGTATTTTTACGTCAAGGATCCAAATCTTCAATAAATATTGGGGGCTCCTATTTAAGATTTTAATGTAACCCCACCCTACTTCCGTGGGGGGTCGTGTTTGGTGCCATTCGGTAGATTTTTGAAAAATATTAAATAGGTGTATTTTGCAGTTTTTAATTTAAATTTTAATTTTTAATTTTCCACCCACCCCTCTCCGTAGGGTGTCACAAGCCCCTACGGAGGTGGGGTGGGGGATTTAATTTAAAATCTTAAATAGGAGCCCCCAATTTTTATTGCAAATTTGGATTCTTTACGTAAAAATAAGCAACTTTTATTCGACACATTTTTTCGAATTATGGATAGATAGCGCTATAATCGGAGAAAAATGATTGTTTCAAATGAAAAATTAAATTAAAAAATGAAAAGTCCCCCACTTTATGGAAAACTTAACTTAACCTTTTTCTGATTTTAGCACATACTCTTCACAATCCAACAGGTCCTCATAACGCTCGAGTAACTGCAAATTTAGTATACTTTCTTCCCCTACTATGAGGGTTTATTAATGAAAAACATGGATAGTTGTTAACGAGCATAACTCATTTATTATCTCACATAAGTAAATGAATCAAAAAGGAAAATGTTAAGAAAGCTTAAGTCTACAATCGAGTGTGAATTTTAATATTTTACATATGCTAGAATATTCCACAAGGTGTTCCAAACCGAACGTAGCACTTCAATACTCACGTGTGGTCAATGGCAGACTTCTACTGCACAATACAGAAAGCAAGTTAATAAAACTTTTTCGTTCAAGTTCTATTCTGGTCAAAATTTCCTCGTTACTTTCAACCCTGCAGTCAATCCAGCTTGAACACAAAAAGCAACTTTGACACAAAATAAAATGTAAAATTAAGAAAATGATTAGTATCAGGCTCTGATCCATACTCTGAAAAAGATAAGGTTTTTTTGAGGTAATAAAATATAACACATTAATAAACGACGAATTTATTACAAATCTGAATCATTTTAGTAAATATGAGGTCGATTTGTCGATTTCAGTAGGTTTGTTTTAAAAAACTTAAAAACTATTATTCATAATGCAGTAAATCTATTAAACAAAATTTACTTTTGCTTGAAAAAATTTTCTTTGTAAAATTTAAGTTCTTCTATACTTTCTTTAATATCACTCAAAGCCCTGTGTGTAAACTGTTTGCTAGGATCTTTTTTGTATACTTCTAAATTCCATCTTCTACAGAGTTCCTTAACCGTAGAAACGTCTATTAATCTAAAAAAAATTGTTAAGTAAATAAACCTACTAAATAAAAAGATCTGTATTAGTTTCAAACCAAAACTTCTTACAGTTAAACCAAAACTGTTTTATTCGTTCTCTGGATTAACTCTTTATAGAAGTTAAGACTAATTTTAATAGTTTTATTTTAATTAAAATACAAATGTATTGTTACAAACTTATCCGTCATTCAAAAAACCTTCTTCTTCTTCTTTTTCGTTTTTGGTTTCGCTGCAAGGCGATTACCAGCACGATTTATAAGCGATCTTGACGTAGTCTGGCTTTAAGCCATACCAAAATCGCTGACTATGTTCTTGGAAGCTTTTGATGAGGTGTGATAATTATAATTAAATGAGATTAACTGGGTCAGGTTAAGTATGATTAAAAATTAAAACATAAATTAAATGACAAATAGCAACATAATATAACACGGATACATATAAACAGTTGAGCCTTGCAATTTGTAAGCTTATTTTGTTAATTGCTAGAAAACGCATTGCAGTTTATAAGCTTATTTGGTTAATTGCAAGAAAACGCATAATTACATTGACTGATTCTTCCGTTAAGGAACTTAGAATATTGTATATAGAGAGCGGTGTTTTGAAGTTCATGGAAATAAATTTTGTGTATATATCAAAATTAGGAATCACATTAATCGGGCATTCAAAAAAGATGTGGTTTAGATCCTCGAGACGACCACATTCACAAAAAGGATTATCTTTTATATTCATTTTATACAGATGTTGTTAAACAATGGCCTGTGCGCATTCTAATAATGGTGGTAGTGTGTCTTCTATTTCTATATGGAAAATTTGAATACCAAGGTTTTGTAGGAAAGAAGTCTTGAATTGTTTTGTATTGCGAAGTCTTCTTCTGGACTAAAGATTTCCATTTTTCTTGGTACTCTTTTGTAATTTTTCCTCTGATGACTGATAGGGCATCCTGGGAATTCAGTTGTACTTCCATGGGTACATTCAGGTCTCTTCCTATTTATTCAAAAAACCTAATAACATCTTATAAAAGTCAATAGTCAAAAGGAACTCTTCTTCTTTTTTATAATCTTGTTTAAGGTAGGTAATACAACATCCCCCCTCAAGATGATACATCTTCAACATAACTACTGACTAATCTTCACGATGGCGTAAAGGTCTGACAACCGCTCTCCCAGAGCGCGTTGTATTCTTACTCTGCTCAATATTAAATGATCCATCAGTTTTCGTTGGCGTTGGAAGTCGTACAGGCGTTTTGGGTTGAGTTGGGTAACTTTCCACTTCCTGACTACCTTTCTCAATGTTTGTTGGTCTTTGGGATGTTAGTTGTTGAGTAGTCGGTGTAGTTTCTGGAGTCGAATTTGTTTGTTGAATCCCTGGCAGTTGTTTCAATACTCCATCGGGGATACTGCTTAGATATGGAGCAGGGATCAGATGAAAACGGTTTCTCCTTATGGTGCTTATGGCGGTCTTAACTATGTATGATCTTGGATTAACTTCGTTAATGATTTCACCATGTCGTTTCAGGTCTGTGATCCATACAAAATCACCAATTTGAAGTCGACTCAAATTCTTCGGTCCATGTTTTCCATCATATAATTTTTTACTAGCTTTTTGATGATTTAAATTCAGCTAATGCGATTGATGGTAGATTATCTCTCAATTTTCTTCCAAACATCATTTCGGATGGACTGAATCCGTTCTCTAGTGGTGTGTTTCGATAGAACAGAAGTGCTATCTCTATGTTGTTCTTATTCTTCTATATTAAGGTTTTTGCGACTTTTACAGCAGCTTCTGCTGCGCCATTTGCTTGGTGGAATTGTGGGCTACTTCTCGATGTAGAGAACCCCCATTATCTTGCGAACTGTTGGAACTCTGATGTTTCAACAGCATGAAATTGTGTTCCAGTGTCGGACCAAACCAACTGTGGTATACCATATCTTGCAAATATTGTTTTGCAGATGTTTATTACTTCCTGTGATCTCATGTTCTGAACAGGAAGTACTTCAAAAAATCTAGAATAGTTATCAGTTACGACGATATACCATTTTCCTTCAGTTTTAAAAAGGTCCATTGATATCACTTCATTGCCCTGAGCTCACATGGAATGATCATACGGTTTCCTCTAAGAAGGATACCATCCACAACTGATAGTTCATGACGTACTGGGTAGTATGGTTTAACATCACCTGATAATGCAGACTTGTGAGGCCAGTCTCCCATTATGTAGTTCTTCAGTTGATTACAGGTTTGATCATTGCTTTGTGAGTTAGCAACTTGTGTTACATTCTCGTCAGATGTGTGAATACCTGCAAGAGTGACTCCATGAATGAAGGCATCGATTTCTTCTTCTAATTCTTTGTCATCTTCTGAAGGTATGGGTTTACGAGATAAAGTATCAGCAATATATAAATTTTTCCCTGGGGTATATACAATATTGTAGTCATAACACATCATGCGCATTCTAAACCTTTGAAGTCTTGGGGACAGATCATGGAGATGCTTAGTTTTAAATATTTGTATAAGTGGCTTGTGATCGGTCTCTATGGTATATTGTTTTCCTATCAGAAAACTCTTTAGTCGATCGCTTGCCCAGGTCAGAGCTAGTGCTTCTCTTTCTATGTTTGCATAATTTTGTTCAGCTGGAGTCAAAGTCCTCGAGATGTATGCTACAGGTTTCTTATGACCACCTTCAACTTGAAGTAATACAGCTCCCAGTCCTTTGGTAGAAGCGTCACTGGATACGATTGTAGGTTTATTTGCATCATACATTGTTAAACAAGGTGCTGATATAAGCAATCCTTTTATTTTCTGGAACGCCTCTTTTTGTGCTGGGCCCCATAGAAATGCATTGCTTGGACTAACTAAACTTGTAATTGGTTGCATAATCTCACTCCTATTAGGGATAAATTTCGCTAAGAATGTTACAGTACCCATAAGGCGTTGAACTTCCTTGACATTTTTTGGTGCTTCCATGTCTACAATTGCTTTCACCTTGCCTGAATCTGGTGCTACCCCATCCCTCGACAACACAAATTCCAAGAAATCGATTTTCTGCTTACAGAATTCAGTTTTGCCCTTATTCAAGGTTATACGTGCTTTTTTGATTCTCTCGAGCACTTCTCTTAGGCGGTCATCGTGTTCCTCTTTTGTGTTTCCCCAAACCAGCACATCATCCATATGGACTAGAGTATTTTTTGCTCCTTCAAGGACTCGTGACATTCTTTTCTGGAATTCCTCTGGTGCCGATGTAATGCCGAAAGGTAATTTCTGGAATTTAAATCTTCCAAATGGGGTTAAAAAGGTTGTGTAGTTTCTTGATTCTTCGGCTAAATTAAGTTGACAGAATCCATGATTTGCATCAAGTTTGCTAAAGTATTTAGCCCCTCTAATCTCTGCAAGTTGTAGCTCTACTACGGGAATTGGGTGAAACTGACGTTTGACACTTTTATTTAATCTTTACAGATCGACACAGATACGGACCCCTTTTCCTCCTTTCTTTATGTTTACTACCATTGGGGCACACCATTCGGTCGCATGATCTACAGGAACAATGACACCATTTCTCTGCATTTCTTTCAAAGCTTCCTTTACTTGGTCTCTCAATGGAACTGGAACAGTTCTTGG
The DNA here is from genome assembly GCF_917563875.1 of Diabrotica virgifera virgifera. Classification (NCBI taxonomy): domain Eukaryota; kingdom Metazoa; phylum Arthropoda; class Insecta; order Coleoptera; family Chrysomelidae; genus Diabrotica; species Diabrotica virgifera. The sequence continues at coordinate 76,879,660 of NC_065449.1, read as the reverse complement.
TACAGAAATAGCATATGGTTCAGCATTTTCCTTTATTTCAATTTTGTATTCACCCTCCATATTGCCTAGTCCTTGGAATAATGAGGAGTATTCTGCGACCCAATTTGTCTCAGTGCTTATAGAATAAATTCTTTTTAAAATATAAGCCTTGGCATGCTTTCCTACTCAACAATGGGACATCAATCTCTACAGAGATAAATACATTTTCTGTAATTTCCCTATTTTTATATTTTAGTTTTAATTTTACTGTACCTAGCATTTTGAATCTTTCTTGCTTTTTTGCACTAAATACTTTATTCGAAGATTCATTTAGAGGTAGTTCATTTATTACATTACTCAGCACTTGGACAGATACCATTGTTACATCAGCAGCAGTATCCAGTTTGAATGTGATAGGTTCAAGCATTCTCTCTTTGCAGCTTACTTGTAGTTTTTGTGTCCACACATTCCTGTCATCACTCGCTTTAATTTCATGTACATAAGAGTTTTGTTTTCGTCAATATCAGGCTCTGAATCTTGCTGAATGGCATGTACATTTTTGTTTTTGGACTTTTTATTTTTATAACACATCTTGCTGTAGTGTCCTTCATTTTTGCATGTACCACATTTAGCATTTTTTGCACGACAGTTTGCTAAGTTATCATGCCAATCATATCCACATCTAGGGCATTTTTTCGTTTTCTCACCTTTACTTGACTGTTGGCAATTTTGGGGCTTCTGTGAATTTTTGTAAGTTGATTGTTCTCTTATAGCAGAAACATTTGGATCATTTAGGTTTTGTTTTTGACGGATCAGCTCTTCATGTTGTCTTAGACAGGTTACAGCTTTTTCGAGAGTAAGTGCAGCATCAAGTTGCAGTTTGTCACTTATGCTTGTATCTCTCATTCCGATAATCAACAGTAATAAAACCATATCATTGTTTAAAGTCCCCTAATCACATGTTTTTGATAGACTATGTAAGTCAGTAATAAATTTCTCTGCAGTATCACTCCCTTGCTTATGATTTAGGAATTTGGCCCTTTAAGTAAGTGTATTTTATTTTGCCACTAATTTAGATACAAATTTAACCTCATTCACACAGGAATAGTTTTGTTTAAGTTTCCGCAAAAGTGAAAGAAATGACAAAAACAAAATATTTTATTGAATTTTGCTAGATTATGCCTGGAAAACTCTTGCCTCACAAGCACAAGAACTCGTTTTAAATCTGGTTAATTAATTAAACTGTCTTTAAAATTCGTTTTAATGTTATTTGCATTCTATTTATTTGGTAACGTCAAATTTTATATATGTAATATAATCCGTGATCGGAGCAGTAGCGACTTTCTGTCACTTGCTATTGCGTGGAGTAAATTTCCAACTTATGTCATGTTCTTTAAATGATGCACGGGTAAAGAACCATGGACTTAACTGTAAACAACTTGCCCTATGGATGTTTCCCTCCAAATTTACAGTGTATGGTGGTTTGATTTATCAATCATTGTTTATGGACCAGCAAATTTTCAGTCAGACAATGGTCAGAGTAAGTAAGTTCAAATAGTGATAGAACAAAACAAGATAGAAAATAGATATTTGAGTAAAATAAATATATTTGTTAAGGTTTTTTTGGGGTTATGCAATTAATATACAGCAGACTCCTTCTATAACGAGAACTGAAATGGCGGACTAATTACTTCGTTATAAACGGATCTCGTTATATCAGACAACAATAATATTGTGCATACATATGAATATATAGTTTTATAAAACATTGACTTCCTATAGTGAAGCCATTCGGACCAATATAAGATGCTAAATATTGTTTCTACAACAATAAAGCTTCGCCATCATAAATTATAAATTTCCTACAACATTTCAATATCGGTCGATAGATAAACAGAACAGAAAGAAGTTTATTATAACGGTGGATTTTATTACAGCACTGGCCTCGATAACCCCAAAGATGTGGGGATTTCTGTATACAGGCAGTTGGGGTATTTATTTATAGCCATAACTGCGCTAAAAATGGGTAAAGAAACATATTCTTCGATTTCATGTTTCCTCGTTATAACCAAATATGCCTCGTTATACAGGTGTTACAGTACCTCGTTATAAGCGAAACCTCGTAATAACCGTGTTTGTTATAGAGAGAGTCTACTGTATATTTTCATTGAGGGAAGCCCAAAATGGCATGGTATATTGGAGTAAATTGTTAAATCAACTAACAGCATACTGAAAACCCTAAAAAAATTAGTATAAGAGGCACGTTGGGCTTGTCATTCGGAGGTAGTGTCCGTTGTATGTGAACAGCTTGAAGCTATAATAGAACCGATTGAAAAATGTATATGATCCAGAAGGTTTCTATAAACGTTATTCCCATTTTCGCTATTGACATTTCACATAAATAGGGCTTTTAATTCACAGTCATTTGTTTCGAGCTTTTTGTCATGTGTCACATAATATTAATGTATCTACGTCATACGTTATTGGTAATACCAATGATACAAATCAAAGACTAGATCTATACTAGAATAATCAGATACTAGAATCTTAGATATATTAATATTATGTGACACATGACAGAAGCTCGAAACAAATGACAATCGATGAAAAGCCCTATAGTCTGACTGTCTGATTTGTCCACGCTTCTAAAATATAAGTCAAACTGGCAGCAGTTGTATTTTTTCAAATAACTTTGATACTGTGTAAAATCAGTTGAGTGCTTTCGGCATATCATATGCCATCTTTACAGTTTCGTCTTATAGGTTATAAATGCCTCGAAGAAGAGTAATTGTTGACTTACAATATATTAAAAATAATTAAAGGGATAAAGCCTCCTTTATTAGGTTAAAAACCCCTTTAAAACAATACAAATCATATTTAAATGCCATTTAAACCAATGGTTACATAATATTACTAGGCTGTTCCTATTCTATGGACATGCCATAGATTTGTGGAAAGACTTTTTCTTTAAAACCGAAAATAATCTGGTAACTCATAAGCATGCGCCTTGCAAAAATGCGACACAGCCACTAGCACCTTAAGACTACATCAAACACAATAATGAAACTGATTGATATTCATACTTTGTTTACCTAAAGTAACAAGTTATAACTATTTTTCCAGTTGACTAGTGTTCTTTGATATTGTAACGAAAGAGAACTCTTGGCCGACCCCCGTATAACGCTACACAACTCGAGGATGACGTAATCGAATATTCGCGGCATCGATGGAGGAGTAAAGAGAAGTCTAGACCGTACCTCGAGTCGGCGGCGTAATGAGCTGATAGCCAGGGATGGCTTGGCCTGGAAAGATCGAGAATAACGTGATTTGCTATTTAAGGCGGAGCGCGCTTTTATTTAGTTAGTTTTAATATAAATTCGATCTGTAACTTGTATAAATAAATTCGTATAAACGAACCGATGGTATTATTTTAACAGTAATTATGTGGCTGTATGAGACATTGTATAATATATAATGCGAAATTGCAATATTTGTAATCGCTTTACCTTTGATAATTTCAAGCATTGTAACACTGTGTATTGTTTGTGTATATTTTCGTGTAATCTGTTCTTTATCTATAAATTGTATTTAGGTATATCCATTTGCCGGTGGCTCGCCGCTAAAGAAAAAAGCTTCTTTGTTTACGCTCCTTTTCAATGTCTATTCATCCTTGGCTTGAAAAAACTGTATCTGTTTTAAAACAATGAGTCTCAATTCAAATCTGTTTTTCGACTTTGGATTATTAGAGTTTATTAGATTTATTATTATTATCTATACCTATTTGAGTGTTATACGCCTAACTTATTAGTTCCTAAGGTTGTATTATGCAATTTGTAATTTATTTAAATTTTGCAATATACAGGGTGTTTCATTAATAATTGGAAATAATTTAACTGTAGATTCCTGGGCTCCAAATATGTATAAGATTTAACCCAAATCACCTAGTCTGAAAATGCTTCTTACAGAAGCTAGATATCTTTGAAAAAGGCGTCTTTTAATTAGTTATTTAAATACCTTCAGAACGCTTCTATTTAGAGAAACCAAAGCTGGTACGCGTATTTATCTACCTTTTTTATCTTTAACTTTTAAGCCTTTGACTTTTGACACTTTTTATTTCAGAGATGAATCGATTTCCTCAATTGCGAATTTCTAGTACCGGTCATATGCGTCTGTTTTGAGTAGGTCCACGGTTATTTTATCGCATTATTTTTTGTGTCTTTAATTTTGAAACATTTTTGACACCATGATTTGATTACACTTTGATTTTATTTGATTTGACACTTTGATTATTAAATTATGAGGTATATTAATTTTTTTTAAATTTTGATCAAATTCAAAAAACGAAAAAATTAAAAATTGATTTTTCTAGAAAATGGTGTACCTACCGATATAAAGTAAGACTAACTTTTAGTAGTAGAATACCATACAATTTAATAATGCAGTGTCAAAAATGCTTAAAAGTTAAAGACAAAAAAGTTATGCGATAAAATAACCGTTGCCCTACCCAAAGAGGACGCATATGACCGGCACTAGAAATTCGCAATGTATGAAATAGATTTATCTCTGGAAGATAAGTAGCCGTACCAGTTTTCTTCTTCTTCTTCTTCTTCATGTGCCTTGTCCGTTGCGGACGTTGGATATCATCGTAGCAATTTTAATTTTGCTTGCAGCGTTTCTGAATAACTCGATCGATGTTAGTCCAAACCATTGGCGCAAGTTTTGAAGCTATGAGTGCCTTCTTCTTCTGGGTCCGCGTTTGCTTTCTATTTTACCCTGTATTATCAGTTGGAGTATATGATATTTATTATGTCTCATAATATGACCGAGGTATTCAAGTTTCCGTTTCTTAATTGTGTAACAGTTTTAGTTTTTCTAAATAGATGTGCTCTAGAGGTATTTTAAAAAAACTAATTAAAAGGCACCATCTTCAAAAAGCTCCAGCTCCCTTAGGAAGCCTTCCCAGGAATATACAGTTAAAATATTTCCAATTATTAATGAAACACCCTGTATTGTTTTGTTTTATTTCATTATCTTTTATTTTGTAATAATAGTGACGATTTGTGTAATTTCAGTAAACTGTATTTGTTGTTGTTTTTTTTTCTACTCTTTGTATTTACCTACGCTTTGTCCATAAAATTGTAAAATTTTCAGTGACAATAAAAATTATATTTCTATTCTATTGTATACACACGTTTTTGCTGCTTTTGTTGAACATTTTTTAGCACTATCCCATATCAGTCGTGGAAAAGGGCCACGCGACAAGCTTTGATAGGGGGCCCCTGTGGGGCTACCTACGCCACTGCATTGAAGAAAGTGACGAACACAACGATGAACGTCTGGAGGAAATGATACGGAGAGTATTTCGTAACGAGATGCCAAAGAGACGCGAGCCTAGATGTTGGAATTGCGGCGACGTAGGCCACATTCGTCGTAATTGTAAGAAGATCGTACAGCCGTCGGAAAACTAGAGCGGGTCGACACCAAGGGGCAACTGCTGACCTCAAGAACTAGACAACCTTACGTCCTCCGGTGGAATTCACAACTTATACATCGAAGGTCGTATCAATAATAGATGTAGATCGTTTTTGGTTGATACAGGTGCAACGAGAACTATCGCACGTCCAGACGTAATACGAGGTCATCATAAGATATCACCTGCAACAGTAAAGCTTAGAACAACGACTGGTGAGCTAATTAATACATATGGCTAGACTAATATGTCAGTATCCTTTGGCCAGACCAAAGTTGAACACCAAGTATTAATTGCCGAGGTCTCCGACAAGTTCATATTGGGGATGGACGTACTAAGAAAAGTTGGGGCAATATTGGATGTTCAAAATGGAGTTCTCAGGATCAATGGTGAAGAGTTGCCTTTTCACTACGACAAAGAAGATGTCATCCGCCTACTAACTACATGCGACGTAACCATACCCGGTAATAGTGAGAAAATTCTGATGACCATGCTTGATGGACACTGTCGAGAGAGAAGTTTAAGGATGGTCGAAGATGTGGACAATGTCGAGTTCTTAACGGCGAAAACTTTGGTAAAAGTTCGAGATGTCATCCCTGTAAGAGTTATGAATTTAAGGAAAACTGCTATCAAGTTAAGTAGAGGAGCTTTGATCGGACAGTGTGTTCCCGTGGCTTCAATTTGCTCTATGAATACCAATGAGAAATCATCGAAGTCAAAGTATCCAAAAGACCTTGTCGAGATGATCATTTAAAGATGCCAAGATCTTGATCATGAACGAACGGAAAAAGTGAGGTCTATGCTGATAGAGTATCAAGATGTTTTTGCTATTGATAAGAAGGATAAGGGTAAAACAAGCATAGTAACCAATAAAACAATAGTAACAAACAAGCATAAAATAAATACCGGAGACGGTCAGCCAATCAGACAACGGCCTAGACGGCTTCCATTTGCGAAAAGAGATGAGGCTGAAGAGATTATCAAGGATATGGACAAACAAGGGGTAATTGAACCATAGAACAGTCCATGGACATCACCAGTAGTTCTAGTAAAGAAGAAAGATGGTTCAACGAGTTTTTGTATCGACTACCGCCAGCTCAATGCGGTAACAAAAAAAGATAGTTATCCTTTGCCCAGAATAGACGATATATTGGATACTCTCTCCGGTTCTCGTTGGTTCTCCACACTCGATTTAAAAAGTGGATATTGGCAAGTAGACATGGAGCCAGCCGATTGAGAGAAAACCGCATTTTCGATAGGATCAGGGCTTTGGCAGTTCACGGCTATGCCGTTTGGTTTATGTAATGCTCCTGCCACATTTGAAAGATTAATGGAGGCAGTTTTAAGAGGTCTAAGCTGGAAAACATGCCTGGTTTACTTGGATGATGTAATTGTGGTTGGAAGGTCCTTTGATGAACATGCCAATAATCTAATAGAAGTCTTTCAACGATTGAGGGCAGCGAACTTGAAGTTAAGTCCGAAGAAATGTCACATGTTTCGACGAGAAGTTAAGTACTTGGGACATATTGTATCGAGTAAGGGTGTAACAGCTGATCCTGAAAAGATTGAAGCGATTAAAGATTGGCCAGTACCAAAAGATAAACATGAAATTAAAAGTTTCCTTGGCCTATGTACATATTACCGACGATTTATCAAAGGATTTGCCAATATCTCCAAGCCCCTAACAAAGTTGACGGAGGAAGGCAAAGATATACATGGAGTGAAGAGTGCCAAAAAGCTTTCGAACAACTACAAATGGCTCTGATCAGTGCACCGATATTAAGCTACCCGGGACAGGCAGGAAAATTTGTTTTGGATACCGATGCTACAAACAGTGCCATAGGAGCTGTTCTCTCCCAAATCCAGGATGGGCAGAAAAAAGTCATGGCTTATTTTAGCAAAGTCCTGTCGAAACCAGAAAGAAACTATTGCATTACCAGAAGAGAACTGCTGGGTGTAGTGAAGGCTTACGAACATTTCCATAAATACTTGTATGGCAGAAAGTTCCTTCTTCGAACAGATCACGCTGCTCTAAAATGGCTCATACAATTCCGTAATCCAGAGGGCCAGATGGTAAGATGGTTAGAACGATTATAAGAATATGATTACGAGATAGATCACAGGGCCGGAAGAGTTCATTCAAATGCTGATGCCCTTTCGAGACGACCATGCAGTGCAAATTGTAATCACTGTGCCAAATTAGAGGAACGATTTTGCCCCGTGAGACGAACCACCTTAATTAATGAGCAATGGCAGCCCCAACAGTTACAAGACGCCCAAGAAGATGATCCATGTATAAATAGAGTATTGGATTGGATGCGGCAAGGTGAGAGACCTAGTTGGCAGAACATTAGTGCATGTAGTCCAGATGTCAAGGCCTACTGGAGCCAATGGAATTGCCTGGTACTAAAGGATGATCTTCTGTACAGAACCTTTGAGAACGATGATGGTACAGAATCTAAGCTTCAGTTGATTGTACCTAAAAGTAAAGTGTCAGAAGTATTGCGTCAGTTGCATGACGGTACATCAGGTGGACACTTTGGTATTACGAAGACTCTGCAAAAGGTTCGATAACTGTTCTATTGGATGAACTGTAAAGATGATGTAAGAAGATGGTGCCGGAAATGTGAACTGTGTGCATCCAGTAATGGTCCAGTTGATAAAAAGACAGCACCCATGAGACAGTACAACGTTGGCAGTCCTATGGAAAGAGTAGCAATCGACATTGCAGGTCCATTTCCAGAAACCGATGCTGGAAATAAATACCTCCTGGTAGCCATGGATTATTTTACAAAATGGACTGAGGCCTATGCATTACCAAATCAAGAAGCTGCTAACATTCCAGAAGTACTTGTTAAAGAATTCTTCAGTCGATTTGGTGTTCGAAACTTTGAGTCAGCCCTTTTCCAAAACGTTTGTAAATTGATTGGTGTCAATAAGACCAGAACGACACCCCTGCATCCTCAATCAGATGGAATGGTCGAGAGGATGAACCGAACGATGGGTAAACACTTGTCCAAAGTTGTATCTGAACATCAGAGAGAGTGGGACCAACACATTCATTTATTCCTGATGGCCTACCGCTCGGCCGTGAATGAAACTACAGGTCAAACACCAACCTGCCTGATGTTGGGTCGTGAAGTTCGTTTGCCCTGCGACCTAGAGTTTGGCTGCAGACCTTCCGAGGAACATGTTGCAGGCGAAGAATACGTCGACCGCATGAAGTTACGAATGAACAACATTCATGAACTTGCCCGACAACACATCCAGATAGCCGGTGACAGAATGAAAGATCAATATGATTCTCGATGCAAGAATGAAAGCTTCGAAGTAGGTGATCTTGTCTGGCTGTATAATCCACAACGTCGTAGAGGCTTGTGTCCTAAACTGCAAAGACAATGGGAAGGTCTGTATGAAGTTAAGAAGAAAATAAATGACGTAATATACAGAATTAAGAAGTTGCCAAACGGTAAACCAAAAGTTATTTACATAAATCGTCTTGCACCATATGCTGGCTCCAATGAAACAGAAGAAGCAAGAGTCCTCCAACAGGAAATGAAAGATGCCGCACAGCCAAGTTTTAAGGAATTTATGTCAAATTACGCAGATAGAAAGAGTGCTAGATTCGGAGTGACCACAGAAGTTCAGCAAGATCTGTTTAGCGTTCCAGAAAACGTCTCTCTAGCCCACTGTGTTGCCCAAGACCTCGAGATGACTAAATGAATCTCGTCCGTATTCAATAGAAAGTTCGGCCGCCTGGACGAGTTAAGAAATCAGCAGCCTAAAATTGGAAGAATACTGCGATTGGAAGATGGTCCTCGATCTTTGCTGTATATGGTGACCAAGAAGTCTTATACGGACACGCCAAGCTACGAGAACATATGGTGTGCTCTAACCAATTTGAAGAAAATCGTGTGTAATTATGACATCAAAAATTTGGCTTTACCAAAAATAGGCCATGCAGTAGAAATCTAGATTGGAAGATTGAGGACCCTTCAAAGACAGTAGACTGTTACTTCTTCTTGAGAGGTATATGCAGAGCTGGAGAGTCGTGTAGATTCCGCCATCCTAGGCCTTCATCTAGAGTTGCTAATCGGGACGCTCAGCTCTTAAGAGGGGAGCAGTGTAACGAAAGAGAACTCTTGGCCGACTCCCGTATAACGCTAAACAAAACGAGGATGACGTAATCGAATATTCGCGGCGTCGATGGAGGGGTAAAGAGAAGTCTAGACCGTACCTCCAGTCGACGGCGTAATGAGCTGATAGCCAGGGATTGCTTGGCCTGTAAAGATCGAGAATAACGTGATTGGCTATTTAAGGCGGAGCGCGCTTTTATTTAGTTAGTTTTAATATAAATTCGATCTGTAACTTGTATAAATAAATTCGTATAAACGAACCGAGAGTATTATTTAAGAGTAATTACGTTATAATATTTTATAATCAATATTAGGCACCCTATAGTTCCATTAAAGAGAAGGGACTGATTAATGTTAGGCCTATCTCGAACAATCAAATAATTAAAGTAAAGTAGTGGGTTGTACTCGTATTTGTACTGTCTAAAAATGTAAATATAAATTGATCTGATAAATTTATTTATTATATTAATCTTTCTTTGTGCATTGGAGTTATTAAAAGCCATAGAGCACGAGTGATTAAAGTAGCAATGGTTAGTTTTAGAAAAATGCTTTTAATAATGGAAACACTGTGTAGTCACATGTATGTTTCATATCCAGTTAGAAGAAAGAATATTCCAAAAAGCTACGTCTTGCGATGGATAATATTTTGGACTTTGGTTGCTTCCTGTGGAAGTTTTGTTATATATTTCAGAAAACAATGGTTGTTAAAAAATTGGCCCATATCAATTATAATTTTAGACCAGTTTACAACTATAACTCCGGCATTTGTTAATTTTATTTTTGCCTTTGACCTTATGATTTTAAGAAGAACGAAATTTACAAAGTGCTTTCTTTATTTAGGAACATTGAAGACAAAGATCGAAAACCGTTTATCATATTCAACGAGCATTAAAACTAATCCACTATTATTGAAGTGTGGAATAGTTTGGTTACTAAACTGTATAACTATTATTTTTTGGATTGTCAATTTTTCTTTTGTATCAAACATAAGCTCTGTTATTCCTGGTGTTTATGGTATTCTCAATGCATCGTATATGTCTTTAATTACTTCTAAGGTAGTTTTGGATTTTAAACTAGTTTCTGAGATTATTTACTACTTCAATAAAAAGGTTAAAAACCATGTCAAACACTCATTTACCTGGATTATCATATCTGATGATTTAAGCAAATATGAAGAAATACAATTTTACTTGCTTGTCTACATGGAATTTCTTGAAATATTTAAATTGTTAGATGGGCTATATGGATACCATATCTTAATTATATACTGTGAAATAATAGTAGTTAATATTAATATGTGGAATTTAATATTAAAATCAAGTTTTCAATCTTTTCAATCTACTTTTCTTGCCTCTCCACTTGTTTGGCATATTGGCAGTTGTTTATGTTTGGCGTTATTATTTTTAGTAAGTAAAAATTAATTAATTCAGTATGTTATAATTAATAGGTATTAGTTATAATATGAACTAATAACTGTATAGATTATTTATGTATGTTTTGGGGCTCAAAACGATGTGGACCCCTCTGGCCCGTTTTTTGGATTTTGTTAGTGTTTTTGTGGCTTGCGTCTTTTATTAGTGTTTTTTTTTTGTAGCTGAAGCCGTTTTTTGTTTTTGTAGACTTTTTTTGAGGGCTGTCTAAAACATATAAAACCAACATTAGTAAATACACGGTGATGCAAAAGTTGAGCGCGTTGTTTTTATTTGATAGAGCTACGATTATCTAGAATCTAAACTTTATAACATGTTTGATATCTAAGGTTTTCTATTTGTGTCTTCTGTCAGTAGCGGATCCAGCATCGTTAAGAGGGGGGCCGATTGGTTAAATTTCTATAAAAATAATTGAATAATTTTATAATCTTTATATATATTAAAAAAAATAAATCACTTGGTTTGAGGGGGGGGCAATCGCCCCCATCGCTTCTACCTGAATCCGCCACTGTCTTCTGTACTTCCATCTATGGTACACATCTTACCTTAGTATCTCTCGCAGGATTCGATTTGGGTGGTCTTCTAGCTCAGCCAATTTTATCTTGGTTTTTCTTCCATAATATCCAGTACCCTTATTTGTTTTAGGTCTCTGAACAGAAACCGTTCAACGATTTATCTGGGCACATTTGCAGCTTTTCTAATCCGGCAGGGAAATAAGGCAAAAATATACCATGTTTGGGATACTTGAGCAGCCAGGTTACAAACGGGTTTTTTGGGTATTATATACCTAATACATTATAAATACAAAAATGCCCGTCACAGTTCGGACGAGAATTGTAGTTATTAACAAATAACGGGCAAAATGGAAGTTTTTTCTCTTAAATAGCTACAGGTAAAAATAGGGTAAATAAATATCTTATTTATAGTATTCTTCTTTTAGTAGATGAGCAAAGGTTTATAATGGCAGTTTCTAAATGTTGGTCCGATCATTTGTTGCTTCGGAAATTGCAAAATAAGACTACTATAACTTTTGTAAAAACTTCCTTAAGACTTTCGTATTGCATGATAAGTTAAGTCAAATAATCTATATAATTCACAAAAAAATTCAAGACGATTTGTCCTTTAGTTTAAAATGTATTCAATTTGTTTATCCTAAAGAGCTTTTTTTCGCAATGTTATTGTTCAGATAATAATAATGATATAGCAATTCTGTGAAAACCACATGAAAGAAGAATACTATATTTTCAAAGTATTTAAAAAAATCATTAAAAATTCATTCTTAACATTCCGAAAACATTTTACTAAAGTAGAGTCATTTTTTGGCTTAAAAACAATTTGAATAACTTTGTTAATATTCACTGTAGACTGTAGACTAAAACTACTTTAGGATTTGAAAAGCTGGTATTTTTACACGAATTTTCAAAGAAAAACTTTTTGCTAGGTTAATAATTACAGTCAAAGTTGGCCACTTTTTTTATTTAATTTACAGCTCCTTTGTTTATAACAATTAAGCAACCTAACTGCCGCCATTTTGAAGTTCAAAGTATGTAGTTTTGTGTAAAAGTTTGAGTAAACTTTGAGCTTTAAGAGAGTGGTTAATAAAGCTTTAAAAATGACGTCCTAACAAAATCGATTCGTGGTCGGTGGAGGGGATACATTAAAATTCGTGCACTCAAAAAATAAAATTGATTCTTCAAACATAATATGCTGCGATTAATATCTCCGGAGCTTGTTGATGGATTTTGATCATAATTTTTTAAATTTGTATATACTCGTAGTTTTATAGAGTACGTTATGTACACGTATCCCCACCTAACAATACAAAATGTCAGGGGGAATCCCCGTTATCACTCAGGGTTATGAAAAATAGATTGCGACAAATTCTACAAGATCTACAGAATTGCGACAAGATCTACAGAATATACATATATTATATGATTTCATATAAATCGGTCAAGCGATTTCGGAGGAGTATGGCAACTAACACTGTGACAGGAGAATTTTATAGATGTAAATATATAGATACCTATTAAAAAATAGGGGTTGGTGATAAAGGAGTGAAAACTAGGGTTGTATGTATTTTTTAATTCTACATCATAAAAAAGTATGGTAGATAATTTTGTCTAAAAAAATATAAAAAATATCAGGGGCAACCCCCCTTATAACTTATGGGTATGAAAAATAAATTACAACCAGAGCCGGCCCGAGGGCCGTGCGAGCCCTGCGCCCAAACAGGGCGCCAAGAGTTTGGGGCGAATTTCCCCCCTCCCCAAAAAAGATTACAATGCGATAAATTATTTAAATTATATCAATTTTTTAAGCCAATTATTCATTCATTTATGATGAATCAGTAATATTTCAGAAAGCCTTAGTAAGTTTTAATTTTATTATAGACAAATAATTTCCATGTTCAGAATCATCCAGCAGGTCTACCATTTCTTCGCAGGATCACCACATCGTTGGGATGTTCTGAAACAACACGTAACAAACTTGACCCTGAAACCTTTGAGTGAGACTAGGTGGGAGACTCGAATTAATGCGGTTGTGCCACTGGGATATCAGCTTGAGGAAGTCTATGACGCGCTTTTTGAATGTAGTCAAGACCAAAAAAGACCAGACGCATATGCAAGAAACACAGCTATAAGTATGGCCAACAAGTTGAAAGATTTCCGATTCGTCTGCTGCTTAGTAACGTGGCATATGATTTTGTTTAAGATAAACCTCATAAGCAACAATCTTCAAGAGGTTGACATGGACATAGCAAACTCTCTTGCTTTGATTTCATCAACGAAGCAATTTTTTCAAGAAACAAGGAGTTATGCAGGATTCAACAGAATATTAGTCGATTGCAGGGAAGGGGCCGAAATGATTGAAGTTGGCCCAGCATTCCCTAAAGAAAATGAACTGCGGCCGAGAAAAAAGAAGAAAATGATTTCTTATGAATCAACTGATGAAACAGTTCTTGATCCTGAGATCGTGTTCAAAACTAAATTCTTCTACGCGGTATTGGATCAGTGTATCTCTTCTCTAGGAGACAGATTTGAGCAGCTTCAAAACTATCACCAAGTGTTTGGGTTTCTACATTCATAGACCACAAGTAATGACAAAACCATAGTCATTAAATTTGTATAACCATTTTCCAATAGTATAGTATAGTTGATCCAAAAGATGGCATAACCCAGACATCCAAAGTGAAAGTTATCCTGCAACACCAAATTGTTCTATATGGTCCACACAATGTCCAGAAAAAAGTCACACCATTTTGAGCGTCGGGTTTGGGGGGAGAGGGGGGAGAGGTCGGTAAACTCGTAGTTTTTTACGGTTTTCGTCAATATTTCTAAAACTATGAGGTTTAGCATGAACAACCCTCTATACAAAATTGTTCTACATTAAATTTGAAATAAAAAGGTCCTATTCATAATCTTTCTAAAATGAATGGTTCCAAAGTTACGGAGGTAGTATATTATAACTGGTCCAAAAAAAGGCCTAACCCAAACATCCATAGTAAAAGTTTTTCTCCAACACCAAATTGTTCTGTATGGTCCACATATTGTTCAGTAAAAAGTTACACCATTTTGAGCGTCCGGTTTGGAGGGCAGACGGGGGAGAAGTCGGTAAATTAGTAGTTTTTTTAGGTGTTTCGTCAATATTTCTAAAACTATGCTTTAGCGTAAACAATGTTATATACAAAAATGTTCTACATGAAATTTAAAACAAAAAATGTTCTATACATAATTGTTATAAAATCAATGATTCCAGAGTTACGGAGGGTGAAAATTCGAGGTTTTTGATACTTTTTATATTTTTTGGGCAATGTATGGTATAACTATACCAAAAACCCAGACATCCAAAGTGAAAGTTATCCTTCAACACCAACTTGTTCTATATGGTCCCCATAATGTTCAGAAAAAAGTCACACCATTTTGAGCGTCGGGTTTGGGGGGAGAGGGGGGAGAAGTCGGTAAACTCGTAGTTTTTTACGGTTTTCGTCAATATTTCTAAAACTATGAGGTTTAGCATGAACAACCTTCTATACAAAATTGTTCTACATTAAAATTGAAATAAAAAAGGATCTATGCATAATCCTTCTAAAATGAACGGTTTCAAAGTTACGGAGGTAGTATAGTATAATTGGTATACAAAAAGGCCTAACCTAAACATCCAAAGTAAAAGTTTTCCTTTAACACCAAATTGTTCTGTATGGTCCACATATTGTTCAGTAAAAAGTTACACCATTTTGAGCGTCCGGTTTGGAGGGCAGACGGGGGAGAAGTCGGTAAATTAGTAGTTTTTTTAGGTTTTTCGTCAATATTTCTAAAACTATGCTTTAGCGTAAACAATGTTATATACAAAAATGTTCTACATGAAATTTAAAACAAAAAATGTTCTATACATAATTGTTATAAAATCAATGGTTCCAGAGTTACGGAGGGTGAAAATTCGAGGTTTTTTATACTTTTTATATTTTTTGGGCAATGTATGGTATAACTATACCAAAAACCCAGACATCCAAAGTGAAAGTTATCCTCCAACATCAACTTGTTCTATATGGTCCCCATAATGTTCAGAAAAAAGTCACACCATTTTGAGCGCCGGGTTTGGGGGGAAAGGGGGGGAGAAATCTATAAATATAAAAAATATCGTAAACCTCCACTTTTCACCCTCTGTAACTATGGAACCGTTGATTTTATGACAATTATGTATAAACCTTTTTTGTTTTAAATTTTATGTAGAACATTCTTCTGTAGAACATCCTTTACGCTAAAGCATAGTTTTAGAAATATTGACGAAAAACGCAAAAAAACAACTAATTTACCGATTTCTCCCCCATCTTCCCCCCAAACCGGACGCTCAAAATGGTGTAACTTTTTACTGAATAATATGTGGACCATACAGAACAATTTGGTGTTGAAGGAAAACTTTTACTTGGGATGTCTGGGTTAGGCCTTTTTTTGGACCAATTATACTATAGTACATCCGTAACTTTAGAACAGTTCATTTTAGAAGGGTTATGCATAGGGCCTTTTTTATTTCAAATTTAATGTAGAACAATTTTTTATAGAGGGTTCTTCATGATAAACCGCATAGTTTTAGAAATATTGACGAAAAACTAAAAAAACTACGAAATTACATATTTCTCCCCCCTCTCCCCCCCAAACCCGACGCTCAAAATGGTGTGACTTTTTTTTAACATCATGTGGACCATATAGAACAATTTGGTGTTGGAGGATAACTTTCACTTTGGATGTCTGGGTTTGGGTCTAACTATACCATACTACAAACTGTATTCAGGATTTTTAAATAAAATCTAAATGTATAACTTGTCAACTTAAGTTCAAATAAAACATGTTGTATACTACTTTGCATTTACAACCATAATTACAACCTATTCTCAGTCAAACAGAATATACGTGTAAAATTTCATAAAAATCGGCCAAGCCGTTTCGGAGAAGTATGGTAATTAACACTGTTACAGGAGAACTTTATGTATATAGAAGTAACTGTGAATGAAATAATAAAAGTGGCTAACTTTGACCGTGATGAACCTAGGCGAAAAGTTTTTTTGAAAATTCGTGTAAAATTACCAACTCTTGAAATCCCAAAGTAAAACTCTACAGTCAATATTAACAAAGTTATTCAAATTGTTTATAAGCCAAAAATGACTCTACATTAGTAAAATGTTTTC
The DNA here is from genome assembly GCF_917563875.1 of Diabrotica virgifera virgifera. Classification (NCBI taxonomy): domain Eukaryota; kingdom Metazoa; phylum Arthropoda; class Insecta; order Coleoptera; family Chrysomelidae; genus Diabrotica; species Diabrotica virgifera. The sequence continues at coordinate 76,862,959 of NC_065449.1, read as the reverse complement.
GGAATAATAAAAATGTCATTTTATCGATTTTTTTAAATAGTTTGAAAATATAACTATTCTTCTTTCATGTGGTTTCCACAGAATTGCTATATCATTATTATTTTCTGAACAATAACATTGCAACAAAAATTCATTGGGATAAACAAATTGAATAAAATTTAAACTAATTAACGAATCGTCTTGAAATTTGTTGTGCATTATATGTCATAGTTGGCTCAACTTTTCGTGCAAAATCAATTTCTTAAGTTCATTTTTGCAAAAGCTGTAGCAATTTTTTTATTTTCGAAATTTTAGTTTCATTTTGCAATTTCCGAAGCAACAAATGATCGGACTAAAATTCAAAACTGCCATTTTAATCCTTTGCTCATCTACTAAAAGATCAATATTATAAATAAGATATTTAATTACCCTATTTTTACCTGTAGCGGTTTAAACGAAAAAACTGCCATTTTTGACCCTTATTTGTTAGTAACTAAAATTCTCGTCCGAACTGTGACGAGCATTTTTATATTTATAATGTATTGGGTATATAGTACCCAAAAAACCCACTTGCAACCTGGCTGCTCAAGTGTCCCGACCAAAACCTTATTTCTCTGGACTATAAAGCAGTTGTTGTGTATTGCTTGTATCTCCTTTTTGTTGCTTTTACTTATGTGTCCCCATGCGAGATATTAAATTATCAGTAGTAATTGCACAAGAGCTCTGAAATTATTGAATTTTTCCCGAGTGACACTTTGACAGTTTTAATTTCACGAGCCGAAGGCGAGCGAAATTATGTCAAAGTGTCACGAGAGCAAAAATTCTATATTAATTTCAGAGGTCGAGTGCAATTTGTTGCGATTATTTCATGAATAAAACTGTTCAAAACCAAAATTTTATTGTAACTTATTTATGTAAGTACCATTAAACGCACAGTTTTTATAAATATTTGACGATTGAAAGCCATCACTTTTATAATTTTTAAAACATTAATTGTCATTAATGTCACTGAATGTATTTTTTCAAAGCAACGAAGGGCATCTGACGTAATATGCTTAACCACGGGAGATTATCAAAAATTATCACCTTAATTTGCATCTCTGTAGCTTTCTATTGGTCAGAATATCCTATGAATGAAATAATCATCTTAATTTTGTTTTGCATAGTTAATTTGTTTCTTCTTCCTGTGAGTCCTCTTATTGAGACTGTGGCCGTTGCTGTTTTCTGGACGATCATAGCACTACTAGATATTTTGCTTTGTTTTGCCATCCGACGGGTCTGCCTTGCACTGTTAGCTGTTCTTCTGGGTCACCCCCTCTCTTTTTGAAGATGACTGTTATGTCTTCTCTGGATTTATTGATATTTTCCATTGGATACTCCATTCTGCTATTGTATCTACACTAGGTTCGCTTTCAAGATGCAGTAGAAATAAACAAACCAAGTCACGTTAAATGCTACTAGGAGCACTCCCGAATCATAATTTACAATGTATAAACTTTGAAAATCATGATTTGGGATTTACAATGTATATACATTGTAAATTATGATTCGGTTGTGCTCCTAGTGGCATTTAACGTGTCTTGGTTTGTTTATTTCTACTACATCTTGAAAGCGAACCTAGTGTAGAGCCGTCTGTTGTTATAGGCTATTGATTATGTTCAAAATAAGAGAGCTAAAAGGAACTACAACGTTAACGGGATTTTATTATCTCATATGGTCAATGGATCTCCAAATTTGAAAAAACCGTGGAGTGCTACCATTTAAATGGGTGCGTTTTTGAGAAAGGGGTGAATTAGTCCCTAGGCACAGGGTGAATTAGAGTTAGTCCTATCCACTTTTGGTACAAACACGTCTACAGGAAAATTGCTCCAGGTTAAATTTACTATCAAAATATCACATTTCAAAGTCAAAAATATTTTTTTTCAAAAATATATTCAAAATAAAAGCAAGAGAAAAACACGAAAGAAAGCAATTTTGTTTTTTGCCCCATAACTTTTTCCACAGGTATAGGCATTGCTTCAGCGAAAAATAACTATCATCAATCCTCTTTAAAATGAAGTTTGGTAAAAGTCTCTAGGTTTTATAGTTTCCGAAATTAGTCCTGTCGCCATGGGGGTACAACGGCCTCCTTAATTCAGATGGACTTACCCAAGTTTTTTTATGTATTTTGACCCGTAGAACACGAATTTTTTGGGTAACAGTTGATCCGGATGTCGATAAGATTGTTATAAACAAAGAACTTGAGGAATTACATAACAGCGATTTTTCGTAAATCAAAACATTTTTTTGTATTTTTTGGGTGATTCTCAACAAAAAATGGTCTTACAAGTTTTTTTGTAGGATGCACAGTTTTCGAGATAAACGCGGTTGAACTTTCAAAAAATCGAAAAAGTGCAATATTTGGCCCGAATAACTTTTGATTAAAAAATAAAATAGCAATTCTTATTACTGCATTTAAAAGTTCAAGTCAAATTCTATCGGTTTTGATTATTTGCATTGCTAAAAATTAAGTTTTTGTTTGTTAAACAAAGCCATAAACACATAGTGTTTCCCGTGCCCAATGCATGCGTTTTAATGTAATACGTAATTAGTCCTGTCGCCAGGAGGGTACAACAGCCTTCTTAATTCAGATGGACTTACCCAAGTTTTTTTTTATTTATTTTGACCCGTAGAACACGAATTTTTTGGGTAACAGTTGGTCCGGATGTCGATAAGATTGTTATAAACAAAGAAGTTGAGGAATTACATAACAGCGATTTCTCGCAAAACAAAACATTTTTTTGTATTTTTTGGGTCATTCTAACCAAAAAATGTTCAAAGTTTTTTCGTAGGATGCATAGTTTTCGAGATAAACGTGGTTGAACTTTCAAAAAATCGAAAAATTGCAATTTTTGAACCCGAATAACGTTTGAATAAAAAATAAAATAGCAATTCTGCTTACCGCCTTTAAAAGTTTAAGTCAAATTATATCTGTTTTGAATATTTGCATTGCTAAAAATTTATTTTTTGATTGTTAAAAAAAGCTATAAACACATAGTGTTTCCCGTGCCTAATACATGCGTTTTAATGCATGCTACTTAGAAATAGCCCCTCTTGCACTTTTACCTCCTCTACGTACTCGTTCGATTTTAAATGAGAAATCATTTTAACATCACTCAAGCACTAGGTGTTTATAGCTTTGTTTTAACAATAAAATAATACATTTTTAGCAATACAAATAATTAAAACCGATATAATTTGACTTGAACTTTCAAATGCGGTAAGCAGAATTGCTATTTTATTTTTTAATCAAAAGTTTTTCGGGTTCAAAAATTCCAATTTTTCGATTTTTTGAAAGTTCAACCACGTTTCTCTCGAAAACTATGCATCTTACGAAAAAATTTGTAGGAACATTTTTTGGTTAGAATGGCCCAAAAAATACAAAAAAATGTTTTGTTTTGCGAGAAATCGCTGTTATGTGATTGCTCAACTTCTTGGTTTATAACAATCTTATCGACATCCGGATCAACTGTTACCCAAAAAATTCGTGTTCTACAGGTCAAAATACATAAAAAAAACTTGGGTAAGTCCATCTGAATACAGGAGGCCGTTGTACCCCCCCTGGCGACAGGACTAAATCTACTTGCAGTCACTGAAGGTGGATATGAGCTATTACCTCCGATTTCGTTGAACCTCCATCGATTTGCTGGAAAATTGGTGAGTGGTTAGAGGATATATCAAGAAACAAAGGTGACATGGTGCCAACTTGCGCTTTTACCCTGGGGGTGGGTGCCACCCCTTCTCGAGGGTGAAAATTATTTTATTAAAAATAATTACATAATTCGATAGAGGGACAAATTCTAAGTGAAATTTGTTATATAAAGTTATTAAAATAAATCGAAACTTTTTGAGTTATTAAAGATCAAAGATTTTAATTTTTCGTGAGTAAAATGCATGTTTTTAACCAATTTTTCATAAATAATTTTGTTTTGTTTTGCGAGAAATCGCTGTTATGTGATTCCTCAACTTCTTGGTTTATAACAATCTTATCGACATCCGGATCAACTGTTACCCAAAAAATTCGTGTTCTACAGGTCAAAATACATAAAAAAAACTTGGGTAAGTCCATCTGAATACAGGAGGCCGTTGTACCCCCCCCCCCCCCCCCCCTGGCGACAGGACTAAATCTACGTGCAGTCACTGAAGGTGGATATGAGCTATTACCTCCGATTTCGTTGAACCTCCATCGATTTGCTGGAAAATTGGTGAGTGGTTAGAGGATATATCAAGAAACAAAGGTGACATGGTGCCAACTTGCGCTTTTACCCTGGGGGTGGGTGCCACCCCTTCTCGAGGGTGAAAATTATTTTATTAAAAATAATTACATAATTCGATAGAGGGACAAATTCTAAGTGAAATTTGTTATATAAAGTTATTAAAATAAATAGAAACTTTTTGAGTTATTAAAGATCAAAGATTTTAATTTTTCGTGAGTAAAATGCATGTTTTTAACCAATTTTTCATAAATAACTCAAAAACTATAAGTTTTTAAAAATATTGAATGGGTTGCATATGTAAGTCCATATTAAATGAAGTAAAGAAACACAGACTTACTCACAATCATTTAATAATACTTTGACGACCGGTTTCGATCTCTACACTATTCAGATCATCTCCAGGTCGTCGTTACAAGTAGTTAAATGCTACAATTAAAAGAAAGCCAGAGTTAGAACATTGTCTGGTTGTATCAAAATGCAAATAGAAAGCCAAAAAGCCAAAAAGCCAAAAAGAAAGCCAAAAATGCCATAAAATTTTTCAAAGTTCGCCGCCCACAGCATTTTTGGGTCATTTTCCCCATTATTTCGCAAACATTGTTCTGTAACTTTTTTCTACGCATTTCTAGGTATAAATAATGGTACATTAAGTAGAAAGAGAAATCAATTACCTTTAAAATGGCCTATTGTATAAGATTATATGGCTCTATTTAAACAAGTTATGCTTTTTCAAGATTTTATACTTTTAATGATTTTTGATATTTTTAATGATTATTTTTTAAATTTCTCATTATGACTTTTTTTCTTGTACATGTAAGTATATACATTGTGGAATAAAAAAGCTTAGTTTCTTTACTTTAAAATGGTGTATTGCAAAAAATTCTAGGACTATTTTCAAACAAGATATCCGTAGGATATCCAAGGGTATCCGTAGTTTTAGAAAAATTTTATTTTTTTTTTATTAGGAGAATATAATTGCATATTAGAACGTAATTTTTAATTCCAAATAGCTTTTCTTAACAACACTTTTCCATATTGTGAAATATAAAGGTACTCATAAGCGAAATTCATATTTTTTTACCTACCTCGTATACAATTGATAAAATTTTATATCTGATGATTGCATTTTAGGTTTTAGATTATGCAGAAGAGCATTTTATAAAGAATATTTTTTTCATAAAGTTAATAATAAAAAAGGTTTCCATATGGTTCCAACTTAGTGGGACCTATTATTTCATGTGTATATAATATGTCACATTTTGAAAAAGCATATTATCTTGTTTAAAACTAGTCCTCGAATTTTTTGCGATACACCACTTTAAAGTAAAGAAAATATGCTTTCTTTTTTATTGTACAATGTATATACCTAAATATACAATAAAAAAAGTTATGAGAAATTTAAAAACAATTGTAAAATATATCAAAAATCATAAAAAGTATAACACTTGAACAACCATATACTGCTTAAAAATTGCCATGCAGCCTTCTACAATAGACCATTTTAAAGGCAATTGACTTTTCTTCCTATTAAATATAACATTGCATATACTTTAAGCTACGTAGAAAAAAGTTACAAAACAATGTTTGAGTGTAAGTGGGGAAATTTGAAAGATCATATTTTGGAAACTATAAAACATAGTCGTACCATCAATGCAAGACTATCACAACCCAAAAATTTCCATTTTTTGTTTTTTATGAATCTGTAATGGTAATGGGTAGTCTAACATAATGCAAGAGTATTATAACTTAACATTAATATTGTTTAATAATGTCTTATATTAAATTTTGAGTTATAATTCTCTTTCATTATGTTAGACTACCCATTACCATTACATATTCATAAAAAAAAAATGGCAATTTTTGAGTTGTGATAGTCTTGCATTGATGGTGCGTAGTGATTTCTACCAAACGCTAATTTAAAGAGAGGAAGAATGGAAGTTTTTTTCCTGTGAACCAATGGCTATGCCTATATCCCCGTGGAAAAAAGTTATGGGGCAAAAAACAAAATTGCTATGTCTCGTGTTTTTGTTCTTGCTTTTCTTTTGAATATATTTTTGTAAAAAAATATTTTTGACTTTACAGTGTGATGTTTCGATAATAAATTTAACCTGGAACAATTTTCCTGTGGACGTGTTTGTAAAAAAAGTGCATAGAACTCACCCTAACTCGCCATGTGCCTAGGGACTAATTCACCCCTTTCTCAAAAACGCACCCCTTTAAATGGTAGCACTCGGTGGGTTTTCCATATTTAGAGGTCCATTGACTATATGAAACAATAAAAGCCCGTTAACGTAGTTCCTTTCTAAAATACATAATCGATAGCCTATTGAAGTATTGGTTGGTAGGTACATAGTATATACAGTGCTAGTCAAAAGTCCGTACCCCCCCTCGTATCTTTTGAACGGTTATACCTATAATAGTGAAATTTGGAGGGAGGAAATAAACGGACATAAGCTTCTTAACTAGTCATGACAGGTGACGTAATAGTGACAGATATCTTTACAGCGGCACTGTGACAGATAATTTTAAATGGGACCTTATGACAAGTGATACATCGTTTGAAAGGTATTGAAAATACCTATTCAGACATACTAATTTCGTTTGAGTTTAGGCTAATTTTGATGAATAAATGAAATAATATAAAATTGTAGTTTCGCATTTAATTAATAAAAATTCTAAATTCCGCCTATGATTACTTGTCTAAAAGGTTGATGTTGTCGTAAAAACTACTAGAGAATTGAAAAACGTCAACTTTTTTGACAAAAAAACCATAGGCGGACATTTGAATTTTTATTAATTAAATGCGAAACTGCAATATTATATTTATTTAATTTATTCACCAAAATCAAAATCAACTTAAACCCAAAAAAATTAGTATGACTGAATAGGTATTTTGAATACCTTTCAAACGAGGTATCACTTGCCATAAGGTCCCATTTAAAATTATCGGTCACAGTGGCTCTGTAACGTCATCTGTCACTATTACGCCACCTTTCATGACTAGTTAAGAAGCTTACGTCCGTTTATTTCCTCCCTCCAAATTTCACTATTATAGGTAAAACCGTTCAAAAGATAAGAGGGGGGTACGAACTTTTGACTAGCACTGTAGTATATGGTAGGTACATAGTAATAGGTTGGCTACAGTATAGTTATGATATACGTCAATGACAAGAATTTTAAGCAAGACAAAATGGTTGTATCATGTTGATTTAAATAATAAATAAATAATCCATAAATAAAATGAACTTATTTTGTCATTTCTAAACTAAATATCCCAAATCTGTTGGTTCCTTAGAGGTACATCATAGTTCATGTGTTTTACCGCCATTGCAGGGTCATCTGTATAAAGGTCGAGTCGTGTTCTGAGTGTTCTGGAATATCTATACATATGCTATATTTATGGAAGGGGTGTTAAGACCTCACCTTGTGGTACTCCAGCTTGCGGGGCTTTATGTTCAGATAGAACTGGACCTAACTGGACACTGAACCTTCGTCGCTTAGGTACAAGGAGATCCAAATGATCATACATAAGAATGCATTATATGCTACATATAACATTCAATAAGTTTGTGTGCCTACTTAATTAACGTCAAGCCATATACAGTTTTGGAAATGGCTTGAAGCTCCAAACAATATTTTGAGCTTTCATCACGTAAAATCTAGATCTAAATAAATCATACCTGGTGTAAGTGTTAAATTTCATACTTCATATTAATAATAAAGATAATATTTACAAAGAAAGTTTAAAACAAAAAGCAATTTAAAAAATTTTGATTTTAATAATAATACTATTAAATTTTAATAAAATTTAATAAACTGTAATAAACTTTTTATTTCTCTTTTTCAGTCTTTGGGCGCCCTTATTATGTCAGCAGCTGACAAAATAAACAGAGAGATTAAAAGAATAAACGAAGTTCTTCTTGATTTACTTCAATTCGATCTAATTTTTATTAAGGATAAGAAGAAAGCAGAAATTAAAGAATTGGTGTTACTAATGATTAATATAAACTTTGCGGAAAACTATGAAATGTCTGCTGCAGGATTTTTTCCCTTAAATTTTAATTCTCTCTTTTTAATCATTGGATGTATTCCTGCATACTTACTAATTATCCCTAGACAAATTTAACTTATCAAAAAGTGTACACACGCAATTGTCCTTGGGCCCACTATTTAAAAAAAATGATCACCTCCATCATGAGACTTTTTATATTCAGTTATTCATGACGAGTCGGACAACTTTTTCTAATACGGAAAATTTTCGGGAGGGGGCGTTTCGTAAATAAAGAGGTTTCTAAACTTGGTGCATTCGACAACTGCAATACTAAGTCCAAGTAATGAACCTTAAAATAGTACAAAACCTCGCAATTTTTACAGAATGGATCGATTTGCTTGAAAATTTGAGAATAAGTAGTGGATAGTCCAAGGATCCAAATCTATATGATACTGAAAGGCAGGGCTGCTTTATCCATTAGGCAATATAGGCAGCTGCCTAGGGCGGCAAATTGTGAGAGGGCGGCACAGGGGCGTCATATGAAATTTTGATTGTGGGGGGGGGCAAGCATTAGGTATATAATAGCATCATCATCATCAACCCGTACGCGTCCACTGCTGGACATAGGTCTCCCTCAGCTCTTTCCATCTTTCTCTGTTTTTTGCGGCTTGCATCCAGTTGCCGACAATACGTTTCAGATCGTCAGCCCATCTGGTTGGTGGTCGTCCTCTGCTCCGTAGTACTTCTTCTCGTGGCCTCCACTCGACAATACGTTTTGTCCATCGGTTGTCTGACAATCTGGCGACGTGTCCTGCCCAATTTCACTTGAGCGACGCGATTCTTTCGACGGCGTCCGCTGTTTTTGTTCTACGACGTATTTCTTCGTTTGGGATTCGGTCCCTCAGGGAGACACCCAACATCTGGCGCTCCATAGCCCTTTGAGTTATGCGAATCTTGTTCACTACCTTTTTTGTGAGTGTTAATGTTTCCGCTTCATAAGTGAGTACAGGCAATACACACTGGTCAAAGATTTTCCTTTTCAGGCATATGGGTAAGTCCGATTTAAATACATAGCTCAGTTTACCAAACGCTGCCCAGGCTAATCCTATGCGACGTGGGAGCTCGCACGTCTGGTTATCTCTTCCCAATCGAACTTCATGTCCCAAGTACTTATAAGATGCAGTCTGCTCAATATTCATTCCATCAAGAACAATATTATGATTTACCACCAGATTAGTCATTATTTGCGTCTTGTTGATGTTAATCTTTAGTCCCAGTCTTATTCGTACCTTCGAATCGATCGCAGGCTATCATTTACAGTGAGAACCGGATTTATCAATTTTTGTTGAATTATTAAAAACTCGTTAAAAATTTAATACTCGTTAAAAATAAAATTTTATAGTCCAGTGAATTTTTAAATAAACAAATTAAATTGGTTCCCCCATTATGGGGGAACAAAGTTCATTAGGGACGTCCTCTCAGACGAAAGACATAGATAGTGTAATGGAAAATAATAGTTTTCAACCTAGTGCTACTTTGCCGATAGAAAAACAAAAGGATATCAAATATTTCAACTTGGTCTCAGATAAGTACAATTTAGATAATATTTGGGTTTATATTGTAAAAATTGGGAATGAAAGTGGTCTGTCCAGATTGCATCCTATGTCGATAGGTCACCTACTATTTAAGACCCTGAAACTTACACATATTAAAGAGATAAAAAGCATTAGCCGTAATCGTATAAAAGTTTTGCTGTCATCACGTTTAGAAGCTAATAATCTTGTCAAAAATAAATTATTAGACGCTCAAAATTTAAGAGCTTACATTCCAAATCACTTGTTGGAGGTTAAAGGGCTTGTAAGGGATGTAGACACCCAATTTGACATTAATTATCTTATGGAAAACATTGAATCTACCTCCAAAGTTTTAAATATTTATAGGACAAAGCGTAGAATCCAAAAAGAAGAAAAAATTGAATACGTAGATAAAAAAACTATAGTTGTCACCTTTGAGGGTAATATCTTACCCAACTATATAGGTTTTAATAGAGTTTATTTTCCGGTAGAACAATTTATTGGTAGGGTCGTTCAATGCTATCGATGTTTGAAATTTGGTCACGTGTCAAAGCAGTGTAAAAGTTCCCAGGAATGTTGTATTTAATGTGGGCAAACTAAAACTACTAACCATACTTGCGATAAAGCTATGTATTGTATACATTGTAAAAGTAATGAGCATGTTACGATCTCAAAAAGGTGTCCCTTTTATGAAAAACAAAAAAGATTAAAAGTATAATGATCGAACAAAAGACTACTTTTTTAGAGGCAAAACATTTGTGTGAACAATCATTTTCTGGTGTTATGAATCAAAATTATTTTTCTTTGCTTGAAAATAATGAACAAGAATTTCCTTCGCTTCCAAAAATTAATAAAAATTCTGTCTCCACTCAGCTAGGCCCACAGACCAATAAAGCGCGCTCTCTAATATCTTCTCAATTGAACAATAATTCACATGCATCTGTAGGAAAGAAAAGGAAACCAAATTCTCCTATCATACAATCTCCTATTCATAAACCTATCTTTCCCTTTACATTTGGACCTGCCCAGCCTTTACCGGCTAATCCACATAAACCCAATTATAACAAAGTTGAAAATAAAAATCAGTTGACAAAAACTATAACAAATTTTATAATGAACCTCTTAGAACATATTCGTTCAATTGAAGATATAAAAACGTTAGACGATAAGACTATAATTAATGAATTAGAACAGGTTTTAAATACTGTAAACAATAATAGCTTCTAATGGCTGTACAAAATATTTTAAAAATTGGTCAATGGAATCCTAGATCTATTATGTCAAACAAAAACAGTTTAATGCAATACGTAAACAATAAAAAAATTGATATTTTGCTAATTAGCGAAACATGGTTTAAAAAAGATTCCCATTACAGTTTTAATGGTTATAACCTAATAAGAAGAGATAGGAAGGAAGACCGGTTTGGTGGCGTTGCGATTCTTATCCGTAACACAGTAACCTTCAGTGAACTAAAACTAAATTATAACTTTAATTCTGATATTGAAGTTTGTGGCATCAAAACAAACTTTAAAAATATTGAACTCAATATATTATCTATATACAAACCTCCTAAATGTAAAAGTACAGTATCTGATTGGGCAAATATATTTTCACAGGTCATTGGTTCAGTAGTTATAGGTGGAGATTTCAATGCACATCATACGATTTGGGGATCTAATTATAATGATGCAACTGGAATACAACTTATTAAAACTGCAGATAACTTAAATTTTACAGTAATTAATAATGGAGAACCTACCATTTTAACTAAACCAGATCAAAATAAATCGGCTATTGATGTTACTTTCGTTACAGCTGATCTAGTCAATAAAATTAATTGGTCTATACATACAGACACCTTGGGATCGAATCATTGTATGATCTATATGGAAATTACCGACATTCATTTACCTGAAGAAATTATTCCTAAAAGTAAATGGAATACAAGAAAGGCTAATTGGTCCATGTACGAAATTTCAGCAGAGCAATTTTTCAATAACTATTACCAAATGGAAAATACGTCTGACAAATATAATTTTTTAATTGATTGTATAAATTATGCAGCTCAACTATCAATTCCACAATACAAAGCTTATAAAAACAAAATCAGAAATTCTCCGCTGTGGTGGAATACAAATTGTGATAACATTATCAAGGAAAGAAAAGAAGCACTTTCAAATTATAAGCAAAACCGTAACTTTGAAAATTACTTAAAATGCCAAGAGAGCATGGCTAAAAGTAAAAAAAAATTAAAGGAAATAGCTAAAGAAAGTTGGAAAAACTTTGTCTCAAACTTAAACAAAAACACTCCTTCCTCAACATTATGGAATCAAGCTAGAAAGATCAATAGAAAACCAATTACTAATCCAACATGTCTTAATGATACATTAGTCGATGAAATTTTTGATCAAGTTGTTCCTCCATCAGTCCAATTACTAAAAAGCTACAGCTATGCTTCAAATGAACAAAACCATTTTTTGCTAGAACCGTTCAACATTACAGAATTAGAATATGCTCTCAAAAATCGGAATAACACAAGTCCAGGTTTGGATAATATTAAATATCCCATGATACAACACCTTCCAAAAATAGCTAAACTCTTGCTGCTGGAAATATTCAATGAGATGGTCAAAAATGGGAGTTTAGTTCCTCAATTTCAGGATGTCATTATAATACCAATACTGAAACCAGGTAAAAATCGCAACGTGGCACAATCATATAGACCTATATCTCTTATGTCATGCCTTCTTAAAACAGTCGAACAAATGATAAAACAGAGATTGGAATGGTGGTTAGAAAAAAAGAAATTACTTCCCAACCTTCAATTTGGGTACAGAAAAGGAAGAAGTACTTTAGACGCCCTTTCAACATTAGTGGTAGATATACAAGATACATTTACAGACAACAATTATTTACCTGCAATATGTATGGACATAGAGGGTGCATATGATAGAGTCTGTCTAGATATATTAGTTGAAAAATTAGTCAAAAATTTCCAAATACCAGCTCAACTAGCAGGAACAATATATAATTTTTACTCATGTAGAAAGATATATCTCAGAGCACATAACAGTAGTCTCATAGGTCCACGATACAATAACTTGGGGCTGCCCCAAGGATCAGTATTGAGCCCTTTGTGGTTTAATTTGTACACTGCTGATCTACATAATAGCCAAATTGAAAACTGCACTTTGAAGATTATACAATATGCTGACGATTTCCTTGTATACTCTTTTTCAAAAAAATTTGATAATTGTATACAAACATTAGGTAAAATGCACAACTTGTCAAACAATTGGTTCCAACAAAATGGATTTGAAATTTATTTATTTATTTATTTATATATATTTAGGAGCAAAGCTCATTACAATAAAACATTACAGAAGATATGAAGAACTAACAAAATATTACAAATATACGTAAAATACAATAAGATACAATAAACACTACGACAATAAAGCAAGTCAAAAAGTAAAAATAACAGGTAAAAATATATAATCACAAGTTTAAAATATTCAAGAACATAAAACTAGAGGGTGCAATCCTTTAGCGTTTTTAAAAATCGCGAACTATCCGCAAAGAAATCCACACAATTGGAGCAAGCATTTGCCTGTCTAGAAACCCTCGAGATGAAAGAATTTGCAGTGAAGTTAGTTCTGCTGATGGGAGTATGAAACGTAGATCTTGAACGTGTGATTCTGGAGGGAATATGTAAACCTACTTCCTCCAGGAGCTCAGGGCAGTCGTGAATTGAATTTATAATATTATACAACATGTACATGTCCTTCTTTTTCCGTCTGCTTGATAAGGTGTCAATGTTAAGTTCTAGTTCAAGATCCATATAATTCCAGTCTCTACGGTTTGTTTTGAATGCGACGAACCTAAGGAATAGGTGCTGGATCCTTTCAATCTTACAGTTGTATGTCTCATAGGCGGGTGACCAGACGCAAGATGCATATTCCACGATCGGCCTCACCATTGCACAGTACAACAGTTTAAACGATCTCAACTGCTTAAAGTCTTGGGAGCGTCTTTTAATAAAACCTAACAGTTGAAGCGATTTTGAGATGATATTGCTTATATGAATATTGAAAGATAGTCCAGAGTCAAGTGTAACTCCAAGATCTTTTATGGATGTGACTGTTGTGATATTTATATCACCTATTTTGTATGTGAAAGAGATAGGACGTTTCGAACGCGTGAATGAAATGTGAAAACATTTGCAGGAGTTGAGAACCGTGTCATTGTTGCTGCACCATTCATTCAACCGATTCAAATCGGACTGAAGCCTTAAACAGTCGAGTGGATTCCTAATGTGGCAGTAAAACTTAACATCGTCAGCAAATAAAAGAAATTTCGCATATTGGAAACAGTCTTTTATATCGTTAATAAAAACATTAAACAACAAAGGTCCAAGATGAGATCCCTGCAGTACGCCCGAAGGGACAACTATTTCGTAGGAAAAATAGCTGTAGAGCTTGACGATTTGTTTTCTGTCCAGAAGATATTTCCACAAACAAATCTAGTGTTTGCATTTTCACACGACACAACTTACCAAATATTGATAAATTACAATTAAGCAATCATGAGTATAGTTTTCAAACTTCTATCAAATATTTGGGGATGATACTTGACCGAAAACTAACATGGAAATCACATATTGAGTTTATGCTAAACAAATGTAATCAAGGAATAAATTTTTTAAAAGCAATTTCAAAAACGTGGTGGGGAGCAGATGTTGAAACATCATTACTTTTCTACAAAGCTTATATACGATCAATCATAGATTATGGTTGTGTACTCTATGGCTCTGCATCTGATCGGGTCCTAAGCAGAATCGACGTAACACAAAATACAGTTCTGAGGATTTGTTTAGGTGCTATGAAATCAACTCCAATTAATGCGTTACATGTCGAAGCTTTAGAGATGCCACTGAAATATAGAAGAGAATATCTAAGTAAAAAATTTATTATGAAATTACAACATAAAGATCCTTCCCTTCATATAAAAATAAGCAAATTGAATGAAGCTGATTGGACGAATAAATATTGGACACACAAGAATTCACCTCCACTTTGTGAAGCTTTTCGCAGAATGTCAAACTTTGATGTTACTTCAAATCCAGACGAAATCTTAGACTTTGAAGATTTTCCTTCTTTATTACATTTGCTAAAAGTAATTAAGCCAAGTTATCATGAAAATGCAGCTATCAGTCATAACATCTTAAGAAGTATCTTGGACGTTTTTTCGGAGTCTATAATTATCTACACAGATGCGTCGAAGTCAACTTTTGGCACTGGATGTGCCTTTTATGTCCCATCAAACAATACAGAAAAAATGTATAAAATAAATAATGCTTTCTCAATATTCAGCGCTGAAGCAATTGCAATTTATCAAGCTTTATTATATTTTATGAATACAGAAAATAAGTCTACAGTAATTGTTTCTGACTCACTTTCCGTACTGACAGCTATTCAGACAATAATATTTCCAAGTCATAATTTAAACAACTATATCTTCCAAATTAAAAAAATACTTTATGAAATCTATAAAAAACGAAGAGAAGTGCATTTCCTATGGGTTAAAGCACACATAGGTATCACCTGTAATGAACATGTTGATTTATTAGCAAAAAAAGCCATCACACATGGATCGTTAACCGGACATAAACCTTCTAATCCAGATATATGTGCAATTGTTAAAAATGAAGTTAACGAACAATGGAGACGAACATGGAACGAATCTAGCAAACATAGTTCCTCACAATATGCGATGATTCAACCTAAAGTGCCTACTGAGTACTGGTTTAAAAATTATTCGGTTCCCCGTAGATATATAACTTCCATTATTAGAATAAAATTTGGGCACGCCTGTTATCCTTTTCATCTGGCGAAAATTAACATTTTATCTTCAAATCTATGTCTAGACTGTCAAAAAGAGGGAGACTTAAATCATATATTTTTTGAGTGCTCAAAGTATACTCAACAAACTAATAAACTAATTGAAAATTTATTAAAATATAATATATTTCCACCTCATAATTTATGTTACCTACTTTCTCTAAATAAGAAAAAAATATATGACTGTTTAATGGAATTTATTTGTAAAAGTAAAATCAACCTTTAAGCATTATCCACACATGATTATTTACCTTTGTTTTATCCCATATGTATTTACCTCCTATCCGCGACCTAGCCTAGTTATGTCTAAACGAAATGTCTTGAAGGGTCCCTAGACGAGAAGAAGCAAGTGACCCTGTCTTATTCCTACCTTAACTCCTGAATACAATAATTACAATATTAACAACCACCTTTACGGTAACGTTTCTTTATCTTTCTTATTTTTGTGTTGTTATATATTTTTGAAATGTTTTTAGTTTTTAAAATATACTTATTGTGACTGGCTGAGTGGCGACAGCCCATGCCAAAAAAAAAAAAATCTTTAGTCCGACCTCTAAGGAAGCGTGATATAACTTGTTCAACATTATTATTGCATTATCCATACGATCGGCTATAAGGACGATGTCATCTGCGAATCTCAAATGACTGAGCTTCTCTCCATTTATGTTGATACCATATTCGTTCAGATCTGCCTTCTTAAAACTGTGTTCTAAAAGGGTTGTGAACAGCTTTGGTGAGATGGTGTCTCCTTGCCGTACTCCTCGCTGTATATAGAATTTATTTGTTTGTTGATCAGATAGTCTTACGCTAGCCGTTGCGTTGTGGTAGATATATTTTATCATGTTAGTATAGCGATAATCTATTCGGCATTCTGTCAATGCTTTTAACATTTTCTGCTGGTTTATGGTATCGAACGCTTTCTCGTAGTCCACGAATATCAGTGCCAATGGTTTGTTGTATTCCGCAGACTTCTCGATCAAGTTTTTTATTACTAGTAAGTGGTCGTTAGTGCTGTATCCGGATCTAAAGCCAGCTTGTTCTCTAGGCTGATAGAAGTCTAACTTAGCCTCCAGTCTCTTTTTGATAATTTTTGAGAAAAGTTTATATATGTGTGATAGCAGACTGATAGGACGGTAGTTTTTTAGATCTGTTATGTCACCTTTCTTGTGCAATAAAACAATGACTGCATTGTTCCATTGAGAAGGCGTTTTTCCTTGGTAATGCATTCGGTGAAAAGTTTGGCCAAAACCTGGATAATTTTATTTCCACCTTGTTTGATTGCCTCGACCACTACTCCGTCATAGCCAGGGGATTTATTATTTTTCATTTCTGAAAGTGTCTTTTTAACTTCGTATGGTGTTACTTCTGGCATTAATTCTGATCCCTGGTTTGTGATTTTGGACAGGAGCTGATCTTGCTTTGCGTTGGTGCTCTCATACATTTCGCGATAAAACGATTCGACAACCTTAAGGATTTCGGCTCTATCTGTAGCAATGCTGTTGTCTTTATTTCTTATTCTGTACATATTTTTGTTGCCAATGTTATTCGTATTTCGCCGCAAAACTTTTAAACTTTTGTTTTCTTAAATTATTTGAGTTATTTCTCTTGTATTGTTTTCTCTTATGTCTTTTCGGATTGACCGGTGGATATAATATACAATACATTATATATGATGTAATGATGAAAACTGAAAGCATTTTTTGTAAATTTCAGTCATTTTCAGTTTCAGGGGGGGGGGGCAACTGCCTCCCCTAACCCTACCAAATGACGCCCCTGGGGCGGCAAAAATACTGTACAAAAAATATTTGTATTTAAAAATTAAAATCGAATAACAAATATGTATATTCATCATTCATCCATCAATGAAATAGAATAGAAGTGAGCATTCATTTCTAAATAAAAGAAATTGCATTCATATCAAAAATAAAACAAACATAGCATTATGTTATCTTAAACCTAACACTATTCATCCAAAAAGAACGGAAGTAATAAATTTAGTGATTATTGGGCCGCCAGAAGCTCGGCAAAGACGGTGAATTGACTGAACACATCAATATTGCACATATTGCAGAAACTAAAGATTACAGTAGGAAATCGAGTTAGAGTTGGGATTTTCAAACTGTATTATTACAAGTAGATAACATTCGTGTCGTCGCACTGACATAATACTCCAGCCAGGGAAATAGGCAAGAAATAGACCATGTTCGGGACAACGAAATATCAAGATAGCTGACTTCTTTAGTTATTGTTGACTTGACCTATAGGATGAAAACCTACGTGTTTCCTGCCTAGAGTTCGTGTTTTTTAGTTATTAACAATTTAGTGCAATCAACGCGATTTTTTCCATTTTTGCACTCAATTAAAAAGCTAAATAGTTCATATAAAATTACAAAATTTATTTTTTTAGAACATTGAAAAACCTTCAAAATGGCAATTTTTGAAAGTCAAAAAGTAATTTGTTGCTTCGTAAACTGCAAAATAACTGAAAATCGTTATTTATTAATAACTTTTACTAAAACTAACTTAGAACTGTAGTGTTTCACTTTACTCAAAGTTGGGTATTGGGATACTTAACAAACTCCCAAAATTTGACACCGATCCATTAATTAGTTTAAAAGTTAGGTATTCTATTTGTTTATCCCAGATACCTTCGTTTTGCAATAACAAATGACAGAAAATAATGAAGATAGGACAATTCTGCGTATGCCAAATGAAAGTAGAAAAGTGATACTATCAAAATGTGTTAAGAAAAGATAGAAAATTATCTAATATGTATAGTAAAAAATATTAGTTTATAAACATTTACAATAACTTTAAAAATTTTGTCCGTAAAAAACATCTTCTTACATAGGTATTCGTAAAGATGATATTTTACTCGAATTTTTAAAAATGTAGTTCAAATGATGACTGGTCATAGTAAGTGAAGGGGGAGCTTCTGCGTTGATTGCACTAAATTGTTAATAATTAAAAAACGAACGCGAACTCTAGGCAGAAAACATGTAGATTTTCATATTATAGGTCAACAATTAAAACAGTTGTCAGCTACCTGGCGGGAGCCGAAAAATGCACGAGTTCAAAAACTAAAAAAGCAACTTAAAACTACTACCATTTTCTATATCTTGGGATCTACTCAATGGATTTTGATATTTCTTCTTTTAATTTGTATGTACTTTTGTGTACATTACAAATTTGCAATTTGTCTAGACATTTATTAATTATAATAAACAGTCTAATTTTTTTAAACAATTTTTGAAAAAATAAACTTTTCTCAAAAATCCATTTTTTGTAATGATACTATCATTATTAATCATAGAAAAAGTTGAGGTATATTTTAATGAATAAATTATGTTCAATAAATTATTATTTAATAAAAATAATTTATTTATTAAAATATACTTTAACTTTTTCTATGATTATTAATGATATGATTAAGAAAATAGATATTTGGAAAAAAATAATTTTTTCAAGGAATGTTTAAACAAAGTAGACCCTTTATTAATTAATACATTTATAATAAAATTGCATGAAATGTATGTAGAAATTACCTACAAATTAAATTGTTAATAATTAAAAAAAACGGAGGTGAACTCTAGACAGGACACGGGTAGGTTTTCTTCCTATAGGTCTACAATAACTAAAAAAGTAGTCAGCTACCTGAATATTTCAGTTATTAGGAAAATGATGTAACAGTGTGAAACAGCTTCAGTGAAATAACAGTTAAAAATAACGGCTACTGCTATCGCAACACATTCCTATCTTATACTAGTGCAAATTGCAAATTATACATAATCAAAATTTTTCATTATTATGTAAAACATTATGTGTTTGTTTTCACCGGTCAAAAGTGAATTCATACCATACTGTGATTTTTGTTCTTCTCACTTGTGTAATAGTACATTATATACCGCGGGACTGAAGTAGTACATTTAATCCTGAAGGTAAAGTTTATGGCCCGACCGCAGGGAGGGCCATAATTTACCTGAAGGATTAAATGTACTTCAGTCGCAAGGTATATACGATACTTTTCGTACTTCCGGTATGATTTTATTAATTATTTCAATAATTTCAATCAGTTTTTTCTCTCTTCAACTCATTTAATAAACTGTCTTTAAAATAAGTTACCATAGTAACATTGCGTTGTGACAGTTATAATTTAGAAACATTGTCATTACTAGTGTCATTGTAAAGAAACATTGTTATTGATAATTATTGGTATCATGAGTGAAGAAGGTGTATCTGATATTGATAAAAGAGCAGCCGAAGTAGGTGAAGAATTGTTACCACCGAAATCTAGAAAACTATACGAGCAGCAGTACGATGCTTTTAAAAAGTGGTGCCGCTTAAAAAATGTGAGACAACCTACTGAAAATGCGCTGTTAGTCTACTTCGATGATAAATCAAAAGCGGTTTGTGCCTCAACTCTCTGGGCACATTACTCAATGCTGAAATCGGTTATTAACATTAGAGAAGATATTGATATAAGTAAATTTCCAAAAAAATATCCCTTAAATTCGTTTGTTTGTGATTTAATCGTTCCGGGAGTTTCGTCAATATTTAATCCCGGAGGGATTAAATGTGACACTTTAGTACCTGTCACAAGGGAGTGAAGTTGTCACTTTAGGCCCGGAAGTACGAAAAATATTATTTTTTATAAATTCTACGTTCCACTCTCGGCTCGGTAAGTAAGAAATATTCAGATTTTAATTCGGAAAAATGAAAGAATACCCATGAACGAACATATAAAACACGCTGTATTTTCCTGTCACCGTGTCACAAAGAAAATTGTCCAGTGCAAGTACATGAAACAATAATTAGGTATTACATGTACTTGCACTGGCCAATTTTTTGTGTGACACGGTGACCGGAAAATACAGCGTGTTTTATATGTTCGTTCATGGGTATTCTTTCATTTTTCCTACTGTATGTATTATATTTACCTATATTTATTATAACTACTGGACCAAGAGCTAGCAACGTCGGAAAAAAAGTATTTTGACAACTGGTTCTTTAATATAATATTATTCCCTATGCTTCCTCGAACACCGTACCGGCCATCTGGCTACTGATACAGGTTTACCTGTACAGGTAAATATATCGAATTTAAAATTATTTTTTCTACAACCGTGTTAAAAATGCAATTTTTAGCATTCCATTGGAGCGTTAAAAATGCTACTTTAAAGCACTAGCAAATAAATTAGATGGTATTTGGTATTATTGTACAACCGTGTTAAAAATGCAATTTTTAGCATTCCATTGGAGCGTTAAAAATGCTACTTTAAAGCACTAGCAAATACATTAGATGGTATTATACCGTCTAATGTATTTGGCACTAGTGCTTTAAAATTTTTAAGCCACTGCAGTTGCAGTTAAAAGTGAATTGTCAGTAACATTAATATAAATAGTACAACTTGCGCAATTTGAAAAAGGTGGTTTAAAAGAATTTTTAAAATTTAATTTAAACTGTATTATTGCATTTTTAACACGTTTGTAGAAAAAACAAGTTTATGTAACGGTATAATATGTTCGCTAAGAATTTTTAGACATTCCCCTCGAGTGTAGACAACCAGTTCTACCTTTTACAGGTCATAGGTTTTATGGTTTCAGCAATTAACAAAAATATTGTATTTTATAAATTTATAACGTTTGTAGAAAAAATATTGTATGATATACGTGTTAAAAAGTACATTTTTAAGGCACTCATGTGAATTGCAGAATTCGCTTCGCTCATTCTGCAAACTTTCACATGCGTGCCTTAAAATTGTACTTTTAACACTTATATCATAAATAACTATTTGGGCAAAAAATTTTTTGTCATTACTTTTTAAACATTATTAGAAATATGAATTATAATTGCCAGATATTTCTGTGGTTTAAAAAGTAATGACAAAAAAATTTTGCGCCATAAAATAATTTTAAAATCAATATACAAGTTGATTGATTAGTGTGATAATGCTCAGTAGTTCCGCTATAGTAATAGATAGCAATAAAAGTTATTAACAAAAATTGTAGCCAACTTTGATCTTCATATTACGAAATTAGTTAGAATGTTACAGGGTGTTCGACAACATAGTGGCAGACCAAACTTATGTTTTTTTTTTAATGGAACACCCTATATTTTATTTTATATTCGAAATCCTCGTAACTTATCCATCACAAAAATATAAAGGTTTGTTATGTTATAAATATAGGGCTTTTACAAAGGTATAATAAATTTTCTATGAAAATCGTAACAAGTTCAGCTCGCTGTATAAATAAAAATAAGCACAAAAGCAATGGTTTATTGGTGCCATATATTCTTTTGTTGGTTGTGAAAATTTTTAAGAATTGTTGATATTACTAATTTTCTTTATATCGAATACAGCGTGAGTTAAAACGCAAGTACATTCTTTTCCCAGAAATTTTAAATGGAACACCCTATATTTTATATATTCGAGATATTTTCATTTTTTAGCCCAAGATATTAATTAGGATGTTCGATTTAAAATTAATGCAAAAATAATGTACTTGCGTTTTGAATCACCCTGTGTTCGATATGAAGAAAATTAGCAATATCAACCATTTTTATAAATTTTGACAATCAACAAAAAAATATGGCACCAATAAGCCATTGCTGTTGTGCTTATTTTTATTTATACAGGGAGCTGAACTTATTACGATTTTCATAGAACATTGGTTATAACTTTGTAAATACCTTGTATAACAAAACAAACCTTTATATTTTTGTGATGGGGAAGTTAAGAAGATTTTGAACATAAAAAATAAAATATAGGGTAATCAAACAAGCTTACATTTTAGAAAAATTTAAGCTTGTTTGATTTTTTCCGAAATAATGCAAGTTTTCGATCTGCATTGACTCCCCTATGAAATAAATTTATTTACCCTTATTGTTAAAGTATCACTTATAGTAATATTGTCAAAAAAAAATGCATGTCGTCTTTTTATAATAGTAATATGTAACATTACGCTTGATGTAAAATAAAGAATATTTTTAATACATTTCCAAACAAAACATTTCTTATTTAAGGGACCGTTCAAGTATTACGTAACGCAGGTTGGGGGGGGGTCAAAAATCTTCAAAAATCTTCAAAAATTGCGTTACATAGGGGGGAGGGGGTCAAAAATCTTCAAAATTCGCGTTACGTAATACTTGAACGCTCCCTAAATAAAAAATTCTGCTTGCATTTTTTTTTCGCAAAAATGGTACATATTTGAAGGGCGGCTACTAGAGAATTGCCTAGGGCGGCAATTTACCTAAACGCGGCCCTGCTGAAAGGCGCTTTTACCATGGGGTTGGTTGCCACCCCATCTCGGGGGTGTAATTTTTTATTATATTTTGACCGCAAAAGTTGGTAAAAACATTCATTCTAAGCAAAAAACGTTCTATACATTTTTTTGATAAAAATTAATAGTTTTCGATTTATTCGCTATCGAAAGTGTTAGTTTTATATCGAAAAAATCAATGTCTTTAATAAGCTTTCTGCTAATAACTCCAAAAATTGTCGTTTTATCAAAGCAACTTTACTTAACAAACATGTACCATTTGAAAAAATAAACAAAACCGTTTTTTTTTATTTTCTTGAAGACCAATAGTAATCGAGCTATACTTTATTATGTGTTAGCCCTTCTTCGTCAAATGGTAAATATTGTAGTTTTAAAGTCAAAAGACGGGAAAACTATGCATTTTTCGAGGATAACTTGTTCAAACTAATTTAAAGTACCTATTTAAAAATATCCATCAATAGAAATAAAAAAAGTATCTAGCTCAAAACTTAAGTGACTTATAATGAAAAGAATGTCAGTCCCTATTTTTTTCAGCGAATATCTAATCTTCGGGCTCAGTGGAGGATGATATTCAGTAATTGAAACACCAATAGCACTTAGATTGTTTATTGATAGCGGTAGACACCAGGGTAGTTACCCCGAGAGAACGTTATAGTACTGATATGTGGCTTGTACGCGAATTAGTTGAAGACTCTTATAATGCTACATATTGACTGTATGAAGGAATGAAATTAAAGGCACATCTGGCCTGGTTGAGCTGATTCTAGTGAATGATTCAAAAAGTATGTTCTCTCTTGTTGGCAACATGAATTGGATTATAGCCCACACGACAAAAGAACAATGGTTTTTACTTAGTCAGCTAAATTATTGTCCATTGACGAAAATATTGTTTGTGAATTGCAACAATTAAACAAATTAAATAACCCGCACATGTTTAAATATAATAACAAATTGGTTGATGTGATATACGGGGTGATACAAATATACTGTTAAATATCAGATATGAATAATGAATGTTTGAGATTTAACATACTGCCGGGCGAAGTAAATAATAACGAGCCATCAGTACAACAACGCTTACAATGATAATGAATAATGATGAATAAAGTATTTATAACATAATAGGTTAATGTAATGTGTAATTTAAAGACACTAGTCTTTGAACAAATTATTAATACTCCAACTGCAACACCTTAGGTAATATTATCAAAATTAAATCTGAATCAGAATTTAAATCAACAACATTCAAAGTTAAACTTCCGATTCGGTAAAGGTAAATGAAAAGGTATTGAGTGGGATATATATTTCAATGTGTTAGGTATTGTATTATAATAATTGTATTATCTTATTATTATTATCGAATTGTATTATTAGTTATTTTATTATTAATATTCTCGAATTTTACTACGAGCTCTCACGAGCTTCATAACATGCCAGCTGAGTTTTTGTAAACTCGTGTTATATGGCACATATTATGCTAATATTTCCTAAACGCTAATGCATTTATTAATTCAACGCAGCCTTGAACGACATAAAAGTTATTAATGATTGTTTTTAGTAGAGGGTTGTATTATTCTGTATTTAATATTCTTATTTTATAGCATTGTGTTTATGTGTTTATGAATTAATTATATTGGTCACCTTTTGTCTTATCTTCTGGTATGACCCTAATTGAAGTATTAAGTTATCAACCCTGTAGTTGTAAACAAGAGTTGTATAAGTATTGTAGAAAGGTGTAAAATAAAGTGCAAATAAAATCTACTGTAGTTAGTAGATTCCTTGGAGCGGGGCAAAAAATCCCTCCATCTGCAAAAAATTATCATAATTCCATAATTCCAAGTTCCGTTAGCTTATTTTATCCATCATGTAAACAATCCATTGTCGTGCTAGATCTGCAGGACTCAAAGTGGGATCCGAACTACCACCCTAGGTCTTCCTCCTAGCATCCTCCCACACGACTTAGTTTTCAACCCTTAAGGTCAATCCCTATCTAGTTTGCATACATTCCCGAAAAAATTTGCATCAGGCGCCGAATTCTTCTGTTGCTCACGGTGGTTGTAAGTCACCCGAGTCCATTGCCTGTTTCTCCCACTGTTAATAGTTTTTCTTTGTTGAGCTTGCCATGCTCCTCTATTATTTTGTATTCTAGTTTTATTCCGATAAGTTCTTCTTTCATATGTTTCATGTTTGTTTGTATTTGTATAGTTTACATAATGATTCCTCCTCATATAATTTCCTCTTTCGTATTTATTAGTATTCTTGTAATATTTTTTCTTGTTTTCGTTAATTTACTAAAAGTTTGGCCCCGATACATGCTCGTATAACGACGTCCATTTACTTTTGTGTTTCTGTAATCACGATAAGTCCTCGTGCCACGTCTTCCGTTTGCGTTAGCAGTATTGTCTTTGCTTCTGCATCTCCCTCTTCTTTCAGTGTTATTTTTGTAATTTTCCTGTATTACATTTTCACGTTCGTTCCGTCGATCGACGTTTTGTATTGAACTGTATTGTTTTGTGTGTGTATTCTTATATTCGTGTCCGTTTGGTACACTTTTTCTCCTCCCTTTATCCCTACTGTTTCTTCGGGTTTTGGAGTTTTCTATGTTTTCTGTTTGTACAAGTGTTTCTTGAACCTTAACGTATACAGTTGCCCCTGATAAGCAGCTTTAGTTTTCTGCTTTCACAATTGTCATTGTTTTATGCTCTGTTTTTTGAGTACTGGATTCCTTTCTTTGTGTCGTTCCTGACACTATCCATCCTAGTCTCGTGTTTTGGCTGAGTAAGCCGTTGCTTAATCGGTCCATATCCTTCATCAGTATGTAGCTATATTCTTTGACCCCTAGCAATAAATTTATTTTCCCTACCTTGTGGTATCTTGGGTCTGCAAGTAGTGCATTGTTCTCGTTAATATATAGTCCTGTAGGATTATGTCCTGTTCCAGTAGGTATCTTGTTATTTTTTGGAAATGAGTTCCGATCAAAAGTTTCATGCTCCAGTTGGCTGTCTTTTCTCCAGACAAGCATATTCCCGATATGGTTGCCTGTATTGGCTGTCTTTTTGTTCCTAGCGCTGTCGCCGCTTGTTCCGTTATAAATGCGCACTGTGACCCTTGGTCAATTATTGCTCTCATTATGTGAGAATCTCCCTTCGCATCTCTTATGCGTACCACTGCTGTGGCAAGGAGTGCTTCACCTTCCTTATGGCTTGCACAGTTAGCTAAGTTCTGACCTCGGTATTGTGTATTGCTGTTCCTCTTCCCATTGTTCTCTTGCGTATTTTCTCGCCTTCCGTTATTTTGTTCTCTGGCGTTATTCGAATAACTATTTCCTCCCCTGTCCCTGTCCGAGTGGTACCCGTTTCTCCTATTGTTCGATTCTCTTCCATTTCTTTCTTGTGCTTGTTCTCCTTTCGTCTCATTTGAGCTCCTTCTATTTCCCGTGTTTCCTCTTTCATAATGTAACATTGTGTGGTGGTCTCCGCCACATTGTCTGCACCTCTGCTGAGAAAGACATTGTTTTTCTTTCTTATGTGCTTGGCAGTTCGCACACCATCCTTTTTCTCTTATTATTCTCTTTCGGTCTCTTGTATTGAGTTCCTGAAATTCTCTGCATTGTGCTAATCCGTGATCTCCGTTGCACATCACGCAATTTATTCGTGTTTTTCTACCCATTCCTCCTTGTTTCTCTTGTCTCTTTTCTGATTCCAGCAGCTCCAGTGTTTGGAATCTTCTCTGTATGAATGTTTGTGTTGATTTGTACGTCGGTATCTCTCTACTGTCTCCGATGTGGTTTTCGTATAGTCTCCTGGTTTCATTATCCCATTTTGTTATGCTTATTCGAGGTATCAATGGGCTCCATGCTTCCGTGTCTGTTCCTAATCCTCCGATGGCTTCCAGACACTCATGGAAGGTGTCATGTAGCAATTTCAGTGCTCTATAGAAAGCTTCCTTTACTTCCTGCGCTAGTAGCATCCTGTCTATTAGTTTAAATAGTATCATCCTCGGGTTTTCATACCTTTACGGTTTGAAACTTACGGTTTGTTTCCGTTTCTGGACGTTGTATCGCTCCTCTGTTTGTAGTTTCTGCTCTGGATGCTTTGCTGATCCCCTGTTTGTAGTTTCTGTTCTGGATGCTCTGTTGATCTTTTGTTTGTAGTTTTTGTTGCGGATGCTCTGCGGCTCCCCTGCTTGCAGTTTCTGTTCTGGATGCTCTGTTGATCCCATTGTTTGTAGTTTCTGTTCTGGTTGCTTTGCCGATCCCCTGTTTGTAGTTTCTGTTCTGGATGCTCTGTTGATCTTTTGTTTGTAGTTTCTGTTGCGGATGCTCTGCGGCTCCCCTGTTTGTAGTTTCTGTTCTGGATGCTTTGCTGATCCCTTGTTTGTAGTTTCTGTTGTGGATGCTCTGTTGATCCCTTGTTTGTAGTTTCTGTTCTCCCGGGCCCAGTGTCGTCTATCTGCTACTGGGGTTGTTAGGTGTGGACTGTAGCTGTAGGTTTATTGAGTCTTGTTATTGCCTCGATGTTTTCTTTTGCTCGATGAGGACCATGTCTAATCACTACCACACTCTAACTCCGGGAGCATTAAATACCTCGAAGAAATGAACTTAAAGGCACACCTTGCCTGGTTTAGTCGATTCTAATGAATGATTCTAAAAGTATGTTCTCTCTTGTTGGCAACATAAATTGGGTCATAGCCCACACGATAAAAGAAAAAAGGTTTTTACTTAGTCAGCTAAATTATTGTCCATTGCCGAAAATATTGTTTATGAATTGCAACAATTAAACAAATTAAATAACCCGCACATGTTTAAATATAATAACAAATTGGTTGATCTGATATACGAGGTGATAAAATATACTGTTAAATATCGGATATGAATAATGAATGTTTGAGATTTTACAGCGAAAAAGTGATAGGAAGCAACCCCTTATCACAATCCTAATTAAAATTAGTCATTGACCTTAATTGGTCTTCTTTATTTATGTATTGTTAATAGTATGGTGGTTAGGGTGGTTACCCCCTATGATGGGGTTGATTAAGTTGAACACTATTTACCAATCATATATTTATTTGCCAACACTAGATATACCAGTAACGAGTTGGTGGACGAAAGTCTATATTCTAACTACATTGATGGTTAAATAATGAATGGCGAATAACGAATGAACTCCCGTTTACTTTCTCTGTATCTATAAATAAATCGTAATTAAAAGATGAAGTTTGATCCTAATAGCATTATTAATAGTATTTAAAAAATATTAAAATATTACTAAAAGATTTTTAAATCGAAAACTTATTGGTCCATTTCCTTGGTAACACCTCCAAGGCTTCTAAAATTTGCAAACCAAATAGATGCTGAAGCGAAGAAGATAAGAGGGAATTCAAAAAACTTACAATTCACGACCTTGTCTGTTCAGCTGGTAAATTCGAAAATAAAATGGACCTAGTTACTCGAAGGAGTAAAGACCAATATAAAAATAAAATAAAAATTTTATTTTTAATTCAGTTGCAATGCGAAGGCAAAACAATCTTACTTTTCAATTAGAATACGGAGCGCAGTCCAGTCCTCTGAATCGCGATTTTCGGCTCTTATTTGAGCCTCATCGGAGAGAACGTAGGCTTGTGTTACCAAGGAAATGGATCAATAAGTTTTCGATATAAAAATCTTTTAGTAATATTTTAATATTTTTTAAATATTATTAATAATGCTATTAGGATCGAAAACTTCATCTTTTAATTGCCAGATGACGCTAGTCACCTAATATTTTCACTTCAGTTGCGATGGGTGGGAAAAGCTCTCGGTGCTGATCAATTGGAGCATGGAGAACAAGCCTACGTTCTCTCCGATGAGGCTCCAATAAGAGCCGAAAATCGCGATTCAGAAGACTGGACTGCGTTCCGTATTCTAATTGAAAAGTAAGATTGTTGTGCCTTCGCATTGCAACTGAATTAAAAATAAAAATTTTATTTTATTTTTAAATCGTAATTGTTTTGTTATGATTTCACCCCTGACTGTGGCCATGAAATATTAATAATACCAAATTGCTGACTCCTTTGTTTTTCAAAACGAGTGGTCTACATTGCAGAATCAATGTCACCTACTTTTACGAAATCAAAACAATGCGTGTATAATATTTGTTTGAGACTTTAAAAATTAAATCGATATAGATTAATCTTATTTTTGAATGCTAATATAAATCCTGTCAATAGGTTCTAGAAGTTTGACCGGCTAAGAGTGATTAGTTTTTAAAAAAATTGAGTTAAAATCGAATAACGAATTTTTGTAGTTTGGAAAAAATGGCCTTTTCTTCAGAATACAAAGACTAACATTAGCGATACGAAAAAATTTTGTAATATGAAATTGTAGCTTATTTAATTTCCAAGAACCTGGTTTGCAAAATTTTTTTCTATGGCAAAAATTGAGTAATCTATTGACAATTAAAACTTAAAAAAAATAGAAATCCATTTGGAAGCATAATAATGTAAGTTAGCGGTGTTTTTAGTCATTGGCCTTATTCATTCTTCTTTATTTTTGTATTAATAATAGATTCTAGAAGATTGACTGGCTTATTATTCTGGGCTGATTATCGGAGAATAGGCCATTTTTGGGAAAAGTTATTTACCAGCAATTTTATTGCTGGAATCAAAGCTTATGATTATATATATTAATAATATAGGTATGCAAAGTCCGCAGCTAGTGTGCTACTTTTTGTAAACAAAATGGCGCCCGAAAATCGTGTTTTTTCAATTATTGCTCTATAACTCCGAAGATTTTAACTTTACAACAAAAACACTCAAATAAAAATTCACCGCAATTAAATTCTGCATAGAGATATGTTTTTCCCGATCTGCTCCGACGAAAATTTTCTTTGGAAAATGCGGGTTTTCCCAACAAAATCTTTAATTTTCAAATAAAGTTTTAGATAAATAATTATCTACCAATAATTAAATAATTTCGTGACTTAAAGCCTTCTTGGTTTAGATTATAGTTCCAGAAGCTGGTGAAAATTGAACGAATATGTTAGCAACAATTCAATTGTTAATTAATAATTTACGGTCGCAATAATAACCAAAATAATTATGATACACTGATCAAACTTTGAAATCTTATAAAGATGAGATGCCTATTTAATATTTTGTCGACAAAATATAAATTTTTTATTTTTTTGCATAATCTTTAAATGTTAAAAAAAATAGTTATAAACAAATTATCGTTTCTCAGAAAGTTTTTATTATATTTTAATTTTAAAAAATAGTTAAAATGCGTATTTCAAATATCTTGAAATTGAATGCTTTTAAACTTTTTTGCAACCATTTGCAAAAAAGTTATGAAACAGCAAAGTAAACATACGATTACTAGGGTGTTTATAATTCTTTTTTAATTCTTTCAAACCGTAAAAGTGAGTTTAAAGTACAAGCTAATTATTTACAAAAAATATCGATTATTAGGTTAAGGGTTATATATTAATTAAAGATTATAAATATATTTTTTTGTAATTTACACGCGCTTAAGTAGACTAATACAGTATTGTAGCTAACATTTTTACTCGAAGCGACGGCCGCCGCGCGACGTACACTTAATAAATAAAATTATAGTATTATGTATGCTGCGTGTCAGTAGCTTCGAGTGAACATTTTAGCTCCGGCTCAGTATCAAGCCTACTTTCGCGCTAAAAATTACAAAAAAAAAGTATTTTAATCTTTGATTAAAATATAACCATTGAACTATCCTTTGTGAGTAATTAGATTGTACCACAGACTCACTTTTAAGCTTTGAAACAATTAAAACAAATTATAAACAACGGAGCAATCGTATATTTATTTTGTTGTATCATAACTTTTTTGCAAATGGTTGGAAAAAATTTTTAAAGCATTCATTTTCAAGACTTTTGAAATACGCAGTTTAAGTATTTTTTAAAATTAGAATATAATAAACAATTTCTGAGAAATGTAAATTTGTTTATAACTAATTTTTTTAAACATTTAAAGATTATGCAAAAATAATGAAAAATTTATATTTTGTCGACAAAATATTAAATAGGCCTACTTTATAATCTTTCTAAGTTTGATCAATGTCTCATGATTATTTTGGTTGTTATTGCGACTGTAAATTGTTAATTAACAATTGAATTGTTGCTAAAATATTCGTTTAATTTTCACCGGCTTCTGCAGTTATAATCTATACCAAAAAAGCTTTTATTTCACCAAATTATTTAATTATTGATAAATAATTACTTGAACAAAAAATTTATTTGAAGATTCGAGATTTTGTTGGGAAAACTCTCATTTTCCGAGGAAAATTTTCATCGGAGCCAATCGGGAAAACATGCGTCTATATAGAATTAAATTGGGGTGAATTTTTATTTGAGTGTTTTTGGTGTAAAGTTAAAATCTTCGAAGTTGTAGACCAATAATTGAAAAAACACGATTTGGGGGCGCCATTTTGTTAATAAAAAAAGTAGCACACTATCTGCGGACTTTGCATACCTATATTATTAATATATAGCAGGGGTCACCAATTAGCGGACCGCGGTCCGCATCCGGACCGTGAGCTACTTTTGTGCGGACCGTCATTAAATTCATAATATAGCGTTTGGCAATTTTGAAAATGTTTGGCCATGAAATTGTATATTATTTTTAGCTCAACTTCTGTATGCGAAGCCGCTTTATCAAGAATGAACTTTATTAAAAATCGGTACAGATCTCAGCTAACAGATGAATATCTCAACTACCCAATGAGAATCACTTGCACCAAACTCACTCCAAACTTCAGACAGGTTTTACATAATAAAAAATTAACAATTAACAATTGAATTATTGCTAAAATATTCGTTTAATTTTCACCGGCTTCTGGAATTACAATCTATACCAAGAAAGCTTTGATGTCACTAAGTTATTTAATTATTGATTAATAATTACTTACCTAAAACTTTATTTGAAAATTAGCGTTTTTGTTGGGAAAACCCGCATTTTCCGAGGAAAATATTCGTCGGAGCAAATCGGGAAAAACATATCTCTATGCAGAATTTAATTGCGGTGAATTTTTATTTGAGTGTTTTTGTTGTAAAGTTAAAATCTTCGGAATTATAGAGCAATAATTGAAAAAAATACGATTTGTCGGCGCCATTTTGTTTATAAAAAAAGTAGCACACTATCTGCGGACTTTGCATACCTATATTATTAATTTATAGGATATTATAATTCGATTCAAGCAATAAAATTGCTGGTAAATAACTTTTCCATGAATTTTGCTAATTAGCCCAGAGTATATGTATATAATGATTAATTTTTAAAAAACTGAAGGTAAATGCAAATAAGTAATTCTTGTAGTTTGGTAAAAAATGCCATTTTCTTCAGAATAGAAAGGTTAGCAATGAAAATACAAAAAAATGTGTATGTGTGTGTGTGTGTGTGTGTGTGTGTGTGTGTGTGTGTGTGTGTGTGTGTGTGTGTGTGTGTGTGTGTGTGTGTGTGTGTGTGTGTGTGTGTGTGTGTGTGTGTGTGTGTGTGTGTGTGTGAGTGTGTGTGTGTGTGTGTGTGTGTGTGTGTGTGTGTGTGTGTGTGTGTGTGTGTGTGTGTGTGTGTCAGGGTGGTAGTTGGCTTTGGACATAATCCATTAGCCACAGATTTTTTTGTTTTAATTATTTTGTTGATTAGTTAAGATTAAATGGGAATTTGAGCTTGTTTCAAATCAAACTAATATCATTTCTAAATAAAATTTAAAACCCAGAGTATGGTGGAGATATGTAGATGATTTGTTTTCAATATGGCCTCATAGATCAGAATTGTTGGATACATTCCTGAATATTATAAACGATCAAGAAGAGACAATAAAATTTACAATGGAAAAGGAATACAATAACACCTTGCCTTTCATCGATGTTTTAGTCTCAAAGAAGGATACTGGATATGAGACTCAAGTGTATAGAAAACCAACACACACCAACAGATATCTCAATTACAAATCAAATCACAACTTCAACGTTATAAAGAGAATCATTAAATCCTTATATGATAGAGCCAAAATTACTTGTTCTAACGAAAATTCATTTTTAGCAGAAAAACAAATTGTTAACACCTGTTTTATTAAAAAATGATTATCCTTTATTGTTTATAAATACGGAGTTGTCAAGATTGGATCGAATGGAATAGAACAACTTAGAACGGGATCCTACAACATTCACAAGAAATAATACGAGGAGAATATAAATACCATATATAAAACGACTATCCGAGAAACTTAAAACAATAGGAAATAAATTCAACATTTCAACAACATTCAAAACAACAAGCACATTCAGATCTATTCTATCTAAAACTAAACCTAACAATGAACAAGAAAGAACAAAGAATTGCATTTATAAAATACCTTGTGAATGCGAACAATTTTATTTAGGTGAAACATCAAGACCATTAAACGTTAGAATAAGTGAACATCAGTCTTATATTAAAAATAGAGAATTTGATAGATCTCAAATATGTCAACACGCATGGGATAATGAACATAGAGTTCATGGGAGAGATTCAAATATAGTCCTGAAAGAATCAGATAGTAAAAAGAGAAAAATCAAAGAAGCGGCTCTAGTTATGCTAAATGAAACCAATTGTGTCGCAAATTCTTCGGTAGAATGCAGTAGGATGTGGTTACCCATACTGAAAGAGGAAGTTAATAGAAAGAAAATACCCCGATTAGTAAGTCAATAACATATCGAGTTAGTACATATTTTATATTTTAGTATTACTTATTGTATATTTATGTAGTATTAATATTATTATTTATAATTTAAACATATTAAAGTCAGAATTTGGTATTAGTTTCTTGAGAGTAAATTAAATGTAAAACTAAATACTTACGATGGCGGGATAGTATCATGAGGTTTTTTCTTGGTTTTCCCTCGCAATTTACTATGGAATCTCTAACGCGAGAATTTTACTGTCATCGTTGCATTTGGTTGTCTTTTTAAAGACAGATCACATGCTATGATTTTTTTGTGACGGATATTCTTGAGTTGGGGTTGATTTCATGTAATCTTTCAGTAAAGTCGTCCCAGGAATGCAACTCATAAATATTGGCAATATCATTTTAAAGTCTTCTACTTTAAAATGTATAATATATGTCTGCATTGCCAATATAAATGATTCAGATTAAAGAAATTATTAGAAGAATATTTTACTTAGCAACAACATTTTTGTTCAATTAGTAGTATTTTGTATTTTGACAACGACACCCGATTTGGGCATCGAAACGTTAATAAAATAATTTTTTTCAATTTAATTTGGCTTATTTCCCATATAAATAGTTGATTTAAATTAAAATTAAACTTAAAACACTTTACAAATAATATTCATTTATTACCTACATATTATGTTAGGGGAGCCCAAGCGGGGATTTTTGCAGTTACTCGAGCGAGTCAGATTATCAGATGGGGAGAAACTTTGTACACTGTAAGTGTACCTCTACCATATATATTGGCTCTTAATACAGGGGAGTTTGTTAAGGGTGGTCTGAAAAAAATGTCTATCCTTAGAAAAACTCGAAATCGTCAGATTAAGATAAGGTAAGTTAAGTACATGCAAAAGAGTGTATACTTAAAAAATCTGACGATTTGAGCGTGGCGTAAGTGAATGGACAAATCACAAAGTTTCACAAGAAAAAAGCGAATATTTCGCGAAAGGACGACAGGTGGAAAAACTAAAAAATACGTGCTCAATATTTTTCAAAAATCTATCGAATTATACCAAGCACGACCACCCACGGAGAGGGGTGGGGGTAATTTTAAAATTTTAAATACGAACCCCGCGATATTTGGCGAAATGAAATCAGATCGAAAAACTGAAAAATACACGTAGTAATCAATATTTTTGACATATCTATCGAATGGCACCAAACACGAGTGGGGGTTACTTTAAGAGGGTGGGTACGTATTTTCGGCTGCTATGCTATTCAAATATGGATTCGTTTTTTTTTCGAATCCTGAGAAAACTAATATATATTTTTTAAAAATTTAAACGCAGAATTAAAGATTCTGAGAACTTCTATAATGTTTATTTTAATAAATTACATGTTTGAAAAACT
This sequence comes from Diabrotica virgifera virgifera, assembly GCF_917563875.1. NCBI lineage: Eukaryota > Metazoa > Arthropoda > Insecta > Coleoptera > Chrysomelidae > Diabrotica > Diabrotica virgifera. The sequence continues at coordinate 76,827,908 of NC_065449.1, read as the reverse complement.
AAAAGAAAATTTAGTGTGATTTTTAATTTTAAATATCTCATTCAAAATAAACTTTTTATTTATTCTAAGGGACTTTCGGTCCTCGGTAATAATTTAGTCTTTCATTCAGCGTTTAAATTTTTCAAAAATATTTATTGGTTTTTTTCAGGATTCGAAAAAAATTAACACAATGTCGGTGGTAATATTTTCCAAATCTATTTTTGTCTTACAATGCACTTAGTCGAATAGAATATTGTCAGCATATTGTCAGTTAGACAGTGACAATCAGTGACAATTTTAAATATTTGACATGGCATCGGGAATATTTTGAGTTGTTGATTAAATAATATTGATATATATATATATATAGTGTATTTGATAAATAATTGATTTAAGACGTGAACTTAATAAAAAGTTATTTATTGTGTATTATTTGTGGAAGATCCAAACAGAGAATACATCAGGGTAATATATTCTGTGATCCAAGTATTTTGTTGTTAAAGATGTTCAAAATTGTAAGCGTTCCATTTATATATCCAATCGTGTTACTCCGTGAAGGAGCATAGGGCATCCACGAAACTTCTCCATTCTCCTCTATTTCTGGCCATGATTGCTATTTCTCCCCAGGTTTTCTTCATACTTTTGTGGTCTTCTTCAACGGTACTCCTCCATGTTTTGGTCGGGCGTCCTCTGCTTCTTCGTCCTACTGCATTCCATTTAAGTGCCTGTTTTAATATGTCTGCATTTTCTTTCCTCAGTGTGTGTCCCAGCCAGTTCCATCTTTTCCTCTTTATTGTTGTTCTGATGTGTTCTTGTTTGGTTTTTTTCCATAGTGCTACATTTGTTACGGTATTTGGCCAATAAACCTTTAGAATTGTACGTAGACATCTATTTACAAAAACTTGGATTTTATTTGCATTTCCGTCAGTTATTGCCCATGTTTCACTCCTGTAAAGTAGCACAGTTTTCACGTTACTATTAAATAGCCTTATTTTAGTATTTTGGCTGATCTGTGTTGATCTCCATATATTTGCGAGGGTTCCAAAGGCTTGTTGTGCTTTTCGTATTCTCTGTTTAATATCTGCTTGAGCTCCACCTTTTGCACTGATTATACTGCCTAGGTAGCAAAATTCTAGAACCTGTTTTATTTCTTGTTGGTTGATGTATAGTTTGTCACAGTTAGTTACTCCTATTCTCATCTCTTCATTTCTAGCTTCCTTTCATGCTCTTCATATCATCTATTGTGTTCGCTACGAAAAAGATATCATCTGCGTATTCCATATCTGCTAGTTTCTTGTTCTGAAGGTAGTTTCAAGGGATCCCATTTTTTTTTCTTTCAATTGTTTTTTTCCAGTATATGATTAAGACATATATTGAAGAGCAATGGTGACAGTATGCAACCTTGTTTTAAACCTACTTCAATTGGTATTTTATCTGTCATTTGCCCTTTATGCAATACCTGACATGTTGTTTGCTGATACATCATTTTGATTATTCCAATGATCTTAGGAGGTAATCTATTTAGCCTTAAGGTTTTCCACAGGGCTGTATGTTTTATGCTGTCGAAGGCTTTAGCGAGGGCCTAAAGTCCCTGAGAACTTATATAATGTTTATTTTAATAAGTTACATGGGTGAAAAACTAAGAGAAAAGGACATCGCACACATCTTATGGAAAATATAATGTCACTCAAATTCAATAAAATTTATACCAATAGATTCGTTTTAAATTAACGATCAAATCTTATCATTGCGCCAACTCTCTATTTTCAAAAATAAGAGCAGAAATTGATATAAATAAATCTGAAATCAAATGGGTAGGTACATAAGTTAGAGAGAGAAAAAATATTTTAAAATACCCAGATTTTCGGTACTCCATAAATCAGCGGATTAGTTACACTAATCCGCTTAGGCCCAGCGGGATTTAAGCTGTTATGAATAGCAATAAATGAATAGCAATAAAGAGCAATAATGATTGTAAACTAACATTTTATGGACTCCAAAAATGTGATTTCGATAAACTTTAATTGCAATTTGCGGCGTAATTAATCATAATTAAGAGTTGGCGCAATGATAAGAATTGATCGCTATATTAAAACAAATCTAATCGTATACATTTTATTGAATTTGAGTGACATTATATTTTCCATAAGATGTGTGCGATGTCCTTTAGTGTGATTTTTAATTTCAAATATCTCATTCAAAATAAACTTTTTATTTATTCTAAGGGACTTTCGGTCCTCGGTAATAATTTGTCTTTCATTCAGCGTTTAAATTTTTCAAAAATATTTATTGGTTTTTTCAGGATTCGAAAAAAATGAACACAATGTCGGTGGTAATATTTTCCAAATCTATCTTTGTCTTACAACGCACTAGTCGAATAGAATATTGTCAGCATATTGTCAGTTAGACAGTGACAATCAGTGACAATTTTAAATATTTGACATGGCATCGGGAATATTTTGAGTTGTTGATTAAATAATATTGATATATAGTGTATTTGATAAATAATTGATTTAAGACGTGAACTTTAAAAAGTTATTTATTGTGTATTATTTGTGGAAGATCCAAGCAGAGAATACATCAGGATAATATATTCTGTGATCCAAGTATTTTGTTGTTAAAGATGTTCAAAATTGTAAGCGTTCCATAGTAACAATATATTATTAAAAATCACTTTCACACTTTTCCTCTTTTCTCGATTGAGTATTAGTTTTTGTTGTACATATATATTATTATTATTACAATCACAGATATTCAAAATATAGTACTTTGAGTGGTTATAAAGATTTGAATTATTTACAATACAAAAAAAGTTACATGCAATAATATCAGACTCAAAAGTATATTAGTCCAATCGGGATAGCATTTGACCTTGCATGCCGAGCTGCCCAAAATTTTATTTTTCTTACAGTTGAATCCCTTAATCTTTACCCGTGCGTCATCATTTAAAGCATACGAAATAAGTCGATGATAAGTCGGAAATTGAAATTTACTAAACGCAACAGCAAGTGACAGTAAGTGACTTGCTGTTGCGTTTAGTAAATTTCAATTTCCGACTTCTTATCGACTTATTTCGTATATTTTGAATGATGACGCACGTAAAGATTCAGAGACTCAACTGTAGCTTTAGGGAGTCAATAGTAGATTAAATTTAAAATCGCAAATTAATTCATCGGTTACGTTAGCCGCCATCTTGATTTTAAAGGAGAACTGTTGTTGCTCAATATCTTGGCCATTTTTAACTTTTCGACAAAAATGGTAGAAACTGAAATTGTTCCAAATAAATCGTATTTACAATTATTACAATTTAAAGTTAATTGTACTTACAGTAGACGCCTATATTTTTTACTATGATATTGCATGTATCTTTTTTAGTACATACTGTAAAATAATTCAAATCGTTTTAACAACTTAAAGTCCTATATTTGGGCTATCTGTGGGCAAATTTTCAGCCAAAACGAGTATGATGTATTTTGGTAATGGAGGAAAAGTAAAAAAACGGTATTTTATTAACGTTTTCTACACTATAAAATTTGATCAAAAACTAGTTTTGAATCAAAATAACTTGTTATAATGCAATATGACATTTTTGAGTCCCTTCTATTAAAATATTATTTTCTCCATTGATACTTTGCGATAGAAAATGCAAATTTGTTAAAATAAATACCAAATCAGTGGAAAATCGCTTAAAATAACATTTTGATAAAAAAAGAAGAAGAAGAAGAAGACAATTCGACCTTAAATATCTTATTTTTACATTCCGCAGATGCAATATACCAATTTTCAGACAAATCGGAGATCCAAACTTTTTTTATCCAAAATTGCGTGATTTGAAATGGAATCACCCTTACCTAAAGTAATAAGTTATAATTTTTTTTCCTGTTGACTATAGTGTTCTTAGATACAATATTTTATAATAAATGTTAGGCACCATCTAGTGCCCTTAAAGAGATGGGACAAATTAATGTCACGCCTATCTCCAACAATCAAATAATTAAAGTAAAGTAATGGGTTGTACCTACTCGTATTTGTACTGTCTAAAATGTAAATATAAATAGATCTGATAAATTTACTTATTATAGTACCTAATATTTCTTTGGTTATTGGGGTTATCAAAAATCATCGAGCACCAGTGATTAAAGTAGCAATGGTTAGTTTTAGAAAAATGCTTTCAATAATGGAAACACTGTGTAGTCACATGTATATTTCATATCCAATTAGAAGGAAGAATATTCCAAAAAGCTACTTCTTGCGATGGATAATATTTTGGACTTTGGTTGCTTCCTGTGGAAGTTTTGTTATATATTTCAGAAAAGATTGGTACAATATGCCATATATATCAATTATAATTTTAGACCACTTTACAACTACAACTCCGTCATTTGTTAATTTTATTTTTTCCTTCGACCTTATGATTTTAAGAAGAACGAAATTTACAAAGTGCTTTCTTTATTTAGGAACATTGAAGACAAAGATCGAAAACCGTTTATCATATTCAACGAACATTAAAACTAATTCACTATTATTGAAGTGTGGAATAGTTTGGTTACTAAACTGTATAACTATTATTTTTTGGATTGTCAATTTTTCTTTTGTATCAAACATAAGCTCTGTTATTCCTGGTGTTTATGGTATTCTCAATGCATCGTATATGTCTTTAATTACTTCTAAGGTAGTTTTGGATTTTAAACTAGTTTCTGAGATTATTTACTACTTTAATAAAAAGGTTAAAAACCATGTCAAACACTCATTTACCTGGATTATCATATCTGATGATTTAAGTAAGTATGAAGAAATACAATTTTACTTGCTTGTCAACATGGAATTTCTTGAAATATTTAAATTGTTAGATGGGCTATATGGATACCATATCTTAATTATATACTGTGAAATAATAGTAGTTAATATTAATATGTGGAATTTAATATTAAAATCAAGTTTTCAATCTTTTCAATCTACTTTTCTTGCCTCTCCACTTGTTTGGCATATTGGCAGTTGTTTATGTTTGGCGTTATTATTTTTAGTAAGTAAAAATTAGTTAATACAGTATGTTATAATTAATATTAGTTATATGATGTCCACAATATGTCTGCAACGAATTCTGCAATTCTTTGGTCACGTGGTTCGCAGAGGTGACGACAGTTTGGAGAGATTAGTTATTTCTGGAAACGTTCCGGGGAGAAGATCAAGAGGACGATCACCAACTAGATGGTCCGATCAAATTAAGAATTCAGCTGAAAACTCATTCTGCGAAGCTCTTAGAGCAGCTGAAGATAGAGACCAATGGAGAAACATTGTTAGGAATATTGGAAGAAATCACGATCCTCAGTAATGGGGAAACGACAGGAGAGAGAGATATGAACTGATAACTGTATAGATTATTTATGTATGTTTTGGGGCTCAAAAGGATGTGGACCCCTCTGGCCCGTTTTTTTGGATTTTGTTTTAGTGTTTTTGTGGCTTGCGTCTTTTATTAGTGTTTTTTTGTAGATGAAGCCGTTTTTTGTGTCTGTAGACTTTTTTTAGGGCTGTCTAAACATATAAAACCAACATTATTAAATACACAGTGATGCAAAAGTTGAGCGCATTGTTTTCTTTTGATTGAGCTACGATTATCTAGACTTTATTACATGTTTGATAATATTTTCTGTTTGTGTCTTCTGTCAGTGACGGATCCAGCATCGTTAAGAAGGAGGCCGATTGGCTAAATTTCTATAAAAATAAATGAATGTTTTTATAATCTTTATATATATTCAAAAAAAATCGCTTGGTTTGAGATGGGGGTCGATCACCCTTCCCTGGATCCACTGTCTTCTGTACTTCCATGTATGGTACACATCTTACCTCAGTATCTCTCGTAGGATTCGATTTGGGTGGTCTTCTAGCTCAGCTAATTTTGTCTTGGGTTTTTCTTCCATCATATCCAGTACCCTTATTTGTTTTAGGTATCTGAACAAAAAACGTTCAGCGACTTATCTGGGCACATTTGCAGCTTTTTTAAGGCAGTTGTTGTGTATTTCTTGTATATTCTTGTTGTTCCTTTGACTTATGTGTCCCCATGCGAGAAATGAATATGAAATTATTTGTAGAATGATGATATTAATTCATCAGTCTTAATTTTGTTTTGCATAGTTTTGTTTTTTCTTCCTGTGAGTCCTCTTATGGCGACTGTGGCCGTTGCTGTTTTCTGGACGATCGTATCACTACTAGATATTTTGCTTTGTTTTGCCATTCGACGGGTCTGTCTTGCACTGTTATCTGTTCTTCTGGGTCACCCCTCTCTTTTTGAAGATAACTGTTATGTCTTCTCTGGATTTATTGCTATTTTCTATGGGATACTCCATTCTGCTATTGTATCCAGGGTCGTCTGTTGTTAAGTATTGGTTGGTAAAGTTTGTTTAGCAGTAAATGGTTGACTTCAATTAGTGGGTCGTAAATATTATTAAATTTATCTGACTTAGCCCATTGTTAAGACCGGTCCGGAGCAATAAGGAAACTAGGTAGATAGAGTTGGTGTTTTGACAATTAACACTGACTAGACGGTACTCCTATAATAAAGCAAAGGATCCACAAAATTTACAATAATTACGACGACAAAAACAAAAAAAAATGGATGTAAAATATATTACTTTGCCTTACCCACATAACAATTTCATGTTCATAGTAGATTCATAGAACATACTTTTCAGAAAAAGTATATACTGAGAATATGCGGAATTACTAGTGAGTATATACTACATTACAGTACTTAAACGTTCTATGTATATACTCAGAATGTACTACCGCACTTCTTTTCAGTATATACCAAGAATATACTTTTTAGAACATTCAAAGGAAGTGCTATAAACCTTCTATTTTATATATATAGAACGTACTACCGCACATCTTTTTAGTTTATACCAAGAACATACTTTTTAGAATATTCCAAGGGTGCCATAAACCTTCTATTTATATACTTAGAACGTACTACCGCACATCTTTATATGGGAAGAAAATATTTTTAAGAATATTCTAAGAACGTGCTATCAAGTGCTATATTACTCAGAAGTATGTTTTCAACATCATCTAATCTCATCTTAGGTTCTACTGGTTCTACCAAATACCTATTATATTATGTACGTATTCTAATTGCATATGAGAATGTAGTCAGTAGGTACCTATATTCTACAATATTACTTAAAAAGTAAATACATATTTATAAATTTTAGTTATTTATATAAATTATTATATATTATTTAGTTAAACTAGACTATGTATAAGTAACTAAAATTTATATACTTATATGTACTTACCTAGATACCTACTATTTAAGTAATATTGAGTTACCAAAATAGATTATATTTTGAAGCACCGCAAACAAAATAAAAAGATTATGTATATTCTTTAGTCCTAGTACTTTATCATTTGTCTTCATCCTTAACACTTCATAGATACAGATACAAATAATGCCTGTTTTCGTTTTCATATTTTACAGTTGTTTCCTATCTCTAATCCTTATTCAGGTAGGAATAGACTGGCCGTGTGGCCGTTTGCAGTTTGGTCACCAAACAACATCGGTGCATCGGTGGTTAGTGTTGCCAAACGGAGGGAAATTTCCCTTTTTGCGGGAACTTTCAACATAAAAGATGATAAAGAGAAAAAGTTAACTCAAAAGGGCATTCTTGCTCCAGTTAAAATTGTATAATATTAAAAAAATAAAATATTTGAAAATAATTAAACATATGTTCTCAGATTTTGTAAACAGGAGAAAATGTTTTTATAAAACTGGGAATTTTTAAGGTAAGTTGACGGAAAAAGCTTACGCGATGGTTGGCAACACCAGTCTTTGGTTGTGGATTTTGGCACGTTTTGGTGCTGGAATGGCCCATATTGAATTGAATGTAACTAAACTCATTTCAATTATGAAAACGAATTTTTAATAATAAACGTTAATACAATTCATGTTTAAACTTTTTTACCATACAACAATTTTGAAATGAAATTTGTCCAATACTACCTACATACACAAATTTTATTAATTATTCTAAATTATAACGAAGTTGATAATCTATAAGGCTAATATTATACTTCCTATACATACATATTATTTTTAAGATATTTTAAAAGTATCTACTTATAAGTATGTGTTAAGAATATTCGATAAAGATATATTCTAAGAATAAACTATTACGAATATTCCGAGATACTACGTACACGAATGTGTTCAGTATATTCGGTACGAGAATATTCTTTGAAGTATATGCAAAGAACACGAAATTTAGAATGTTTCATACATACTATGCTTGTACTACGCATATAGTAAAAAGAATATACTCCGACGAATTTTGGTAGTATTTTGAACATGATGCGAACATCATTGTTATGTGGGTATACAGGGTGTTTCATTAATAATTGTCCATATAGTAACTGGAGAAACCTTAGCACAAAATACGAAGATTTAACCTAAAACACTTAAATAAAATGTTGTTCCGTACTGAGTTACAGGGTGTTTTATCTAAAAATTAAAAAACTATTTTTGCTCAGCATTTTAAAACTATTCGACGTATCCTTTTCATACTTGGCAGAAAGTGCGGCTACTAGACACCCTACTAAATTATGATAAACAAACGTTTCTAGCTACTACCAGAGACGTACGACAGCGGATGGTGAATGGTTGACCCTTCTCAAATTCTACGCCACTGGAGTAATTACTATTTTAGTGCAATTTTTAGATTCTACAATACATTCTACGTAAATAATATACTCTTCATTGGTAACGATAAATTCATTGGTTTTCGAGATATTTGAAGTTAAATATGAAACTGCACAGTTATTTTGATTAATTTATGATATGATTCATATGATTAAAATTTAAAAATTATTTGTACCCAGTACTTTAAAGCTATTTGGCGTATCCTTATCATACTTGGCAGACAGTGTAGGTACTGGACACCCTACTAAATTAAGATAAATAAACGTTTCTAGCTACTACCAGAGGCGTACGACAGGGGATAGTGACTGGTTGACCCTTCCCAAATTCTACGCCACTGACGAAATTGCTATTTTAGTGTAATTTTTTATTTTGCAATACTTTTTATGTAAATAATATACTCTTCATTCGTAACGATAAAATGATTAGTTTTCGAGATATTTGAAATTAAAAATGAAGCGACACAATACACTGATCAAAATAACCGTGTCGTTTCATTTTTAACATCAAATATCTCGAAAACTAATGACTTTACCGTTACGAATGAAGAGTATATTATTTTCATAAAAAGTATTGGAGAATCCAAAAATTGAACTAAAATAGCAATTTCGCCAGTGGCGTAGAATTTGGAAAGGGTCAACCATTTACTTTCCCCCGTCGTACGCCTCTGGTAATAGCCATAAACGTTTATTTAACATAATTTAGTAGTTTGTATAGTACCTATACTTTCTGCCAAGTATGAAAAAGATACGTGGAATAGTTTTAAAATGCTGAGCAAAAATAATTTTTAAATTTTTAGATAAAACACGCTGTAACTCAGTAAGGAACCACATTTTATTTAAGTGTTTTAGGTTAAATCTTCGTATTTTGTGCTAAGGTTTCTCCAGTTACTATATGGGCAATTATTAATGAAACACCCTGTATACCCGAAATTAATGTTTTAAAATGAGTTTTAAAATAAATTAAATCTATTTTATTTGCTAAGATTATTGAAACACAAACATTCAAACATATTTAAATTTTACCTGAAACCGGGCCCTTTATACTATTATCGGTTATCGGTAACCGGTACTACTTGAAATAAACCATTTATTGCTAAACAAACTTTAGGTAAATAGTATAGGTTGACTGCATAGTATAGTTATGACATACGTCAATGTCAAAAATTTTAAGCAAGACAAAATGGTTGTATCATGCTGATTTAAATAATAAAGAAATAATCCATAAATAATGAACTTATTTTTCATTTCTAAACTAAATATTCCAAATCTGTTGGTTGCTTAGAGCTACATCATAGTTCATGTGTTTTACCGCGATTGCAGTGTCATCTGCATAAAGGCCGAGTCGTGTTCTGGAATATCTGTACATATGCTATATTTATGGAAGGGGTGATAAGACCTCACCTTGTGGTACTCCAGCTTGCGGGGCTCTATGTTCAGATATAACTGGACCTAACTGGACCCTGAACCTTCGTCGCTTAGGTACACTTCGCGTCAAAAAAAAACTGGTACAACTCTTATAACCAAAAATCGTGTTTTTCACGTTGTGTAAGTTGGTCTTGTGAAATGTGTCATTCTAATTTCTAGGACATCGTTGCCAGTTCAAAGAAAATATTATTCAACTCTTAAGCCAGTTTTCGGACAGACCAACCATCTTCTATTTTAGAAATTATTCTCGTTTTATCACACTGACGTGGCATCGTTAAAAATTTACTTTGACCAACTTGTCAAATCTGACAGATGTTAAGTAATTAAATAAGTCATCGAGGACTGAACCTATTGCTTTTTATTATGTTTAATCGTTTAATTATTCAGTTCTAAGTGGATTTTTTAAGATTTACCCTCTCTCTGTTCATTAAATTTATTAGATACGGTTTTTTGTTATTAATGATAAAAATAATACCTTTCTATAAACTTTATACAGGATGGTTCATCTTATTCGCCTCGGTCTCTGTACGGAAAACCACTTGATATTTAAAAAAAAATTCTTGGCAGAAATATACAGGGCCTTTAATACTACAATCTAAAGATAATGTGAATTATACAGGGTGTTCCAAAAAAGAGTGGTATATCAAAGTTTTATTTTTTCTTATGGAATGCCCTATATCTGATGACATTACTGAATTGACCTTAAAAAATAAGCTATACTTTTATAAGGGTTCCCTATACCTAAATACAGGGTGTTTTGATTTATTTAGATTTTTATGAAAATGTAAGGTTTTAGAAAAAAATAAATATCTACGAATCTAAGAACCAATAACAACTTCTTTCTCGGATCTTTATAATAGACTATTTAACATACTTAGAGAGATGCTTACTTCAACAAAATTTCTTACACGGTGGTCAAAATATGAGATTGTTTTATTAACAAATTCAAGCTGTAATAACTTACTTATTTTAAATGGAACACCCTGTATCTTACTAGACTATCGCGTAGAAAATTTACTTGGCTTTCAATTTATATTAGGGTTTCCTATTCCTATCTCCCTTCATTTTTCAAATATTTAAAGATTTCCTAATTTGTAAGCTTTAAAAATTAGAATTAAGTACCGATGTCGTGGTTATGTACAACACATCAACAACACCGGCAATATACTTAAATATCTTAGTCAAGATACTTTCGTTAATAAAATTCACATTTTTATCATTTAATCACACATAGTGTTCTTATTTTAAATGATCTACTCGATATTCTATTCTTTATAATAGAAGATATTTAAAATCTCTTCAATTCCATGTAAACATTCTCAATACACATGTTATTCTGTAAATACCCATTATTACATATTTTTGTACAATAGTCTCGTTTTCGTCATAGTAGCCATTGCATTTAATTGTTTGTAATTGCGATTCAAAGATTCAAACAAAAAGTGGTGTTCTTAAATTTACTTAATAACCGTCGGCATTGATTAATAAGTACAGGAATATTTATAATCAATGCCGTCGGTTTAAGATATGGAAAATACTTATACGGAATGAAATATAATTTAAATATCTTCCAGAATATGGCATCTAATATAGGGTGTGCAGTTTAATATAAACATTTTATTCAATGTCACATGTAGGCCAAAATCAACTAAAATAATACAACACGCTGTGTGATTACATGATAACAATGAAAATTTTATTAATGACAGTATTTTGAATAAGTATATTGCCGGTGTTGGTGATGTGTTGTACATAACCACGACATAGGTACTTAATTCTAATTTTTAAAGCTTACAAATTAGAAAATCTTTAAATATTTAAAAAATTGAGGGAGATAGGTATAGGAAACCCTAATAAGAATTGAAAGCTAAGTAAATTTTCTACGCGATAGACTAGTACGATATAGGTTGTTCTATTTAAAATAAGTAAGTTATTACAGCTTGAATTTGTTAATAGAACAATCTCATATTTTGACCACCCTGTAACAATCTTTGTTACCATAAGCATCTGTTTAAGTATGCTAAATAGTCTATTATTAAAATCCAAGAAAGAATTTGTTACTGATTCTTAGATTCGTAGATATTTATTTTTTTTTTTCTAAAACCTTACATTTTTATAAAAATCGAAATAAATCAAAACACCCTGTATTTAGGTATAGGGAACCCTTATGAAAGTATAGTTTATTTTTAAGATCAAAACAATAATGTCATCAGATATAGGGCTATAGCGATACGCTTTAATTACTATTTTTGCTAATTGTAATTTTAATATTTTTTCTCAAAAACAAAACAACGTTAGTCATTCAAACTGCATATTCAAATACGAAGGTTATGGCCTTACCCTGTGACATCTGTTGTTCGTCTATGCGGCAACAAACTGCACCCTCATTAATTAAGTATTTTATCAGACAGTTAATGTGTCAACACTAGCTATGCATTCGAAATTGTTTTTCTTAAAACCGTAAAAGTAGACGCCAGACTTGATAGTGATTTATGTGATCATCTGGTCAGGGGAAAAGGAATACAAACATTATCATCGTTTGTGGTTGCTTTCTTTAGTCACTACGCAGCATGCGAACCATTCACACATACCGACGCGACCCTCTCCGAGAGACCTAAACAAACACATTTTCGTTGCAAAAATAAAATTACCGTTTGTTTTATTATATCCATTTTTAATTAAATTCCGCAACTCACCCATCGGAATATTGGTGACCCTCGCGAGTATTTTAAACCGCCGCGAAAATTTAAAAAAGAGTTAGTGTTAATAATATTACATTTTTGCCGGTTTTTTTAAATACAGTGAATATCGAAAATGACGGACGCTAACACCAGTGCCAATACCAGTGCCTCAGTGGATCGTATTTCAGTTAAAATCCCACCTTTCTGGCCCAACGATCCTGAAATATGGTTCCTGCAAGTAGAAAACCAATTTACACTGGCAAATATAACAAGTGACGCAACCAAATTCAACTATATAGTTGCCAATTTAGACACAGCCTACATATTAGAAGTTAGGGACATCATTGTTTCACCACCAGCCACAGAGAGGTATGAAAAATTAAAATCAGAATTAATTAAGGGACTTAGTGCATCACAGCAACAAAAGATTAAAAGACTACTCGAGCATGAAGAACTGGGCGATCGAAGACCTTCGCAGTTCTTACGACATTTACAGTCTTTAGCAGGCACAACGGTACCAGAAAATATTGTAAGGTCTCTGTGGTTAGGTAGACTGCCAGCGTCTACACAGGCTATTTTAGCTACTCAAGCTAAAGCTAGTTTGGACGCAGTTGCCGAGCTAGCTGACACAATATCTGAAGCGATAGTTCCTAGGGCCCAAATTTCAGAAGCTTCTAACGCTCTTGAAAGTACCATAGAGAAATTGACAGCCGAATTAGCTGAAATGAAAACCCAGCTATCCAGCTTGTCAAATGCTCAAGCACAAGCTAACACATACCGTCGAAACCGCAGCAACTCAAGAGGCAGACCTTATCCTAGAGACAGGAGCTACAGCAGGGAACGTAATAGTGATATTTGTTGGTACCACTACCGTTTTGGTGACCAGGCTCAAAAGTGCTCTCCTCCGTGCAAGCACCAGGGAAACGTCGCGGGCAGTCGGTAGATGCGGCATCCGATCGAAGCCCAAAGTCTCGCCGCCTTTACGTAACAGACTATGATACAAAAAAACAGTTTTTAGTCGACACCGGTGCCGATCTGTGCGTTTTCCCGCGGAAATATGTACGGGGTGCACGCGAAAAGACTTCATACGAACTATACGCGGCCAATGACACTAAAATCGCCACATACGGCTATGTGAACTTGACATTAAACATCGGACTACGGCGTGATTTTACGTGGCGATTCGTAGTGGCGGACATTTCAAAGCCCATTATCGGAGCCGATTTTCTTTCCCATTTCGCGCTCCTAGTGGACATTGCTAACCAGTGCTTAGTAGACAGTACGACAACCCTTCGAACAAAGGGACTCGTTAAAGAGTGTTTCGACGGCAGCATAAAGACTATCGAGGAAGCGTCGCGTTACCACGAACTGCTGCTACGATTTCCGGAAATCACGGGACCCGCCGGTATCGTGAAAGACATTCAACATCAAACGAAGCACCACATCGATACAACACCAGGTCCACCCGTTTTTTCGAAGCCTCGACGATTAGCACCTGACAAACTGCAATGGGCTAAAAAAGAGTTCGAAAATCTTCTACGGCTAGGCATCATAAGACCATCGAAAAGTAACTGGTCTACTCCACTGCACATGGTCCCGAAGAAAGGTGAGGAATGGAGACCCTGCGGAGATTATCGACGTCTCAACCAAAAAACAGTTCCAGATCGATATCCAATTCCGCACATCGAAGATTTCGGTCAGGCGCTAGCTGGTAAGACAATTTTCTCTACAATAGATTTAGTGAGAGCATACAACCAGATACCAGTAGCCACCGATGACATACCAAAAACCGCCGTTACCACACCATTTGGGCTGTACGAATACTTATATATGCCTTTTGGTTTACGAAACGCAGGACAGACATTCCAGCGTTTCATAGACGAGATTTTACGTGGTCTAGACTTCGCCTACGCCTACATCGATGACATTCTCATTGCATCAGAATCCGAAGAGCAGCATATGTCGCATTTAGAAGAGATTTTCAAAAGGCTCAAGCAGTTTGGCGTTGTGATAAATCCAGCGAAGTGTCAATTCGGCAAAAACGAGATTACCTTTTTGGGATACACAGTATCAGACGGAGGACTCACACCTCCACAAGAAAAAGTAGCAGCTGTACAGAATTTCACTCAGCCAAAAACAGTGAAAGACCTACGCAGATTTCTAGGTATGTTAAACTTCTACCGAAGGTTCATACCTAGTGTGACCAACTCCAATTCAGTTGGATACGGGACAAGACTGAAAAAAATACTTGAAATCCGGGACTTTTCAATGAAAATCGGGCCATTTTTTATTGTTTAAATATAGGACTATAATATCATCATTTTATTGATTTTTAACATTTTTAGGTTGACAATGATATTTTTAATTTGATTGGTTATAATAATAATTATATGTTTGTTAGTTTTTGACGTTTCGACTTCCAATCATTCTCAAAAAAGGAAAAATTAAAAAATAAAGTGATGTTGGACTTCCATATAAATATAGGTTAATATAAAAATGTAATTATCATTACAACCAATTGTGGGTTAATCCCATCAAAAATATAATTGCCAAACAGGCCACAAGAAAACAGCTTCAAAACATTTAAAAATCAATCCATTCATATTTTAAATTGACCTCAACAAACAAAATATGATGTATTCTTGCAATGTAATTCTTTACTTGCTTATTTTTTAAAATCATAATTGTCGATTTTTTTTTCATCCCAACAATTTAATTTCATGTGTATTCTTAAAAGAATAACGAAAAAATAGAATTTTACCAGAAAGTTGAAAATTCGGATGGCCCGAAAGCCTTTTCCGGGACGGCGGGACACGACTTCGTAATTCGGGCCATGTCCCGGATTTTTCGGGCTAGTTGGTCACACTATCATACCCAATGCAGCTGAGCTACAAGCACCACTACATGATGCCCTAAAAGGTAATGTCAAAGGAAAAGCACCAATCGAATGGACACCACAGCGAATCCAAGCCTTTGACGACTGCAAAAACAGTTTAGCTAACGCTGCTTTACTGAGCCACCCTGTAAACGATGTTGATATCTCCATCACTTGTGACGCTTCTGATTTTTGTGCGGGAGCTGTACTACAACAAAAAACGAATACAGGTATGAAACCTTACCTTTCTTTTCTAAGAAATTCTCACCTAGCGAAAAGAAATGTAGTGCATACGACAGAGGACTATTAGCTATATATCTAGCCATAAAACACTTCAGACATATGATCGAAGGCAAGGACATAACGATATACACAGACCAGAAACCAATCACCTTCGCCTTTACTCAGAAGCTAGATAAATGTAGTCCTAGACAGTTTAGATATTTAGACTATATAGGACAGTTTTGCACTAACATTCAGCACATTTCTGGTTTAACAAATATTGTGGCAGACGCACTATCTCGAGTCGATAGCATCAAGAAAGATATCGACATCACTGACTTAGCTCTCGCACAAGAAACTGATCCAGAACTGCAAACTTTTTTAAGTGAGAAAACATCACTACAAATGAAGAAAATACGTTTTTCCGAGCAAAACGTGAGTTTGTACTGCGACATATCAACATCTACAGCCAGACCATTTATACCGAAACCACTTCGAATGGCAATTTTTCGCACCATGCATAACCTAGCACATCCCGGAATCAACAGTTCTGTGAAGATCACACAGCGATATGTTTGGCCATCCATTAAATCAGATGTGAGGAAATGGACTCGAGCGTGTCTACAGTGCCAAAAAGCGAAAATATCGCGCCACATTGTTTCACCTAGTGGAAGTTATTTACCACCTTCCAGCCGATTCGAACATGTCCACATAGACATTATAGTGATGCCGATTTCAGAAGGAAACAGATACTGTTTAACATGTGTCGATCGTTTCACACGTTGGCCAGAAGCTTTCCCGATGCCTAATCAAGAAGCAGACACAGTAGCCAGAACATTTTTTTCTGGTTGGATAGCTCGTTTCGGCACTCCCAAGCGCATCACAACAGATCAAGGCCGACAATTCGAATCGCATCCTTTCAAGTCATTATGCAAATTAACTGGAACTTCCCATTTAAGGACAACCGCCTATCATCCGCAAGCAAATGGTATGGTAGAAAGGTTTCATCGACAGTTAAAAGCAGCAATTTGATGTCATGAAAACATCCGATGGACCGAAAGCCTACCTTCAGTGTTACTGGGCATACGAGCAGCGTGGAGAGAAGATTTAGGTACTTCCGCCGCCGAACTCGTGTACGGAGAACCATTGTGTTTGCCAGGTGAACTATTGTTTTTGTCACAAAGAAACACCGACGACAATGCTCACATTTATTTAAAAACACTTCGAAACCATTTCGAAAACCTCCGTCCTACGCAACCGTCGCATCATGGATCCAAAAGTACCTTCATTTTCAAAGACATGAAAACCACCTCTCACGTTTTCATCCGCCGTGATACAATCAAAAGCAGCTTAGAAAACCCATATCACGGTTCTTTTTCAGTTGTTAAGCGAGATGACAAGACTTTTGTAGTCCGGGTAAACGGGAAGGAATCAACAATTTCCATAGACAGATTGAAACCTGCTTACGAACTTCACGACTCCACCCATCACGAAACAAAAGAAATGACCAGCAAAACAAACAACAACAGACCGAAGAGGAAAGTAAGATTTACTGGAACTTACCAAGAAAATGTTAGTTCAAAGTGAATCAAGTGATTTTTTTTCTTTCTCCTTGGCAGATCTGTAATGGCAACAACGAAGTGATTCACGGACCATTGTGTCAAGTTTGAACATAGGTTTACATTGGGAAAAAAGTGTACCAGTTTTTTATGACGGGAAAAGTACAAGAAGATCCAAATGATCATACATAAGAATGCATTATGCTACATATAGCATTCAATAAGTTTTTGTGCCTACTTAATTAACGTCAAACCATATACGGTTTTGGAAACGGCTTGAAGCTCCAAACAATATTTTGAGCTTTCATAACGTAAAATCTAGATCTAAATAAATCATACCTGGTGTAAGTGTTACTGTTCATACTTCATATTAATAATAAAGATAATATTTACAAAGAAAATTTAAAACAAACAGCAATTTAAAAAATTTTGATTTTAATAAAATAATGATAATAATATTAAATTTTAATAAAATTTAATAAACTGTAATAAACTTTTTATTTCTCTTTTTCAGTCTTTGGGCGCCCTTATTATATCAACAGCTGACAAAATAAACAGAGAGATTAAAAGAATGAACGAAGTTCTTCTTGATTTACTTCAATTCGATCTAATTTTTATCAAGGATAAGAAGAAAGCAGAAATTAAAGAATTGGTGTTACTAATGATTAATATAAACTTTGCGGAAAACTATGAAATGTCTGCTGCAGGATTTTTTCCCTTAAATTTTAATTCTCTCTTTTTAATCATTGGATGTATTCCTGCATACTTACTAATTATCCCTAGACAAATTTAACTTATCAAAAAGTGTACACACGCAATGGTCCTTAGGCCCACTATTGAAAAAAAATGATCACCTCCATCATGAGACTTTTTTTATTCTGTTATTCATGTCGAGTCGGACAACTTTTTTTAATACGGAAAATTTTCGGGAGGGGGCGTTTCGTAAATATAGAGGTTTCTAAACTTGGTGCATTAAACAACTGCAATACTAGTCCAAGTAATGAACCTTAAAATAGTATAAAACCTCGCAATTGTTACAAAATGGATCGATTTGCTTGAAAATTTGAGAATAAGTAGTGGATAGTCCATGGATCAAAAACTATATGATGCCGACAGACGCTTTTACCATGCGGGTGGTTGCCACCCCAGCTCGGGTTGGAAATTTTTTATTATATTTTGACCGCAAAATTTGGTAAAAACATTCATTCTAAGCAAAAAACGTTCTATACATTTTTTGATAAAATTAATAGTTTTCAATTTATTCGCTATCGAAAGTGTTAGTTTTATATCGAAAAAATCAATGTTTTTAATAAGTTTTCTGCTAATAACTCCAAAAGTTTTCGTTTTATCAAAACAACTTTACTTAACAAAAATATACCATTTAAAAAAATAAACAAAACCGTTTTTTTATTTTCTTTAAGACCAATAGTAATCGAGCTATACTTTATTATATGTTAGCTCTTCTTCGTCAAATGGTAAATATTGTAGTTTCAAAGTCAAAAGACGGGAAAACTATGCATTTTTCGAGGATAACTTGTTCAAACTAATTTAAAGTATTTAAAAATATTTATCTCCAGAAATAAAAAAAGTATCTAGCTTAAAAATTAAGTGACTTATAATGAAAAGAATATCAGGCCCTATTTTTTTCAGCGAAAAAGTGATCGGAAGCAACCCTCTAATCACCATCCTAATTCAAATTAGACATTGACCTTATTTGGTCTTCTTTATTTATGTATTGTTAATAGGTTCTAGAAGTTTGACCGGCTTAGAGTGATTAGTTTTTAAAAAAATGGAGTTAAAAGCGAATAACAAATTTTTGTAGTTTGGAAAAAAATTGCCTTTTCTTCAGAATACATATTTTCAATATGAAATTGTAGCTTATTTAATTTCCAAGAACCTGGTTTGCAAAATTTTTTTCTACGGCAAAAATTGAGTGATCTATTGACAATTAAAACTTTTAAAAAAATTAGAAATCCATTTGGAAGCATAATAATGTAAGTTAGTGGTGTTTTTAGTCATTGGCCTTATTCATTCTTCTTTATTTATGTATTAATAATAGATTCTAGAAGATTGACTGGCTTATAATGATTAGTTTTTAAAAAACTGAAGGTAAAAGCGAATAAGGAACTTTTGTAGTTTGGTAAAAAATGCCATTTTCTACAAAATAGAAAGGCTAGCATCTAAAATACAAAAAAATGTTTAAATATGAAATTGTAGGTTATTAATTCCCAAGAATTTGGTTTAAAAAAAATTTTTCTGCGGCAAAAATTGAGTGAATCGTAAATTAGTAGGATATCGAAAAACATTGATTTTTTCGATATAGAACTAACACTTTCGACAGCGAATAAATCGAAAACTATTAATTTCATCAAAAAAATGTATAGAATATTTTTTGCTTAGAATGAACGTTTTTATCAACTTTTGCGGTCAAAATATAATAAAAAATTTCCACCCATGAGATGGGTGGCAACCACCCCAATAGTAAAAGCGCCTTTCGGCATCATATAGATTTTGATCCTTGGACTATCCACTACTTATTCTCAAACTTTCAAGCAAATCGGTCCATTCTGTAAAAATTGCGAGGTGAAAAGCTTGGGTTCCTGGACTATACCTACCCTTAAAAATTTATCGGACCGTATTACTAGGAAATTGTAAGTATTTTTATCAATCAATCCTGAAAAAAATCATTATTTATGACTCCATGGTCCACAGTGCGGCCCCTCCCCCTCCCACCCATAGGAGCGCCGCACGCATCATAAAGAGTCATAAAATGTATACACTCACAACTGATTTTTGCAGGATTGTTTGATACAAACACTTAGGCCGTCCACACATGGGTCGATCGAAGACACGTCTCGAAGTTCGCGCGTCTTGTACGAACCCTGCGGCACAAGCGATTGTTCTCCGCACACTGGTCGATTCAGTTTGCTCACATCTTCCAACCAGGAAGAACGCATTTTTTATGTATCAACCAAAACGACTATTTCGATCTATGAAAAGTACGGTATTGTTACATTTTTAGTATAATTTGAATACAATGAGCATTATACTGAGGACATTTTTCTACTTCCCAACGAATTTTATATTAAACATCTTGAAACAGAAGTTCAATGTTTTCAGAATTTTATATTACAAACAATATATTTCCACAAAGTTAGTAGTTAGTACTACAACTACAATCAACGAACATAACATGCACCGATATTTAAATAAAAGTAAAATTTCATTCAGCGCAAAAAGACAACAAAAAACGAAGGAAACAAATAAAATAAACTACCTATATGACTGAAAACGTGCGTCTCACTGGAACTTTCTCGTACACTACGGATCGCAAGCGACGAGAGTCGTACAAGACGAAGACCGTCCGCACATGGGGCGACGCTCGAACTACTCGACTCGATTCCAGTCGCGTAGGTCTCTTCCCGCCAGTCAAGTTCCTTCGTTGTGACATTGAGCTCCGTACACGGAGCGTTTAGGATTGCAAATCTCCTCGTCTTGTACGACTCTCGTCCTTTGCGATCCGTAGTGAACGAGAAAGTTCGAGTGAGACGCACGTTTCCAGTCATATGGGTATTTTATTTTATTTGTTTCCTTCGTTTTTTGTTGTTTTTTGCGCTTAATTAAATTTTAATTTTATTTAAAGATCGGTGCATGTTATGTTCGTTGGTTGTAGTACTACCTACTAGCTTTGTGGAAATATATTGTTTGTAATATAAAATTCTGAAAACATTGAACTTTTGTTTCTAGGTGTTTATTATAAAATTCGTTGGAGAAGTAGAAAAATACCCTTAACTGTATAATGCTTATTGTATACAAATTACAAGAATAAAAAACCGCTAAACGCCGTAAAAATGAGTGGCGCATAAAATATTCCAGCTACAAAAGATCTGATATGAATGTTACGTGGCGCGAAAATGGATTTTCATTTGATGCAAAACAAAATTTTAGTTTTCTTTTAAAATATTTTTCCATAATATTTGCTAAATTTGAAGTAAACGCGCCACAAAAGAGTAACTTTGATACAGTTTGAATTTTGAAACTCTTTTGTGGCGCGTTTACTTCAAATTTAGCAAATATTATGGAAAAATATTTTAAAATAAAACTAAAATTTTGTTTTGCATCAAATGAAAATCCATTTTCGCGCCACGTAACATTCATATCAGATCTTTTGTAGCTGGAATATTTTATGCGCCACTCATTTTTACGGCGTTTAGCGGTTTTTTATTCTTGTATCAGGAGTTTTTCAAAGTTATTTATAAATTAAATGTATGAAGTTGAATGCAATGTTCCTCTATTACACGTCAAGCTTTATAAATTGTCACCTTTGTTGCATTATCTCCCAAATGATCTAGTGTCCATCGAATGTACACTAGATTTTTTTCTATTCGAAATAGATTGAAAAAAAAATATATTGAGATGGCCGGTAAATGAAGTCGGATTGCCCGTTGCCAGATCAAATTTAGCGTCGTAACCACTACAACTACATAAAAGATTTGGGGAATGATCGTTAATTGGAGTATACTTTTGTATCTTAATAACTTCTAAACGGCTTAACCGATTCTGATCAGTAAACATGAGTTTGAAACGTATTAACCAGTAGTATCTGATGGATCTAAGGTCAAGTATGATAACTGAAGCTATTACAGGAATTATTGAGCTTTCGAAACCGTTTTTCCCACAGGAAATAGATTTTATCATATTTATGAAGAGATTATATAGATTTTATCATAAAAATTCGAATTTTCCCGGATATGAGGTATACATCGTTAGATTCGTCTTGAGTCCTTCTGCAAACGCTAAGTTATTGGCGTAATTCGTACGTTGAAATGTTGAGTAATTGTCGAAAAACCAAAATTTTCAAAGTTTAGTTTTTCAGTTTTTCGGCTATACTGAGCAGTGTGTATGTCTGATCCTGACGGCTTAGACACCATTTGAAAGCTTAAGTCAACACTATTGATTTGATGTATTTGCGGTTCTCCTGCCTCTTCGTGATCCGAATATACCCCCCAAAAATATGCCGTTTTGTACCTACCAAGTCCTATAGCTGGCTTATGGGTGGTCAAAAGTAACAAAATACACCGGTTCTAAATTGGCCCTTACTCCCTCTTTAAACACAGAAAAATATCAAATCGGTTTAACTTTCAAACACATATCCACAAACATTTTCCCTTTTTTAAATAAAAATTTAGTCACATTTCTAAGCTCTATAACTTTTGAATGGTATAACCGATTTTCAAAATTAGACATGCGTTGGAAAGGTAATGATCAGTTCTATTAGAAGCCGCAAAGGTTGGACAAATTTTTAAACTTTTTGGGAGTTTTGGTGACGAGAACGAAAAAGAGGCCCTAAATAGGAAGGGCCGTAAAATCTACACCCTTGGACCAAAATCGATGGTTGACATATAAATGGGTGAGTCTTTTCTGAACTTTAAGATAAGAGTTGGCCCAATTTTCAATTCAGTCAGATTTAGAAAATCGAAAATTTTGTGTATATATAGTGTCGCGTGTAGGGTGGTGTGGGTGTGCGCCACTGACGAGAACTGCCGTTCTCTGGTAATGTTCAAAATTAGCCATGCGTTGGAAAGGTAATGATCAGTACTGTTAGAAGCCGCAAAAGTCGGACTTAAATTTTCGAAGTTTTTGGGAGTTTTGGGGACCAGAACGAAAAACAGACCCTAAATAGGAAGGGCCGTAAACTCGACACCCTTGGACCAAAATGGATGGTTGACATATGAGTATTTTTCTGAACTTGAAGATGGGAGTTGGCAAAATTTTCAATTCAGTCAGATTTAGAAAATTGAAAATTTCGTATATATAATAGTGTCGCGTGTAGGGGGGTGTATTTCTGCGCCACTGGCGAGAACTGTCGTTATCTGGTAATCTTTCCGATATAAAACTAACAGCTTCGATAACTAATAAATCGAAAACTATTAATTTTATCAAAAAAAATGTATAATGAACATTTTTTGCTTATAATTAATATTTTTACCAGCATTTGCGGTCAAAATATAAAAAAAAATTTCCACCCTCGAGATGAGGTGGCAACCACCCCATGGTAAAAGCGTCTTTCAGCATCATATAGATTTTGATCCTTGGACTATCCACTACTTATTGTCAAATTTTTAAGCAAATCTATCCATTCTGTAAAAATTGCGAAGTGAAAAATTTCAGTTCCTGAACTAATTATACTTTTGGAGCTCTATAACCTCTGAACGGCCTACCTGATGTTGATCACTAAACATGAATTTGAAACGTATTGACAAGTAGTATCTGATGCATCCAAGATCGAGTATGATAACTGAACGTATTACAGGAATTATTGAGCTTGAAAAACCGTTTTTTCCCATAAGAAATAGATTTGATCATACTTATGAAGCCTATAACTTAAAAATTCGAATTTTTCCAGATATAAGGTATACACCGTTAGACGCGTCCTGAGTCCTTCTACAAACGCTCAGTTATTGGCGAAATTCGTAGGTTGAAATTTTGAGTAATTGTCGAAAAACCAAAATTTTCAAAGTTTAATTTTTCAGTTTTTTGGCTATGGTGAGCCTCAGTATGTCTCAGCTTGATCGCTTAGGCGCCATTTGAAAGCTTAACTCAACCCTATTGATTTGGTGTATTTACGGTTTTCCTGTCTTTCCTTGAACCTAAGATATATACGCCCAAAAAATATGCTATTTTGTATTTACCTAGTCCTCTAGCTAACTTACGGGTAGTCAGAAGTCAAAAATTAGACCGGTTCTGAATCGGCCCTCACACCCTCTTGAAACACAGAAAAAAAAATTCAGATCGGTGTAACTTTTCCACACACATACATACATACATACATACATACATACATACATACATACATACATACATACATACATACATACATATCCACAAACATTTTCCATTTTTTAAATAAAAATTGAGTCACATTTCTGAGCTCGATAACTTTTGAATGGTATAACCGATTTTCAAAATTAAACATGCGTTGGAAAGGTAATGATCTATGCTATCAGAAGCCGCAAAGGTCGTACTTAAATTTTTGAAATTTTTGGGAGTTTTGGGGACGAGAACGAAAAACAGGCTTTAAATGGGAAGGGCCGTAAAATCCACACCCTTGGACCAAAATGGAGAAGTAACATATGGATGGAGGAGCCTTTTCCTAAACTTTAAGATGGGATTTGGCCCAATTTTCAATTCAGTCAGGTTTAGAAAATCGAAAATTTCGTGTATATATAGTGTCGCTTGTAGGGGTGTTGTGCGCCACTGGTGAGAACTGCCGTTCTCTGTGGATAAGTAATATGTCCGGCTAAATCTTGTTTTGGCTAATAATAAATATGGTTTGTATGTACATTGTATTTTGATTTCTCTAACGACCTTATTTTCTCTTGGACCACATATAAATAATTGTCAACAAGTTTGCTGAACGAGCATACAAGGTAGGTGTGATTATTGTTTGTTTATAATAGGTTTGTTCTAGCATCAGTTTCAAACGTTTTGAAACCATCAGCGAATAGTCGACCAGTGCGAGTAGAGGGGATAGCACTGGTGACTGTATTATGTTCTCTCACTGACCAACTGTTTGCTGGCGGTTTCTGACTAGTTTGACTGTTTGCTAGAACAAACTCAATATGTATTTTGGTTTTAAGAGTTTTCTTTGTCTCTCGACGAGAAGTCAAAATTTTTTTGTCGGAAATTATGAAAAGGCTCTTTACTGAGTAAAACACACCAAACTCATTTACCTATTTTATTACCTTTTTTAAAGACCACGAAAACGAAGACCATGATAGTAGCCCAAAAGAAAAGGGAAGAAATAAACCAAACGATATTGTAATGATACGCTGATACGCGGAACACACATCGACACTTGGAACCGTGCGATTCTCTCAAATCGCGCAGATGCCCCCACCCAGTTCCACCTCTCCGAAACAACACCGGCACGGCCGCAAGCAGAGATCTGACAGTCCTGAGAAACGACAGTTCTGGGCTCCAAATACCAGCCAAGCGAGGTGAGCTAGGCAGGCCGACCTGAGTAGCGAAGTGCACCGTGCTGACGTGAGTCGCAAACTTAGGCAGGCCAACTCGAGCCGCAAGGTGCACCGTAGTTACGTGATTTGCGGCTCACAAGTAAACGGGGGCACGCGTAGTGAGCGGGCCCCCGATAAACGTATATATTTGAATAACATTGGTAATTTTGTTCTTCTTTTCCAGACGTCTAGAGGACTTCGCTGCGACGAATAGAATGAGATATAATTTCTTTATTTATTTTGTAAATAATTAGACTGAATAGATTTATTTTGTTTTAACCTGTGTTTTACTGAGTCTGTCGTCTTAGAAGAACTAACCATCACAAAAAAATTAGAATATACGCAGGTAAACGTCGTTACTCGACGCCCGGAAAATACCAAAAATGCCGACAGATAAAGACACAGACTCACACAGGTGCCACGACAAGTACGTCATGGATAAATCGTCTTTCCAAAGAGGAATTACAGCGCGACGCCGAAAGATGCGGAATAGATTCCAAAGGAACAGTCGACGAGTTAAGGTTAAGACTCAGAACCTTTTATAAAGAACGCGGGGAAGCAACAGGAACAATCCCAAAAATCAATACTTCCAAGGAAGCCGAACCAGACACACTGACCCAGGAAATTTCGATAATAAGAAGCCGATAATAATTTCGATAATAATTAGGTGCAAAACCGAAATAATAGAAACAGTCTCGCGACGTTTGAATACCTGGGAGTAATAATATCAGAGGATGGAAAGCTAGATCAAGAAATCTCATACAGGGCGAAAAAAGCAAATAAGATCTACTATGCACTAAATAGAACAATATTTGGAAAGCAAGAAATAAATTAAGAAATAAAACTGAAGGTATACAATGCAATATCTGTACCAACTTTAATATATGCAAGTGAGACATGGGTAAACAATGCAAAAATAGACAGTACAATAAACGCAGCGGAGATGAAGCAGCTGAGAAAAATAGCAGGAAAAACGAAATTGGACAGAATAAGAACTGAAGATATTAGACAAAGACTGAAACAGGAATCGATAATAACCAAGATCCAAAAAAGAAAATTAAAATGGTATGGACACATTAACAGAATGGATCAAGGAAGACTACCAAAGCAGGTGATGGGATCAAAAAGATATGGTAAAAGAAGGAAAGGGGGGCCAAGGAAGAGATGGATCGATCAGATTATAGAAATTGGACAGGAAAAAGGAAAAACACTTCAACAAATGAAAGAGTTAGCAAAGGACCGAAAGAAATGGAAGATATGGATAGAAGATGAATAAAACCTCCGACGCCCCTGAGAGGCATAAGGAGTTTTGAGAAAGAAGAAGAAGATTACCTTTTTTGATTTGATTAAAAATCTGTATTGGAAACACACAACATTAGTCAAAATAGGCAAAATTCCTGAGCAAGTATTGTCCCCATAACAAGAGGAGTACACCAGAGGTGTGTTCAGTCACCTCGTCTCTTAACCTTAATATACATATACATAATATTCTAATATACATATATATTCTCTTACATGGGACAGAGGCCTGGACAATGAACCTAGTGTCATGAGAAGGTTGAAGGCCTTCGAGATGTGGTTGTTTAGAAGATTGTGTCGAGTTGTAACACCAGAACTCAACGCTTCTAATTTATTAAGATTTTTTATATTTGTTGTCCAGGTCTTCCAGGTTGAAGTCGACGTTTGTTGCTTTACCAAAGAAAACAAAGTCCGTATCCTGCAGTGATTTCCGAACCATCAGCTTAATGAGCCATATTTTAAAACTATTTCTAAAAATTATACATCAAAGGATATATTATAGACTGCGAAGAAAAAATCAGCCGAACACAGTTTGGTCTTCGAAATGCAGTGGGTACAAGAGAGGCTCTATTTAGTATACAAGTGCTATTTCAACGATGTAGAGACGTAAATTGCGATATTTACGCATGTTTCATTGATTACCATAAAGCGTTCGATACAGTAAAGCACAAGCTGATGGAGATATTAACCAATATTGGAATTAACATCTGTGATTTAAGGATTATCAGCAATCTGTACTGGAATCAAACATCCTCTATCCGGACAGAGGCAGGAGAATCCGATGATATCAAAATCAAACGTGGGGTCCGTCAGGGATGTATACTATCCCCACTGCTGTTTAACATCTACTCTGAGGAAATATTTCAAGAAGCAGTGGATGATGTTCAAGCCGGAATTCGAATTAACGGAGAATGTATCAATAACATAAGATACGCAGACGACACTGTGGTATTCGCTGACAGTTCTGAAGCTATACAGGAGTTAATGAACAGAATCGCAGAAGTCAGTCAAAGATACGGACTTTCACTAAACACTAAGAAAACAAAATGTATGATTATCTCTAAGAACAAACAGCAATTTGGACGAATCAGTGTGAATGGTCAACAAATAGAAAGAGTAAAAACATATACCTACCTTGGTACGAACGTCAATGAAAATTGGGACCATTCTATAGAAATCAAATGTAGGATAGAGAAAGCAAGATCTGCATTTCAAAAAATGGCAAAGTTGTTCAAATGTCATGATTTGTCGATACCCATAAAAGTCAGATTACTACGATGTTATATCTTTCCTATACTGTTGTACGGAGTTGAGTCGTGGACTCTCACAGACGCCACCTGCAAGAAAATTGAGGCTTTTGAGACGTGGCTTTATCGTCGAATCCTGAAGATATCTTATACCGACCACATTACTAATGAGGGTGTTTTGCTGAGAATGCAAAAAGAGAAAGAGCTGTTAGTCAAAATAAAAACAGCCAAAATCGAATACCTCGGTCACATCATGAGGAACAGTGAAAGATATATGGACTACTGCAACTGGTCTTACAGGGAAAGCGAGGACCAGGAAGGCGAAGGATTTCGTGGCTGAAAAATCTACGTACGTGGTTCAACACAACCACTACAAATCTTTTCAGAGCAGCAGTGTGCAAAGTACAGATTGCCATGATGGTCGCCAACATCTGAAACGGATAGGCACTACAAGAAGAAGAAGGTAGCACTTCAATACTCTTACACGTGTGGTCAATGACAGACGTCTACTGCACAATACAGAAAGCCAGTTAATAAAACTTTTTCGTACAAGTTCTATTCTGGTCAAAATTTCCTCGTTACTTTCAAGCCTGCAGCCAATCCAGCTTGAACACAAAAAGCAACTTTTAACACAAAATAAAATGTAAAATTAAGAAAATGATACTTGTAAAAATCATATAAATGCTAATAATCCTAGTACTATGCCTCGGAGAACGAACGAACTCAAACGAAGGCGAAACTCGCTACGAATAAGGAAAATGATTTGGGCAACATGGAATGTCCAGTAGGGTGTATCACAAATTTTTTTTTATTATTTAATTTTTCAAGTTGATAAAAAGTTGTTACTACCATCATAGATCTACCAAAAAAAATATTTTTGAATTCCAACAATATTTAAGTCTCCCGGAATGTACAAAAAGTTTATAATTTTTTGTAAAAAAATACGTTTTTGAAAAAATAATTTACACAGTTTATAAATTACAAATGATGTAATCAAGTTAAAAAATGTGTATTTTTACATTTAATTTATCCATAGTAAACATTTTGGTTCTGAGTTAAATTATTTAGGTAACCCGGAATTACCCTTAGGGCCGGTTGTTCGAACGCTAATCAACAATGATCATTATCAAATAATTAATTACTGTCAATGTCAACTTTGTTTGGGTTGTTAAAAAGTATGTGGAGTCTATAATCAATTAATATAACAATAATTATTAACATAATTAATAATAAATCTCATAATTATAATTAATTATGTTTTTAGCAACCCAAACAAAGTTGACATTGACAGTTTTGGTGACAGTAATTAAATATTTGATAATGATCATTGTTGATTAGCGTTCGAACAACCGGCCCTAAGGGCCGGTTGTTCGAACGCTAATCAGCAATGATCACTATCAAATATTTAATTACTGTCACAACGGTCAATGTCAACTTTGGTTGGGTTGCTGAAAACATAGTTAATTATAATTATGAGATTAGTTAGTCAATTAACATAGCAATTATTAACATAATTGATTAACTTATTTCATAATTGTCATCAATAATTATGTTTTCGGCAACCCAACCAAAGTTAACATTGACAGTTGTGACAGTAATTAAGTATTTGATAGTGATCAATGTTGATTAGCGTTCGAACAACCGGCCCTAAATATATCACAATTTTCATATTTAATTCAAGTTTGACATGAATTAGAAACAGTAAAAAAAATTCTAATACAATCATTACAGTGCTGTATTTTAAGGCAATGGGTCAATGAGACGGGCAGCTGGCACTGACTTGTGAGTCACCGGATGTCTGGCGTCTGGCTAACCTCCACCACTCACTCACACCCTTTGTTTCTGTTAGTCTGACTCCACCGTTCAATCTGACAACACGTGGTTTGCGCGTTATTACATGTATTTCAGTGTGTTTTGTTTAGTGTGTGTGGTTTATGACTTGTGAATTCCGTGTGGTTTTGTTGTTTTTCTATCATGAGTAAAAAGACAAACACTATAACAACGAGGAAATGCACTGAAGCTCCTATAGTCGGACAGCCTCTTGACATTAGCGATATTCATGTTTTACCTACTAAAAGTGGCGTGCTGAGGTATTTTGAATGGGTGAGAAATCAGTTGAAATCAGAAAGATGCTACCAACCACAGAAAAAGTTAATTGCAATGCGAGTGACACATAAGTTAGAGCAAATTTGGAAAAAATCATCAATACCTGTTTCATCTACTAACAATATTGTTTTTATGATTCTACAATTGCATGAGAGGTGTGAAAAGATTAAAAAATCTTCAGGTTGTAATACAAAAAATGCCAAGAGTTTTAAAGTTGCAGTTGAAAAGTTTAGATCTGACATTGATAATAGTCTTTTTGATATTTGTTCATGCAAATGTAGTGAACTAGACAAATGTTTGTGTCCAGCTCCAAGAAAAGTACCAAAATTAGAACATGCATTCTTG
Source organism: Diabrotica virgifera virgifera (assembly GCF_917563875.1). Classification (NCBI taxonomy): domain Eukaryota; kingdom Metazoa; phylum Arthropoda; class Insecta; order Coleoptera; family Chrysomelidae; genus Diabrotica; species Diabrotica virgifera. The sequence continues at coordinate 76,797,461 of NC_065449.1, read as the reverse complement.
ACAGACCAACGGAACTTGAGGATGATGATTATCGGAGGTACTGACCAAGCAGAGACTAAAAAAATTGCAAACTGCAATCTAAATTAAGTAGGAATGTGGAACTAACTACTCCACCTGATTTAATAAATGTGGATATTCTTAGTAGTGACTCTGATAATGAATCCATGGAAGAAGAATCAAGTAGGCCTGATGAAAAAGTTCAAGGTTCTAAAATAACTCCTCTAAGAAACAAAATTGAAAGTCCAAGCGTGAAAGTAAAACAAGGCCTGCCAGTGAATATGTCATTGTTTTCTAGGGCATGTGATCGCAGAGGCATTTCAAACAGAGCAGGTGCTCAACTAGCAAGTGCTCTTCTACAAGATTTGAATGTCATATCACCAGAAAACCAAGCCGCAGTTATTGACAAGTCCAAGCTTTTTCGCGAAAGGTTAAAGTACCGCCAAAGTATTAATTCAACTCGCACAAACGAAATAACTGCTCTTTACTTCGATAGTAGGAAGGATGAAACCATAATCAAAGAAATTGTACGTGGGAAATCTGTCCGTAAAACCATACAAGAAGAACACATATCTTTGGTCGAGGAACCAGGTTCAGCATATTTCGGTCATGTAACTCCAAACAGTGGATCTGCGAAAGATATAGTATCATCAATATTAAGTTACATGAGTGATAACTCCATTGATAAATCAAATATCAAAGCGCTTGGATGTGATGGTACAGCAATGAATACTGGAACATCACAAGGAGCAGTTTTGTTGTTTGAACGCGCATTGAAACATCCGGTCCAAGTAGTAATATGTATGTTGCACTTAAACGAATTGCCTCTGTAGAAAGTTTTTGTTGCTCTTGACGGTCCAACCACAGTACCAACATCATTCAGTGGGCCAATAGGCAAAGGTTTGACCAACTGCCAAGACTTCCCGGTTGTTAATTATGACAAAATAGATAGCACCCTCCCAGAAGTCGATAGTAAAGACTTAAGTACGGACCAGAAATACCTTTGGGATATATGTCAGGCTGTAGTCAAAGGTGAATGTCCCTCTGAGTTGGCCAGTAGAAACCCCGGAAACTTGTCCCACGCCCGGTGGCTGACATTAGCAAATAGAATCTTACGTCTGTATATTTCAACTATTGAACCAACCCCACAACTTAGAAAGCTTGCTGAGTTCGTCATGAAAGTCTATGCTACCTCATGGTTTACCACAAAATGTCGTCCTAAAATTATCCACGCATCACAACACTTTTTCTTCATCGTACAGTGCACCAAGTTTTTAGACAGTGAACTGAAGGCTGTGGCTCAGTCTTCCTTGCAAAGAAACGCCTTTATGGCTCATCCTGAACACATCCTTTTAGGGATGTTGTTTGACTCTCGAAAACATATAAGAACTTTGGCAGGCAAACGGATAGAAAAAGCTCGACAGACAGAAACAAGGGCACATCGAGTCTTCAAACCACCACAAGTTAATTTTGAGGCAGTAGACTACATCGATCTCATTGACTGGCAATCCACCACAGTTACAGAACCACCACTTGTAGCTGACTTCAGCAAAGAAGAGATTGAGATGATTGTTAATTCAGGAAGCAGTGATAGAAAAGAGTTCAAAATACCACTTCACACTCAACCCAGCAAACAGACCGACGTGTTAATTACGTGAATTTTGGGTACATTTGTCACCAATATACGTAAATTGATAACGTGAATTTCACGTGAAAATTTGGTTGGAATGTCACATTGAAAATACGTCTTTAAATTACGTGAATAACTCGTCTTCAATAGACGTGTTATTTACCTTAAATAGCAATAAAATCTTTCGGGAAATTCACGTTGCAAATACGTGCTGATTAACATATCTTTTAGGGAATGTATATATTAGTATTCACGTGAAAGATACGTCCTCGGTTCACGTAAATAATTCGACCTTAATTAACTTATGAATCACGTAATTATTATCCTCATAATACGATATAAATAAAACAAGCATATAAAGTATTAACAATGTATTTATTTAGTAGAATTTAGAGATTTTAAAACATTTGTCCTGTATAATTATTATACAAGATAATGAACCAAAAATGGTACCGACCTAAAGACACATTAAAAAATTTGCCAACATAAAACACAACACAGGTCACTTTTAATTTCGAGGACACTTCGACACTTTCTTGTTTTTTCTAATTGCATCAAGGCACTTCAACCCTCGAGCAGTGAGGTAAACGTTAATACGAAAGACATTACTATAAATAAACCCGCCTAAAATAAAACGAGGGAAATAAAGCCAAATAAAGCTCTTCACGTTTCACTTTTTGTTTTGTTGTGAGAAATGTGAGAAGCCAGAGAAGCTGATATTAGAGGTAATGATCATCGATTATAAAAATCGATTATTTTTAAATTACAGTTAAACTATTCTACTTACTTTAAATTAGTATTACGAATTTTCTTTTTGTTTTTAAATTTCTTCTACTATTAACTAATTGGTCTTACTAAAAATCTATTTCAATACCAGAATAATATAAAAAAATAATCCTATCGAAACGTATCTATTATTCGATAAATCGATTAATTTAGTTTTCGAACCAACTATGTTAGTCACGTGATGGTATTTAAAGGAGGAGAAAGGCTTGATAGTACTTCATCACCGCGCGCGATTTGAAAATAAGACTCAATATCATTTTAGCTCCTGTGATATTTTTAAAGAAAAAAATAGCTTCAAATCAAGGTTGGATTGAAATAGTTATGCTAAATGATCTTAAGGTGAAACAGTAGCGATCAACAGGTAGCGTTCCAAGATTGCGGCTGTAATTTTGAATATTTTTTCGAGATATTTGGCACACGTATTCGTAATATAATAAAGAATGGCGGTACAGAGCCCAATTTGAAAGATATAATAATATGTGGAAATTACTCTGTAATTAAATACAATATTAAAAAAAACGAGCATGTACCGCCATTAAGAAGAACAAAAAAATACACTTTATTCAAATAAACTTTTTTATCCGATGCCTAGATTTTGTGTCATTTTGGAACTACTAATGAAATAACAAATTTTAGTAGTTCCAAAATGACACAAAATCTAGGCATCAGATAAAAAAGTTTATTTGAAGAAAGTGTATTTTTTTGTTCTTCTTAATGGCGGTACAGGCTCGTTTTTTTAATATTGTATTTAATTACATAGTAATTTCCACATATTAATATATTTTTTAAATTGGGCTCTGTACCGCCATTCTTTATTATATTACGAATACGTGGGCCAAATATCTCGAAAAAATATTCAAAATTACAGCCGCAATCTTGGAACGCGTTTTTGCTACCTGTTGATCTTTACTGTTTCCTCTTAAAAGCGAAATCATAAACTTTTTGTTTAAATATTGGTATTATTTACATTACTTTTACGTGAAATATATCTAATTTTTCGACGTCCATAAAATACAATGAGTAAAATTCAAGCGATACGTATTTAACCAACACCGTTGTAAAATTTTGTTTCCAAATATTTCTCAACATTAAACCAAAGGAAGTTATTTCTGTTTCGTGATTATTACGTGAAATAAACGTACCTTTGCGATGTAACCAAAATTCACAAATATTATAAAAAACATGTACTATATTCGTCATTATGATTTTATATTATTCTAATGTCAAACATGTATAAAGAAAGCACTAATATATAGGTGAATGATTTGGCACTGAAATACGTTTTTTTCCCGTCATAAATCACCGAGTTACGTATTCGTTGAAATTTGCCGTAAATTTAACGTAATTATCACGTAATTGGGCTCAAGTCTGTTTGCTGGGAAGCGGTAGAACGAGTTGTAAAGGAAGTTACTGCAGCTTCTAAGCACGTTTGTGGCGTTCAAGAACGAGAAGGCTTTATAAGATCAAGATTATTGGACAGAAAGTATCTTCCTAAGTTTGAAACTAAGCGACAGTATACATCTGCTACATACATCTGTATTGCAAAAATAAATTACAGGTAAGATTTATTTCATACTTATTTAGGATTACATCACAGCATTATATTTTGAATAGTAACTTGGTATTAGTACTATAATTACAATCTGACACTCGCCCTAACAAATTCCCTTGGTTCCAGATAGAAGAAGCATTACAATACCTGTGGCTTTGAAGGCTAAATGGATTTGTTTAGCCAACATCCTCCAAGATGAAATAAAGAACCATTTTAAAGATTTTTCTTTGTCAACTTTTTATCTATAATCTTTAAGTAAACTTTTGTATTTCTTAAATAAATTTCGTACCTCGATTTTTCGTTGTTACAATTGAGATTTTCATAAAGATTCCGGGTGACTTTATGCTTAGTTACAGATATTATCCTAATTTTTATTGTTCACTGTTATCACGTACTTAATATTTTTTAAGTTGACAATAAAAATATAAAATTTAATTTTCAATAAAAAAAAGATGAAAAATCGTGTTTTTGAGAAAAAATTCTAAAGTTTAAGTCGATTCCGGGAGACCTAAATATGTTTTAATTAAAACAAAACTTTTTTTCCCTGAAAGAGTAATGTAAGAGGCAACTTTTTATCAACTTGAAAGTTTGAATTTCGAAAATTCATTATTTGAGTATTTATTATGATACACCCTGTGATGTATGCAAATAGGTAGTATTCGGAACGCACTCAAGTTGGTAATATTGTAAGAGTGACGTGACAGTGACAAGGACAGTGAAGCGGAAATAAAACCATTCTGAATCTAGACACGATAGATACAAGTTGTTTCATTATAACCTATCCTCCAAAGTTAACCTAGGAACCCTACCACGTGTTACATTATAACATTACATGGTGCCGAAACCGTAACCAAACCGAAGAAAAACGTATATAAGAAGCATAATGGAATTCAAGGCAGCAATAAATTCCATGCAGATGTCGGGTAACGTGTATGAAAATTGGAAATTCTTCATACAAAGATTCAAAAACTACTTACAAGCTACAGAATTAACAAAGAAACCTGAAATAACCCAGTGTGCACAGCTATTACAGTTAATAGGGGACGAAGGGTTCAAAATATATAACACTTTTAAGTTCTCAACAGAAGAAAAAGACAAGTTAGAACTGTTAATAAAAAAATTTGAAGCACATTTCAAGCCAAAAAGCAACGTGTCAAATGCAAGGTATTGCCTGTTCACCAGAAAACAAGAAGAAGGTGAGTCAGTAGACAAATTTATAACAGATATTATAAACAAGGCAAAAAATTGTGAGCTAGAGAATTTGGAGGACAGTCTGATTAAGACTTGCATAACTTGTGGGGTAGCAGATGAAACGATGAGACAGAGACTATTAGAAGAAGATGAGATGAGCTTGGAAAAAGCAATCAATCTGTGTAAAAGTATAGAAAGTTCGAAAATCCAGTCTGAAAAAATGAAGTCAGAGGAGGTGCACTACGTAAAGAAAAGAAACTTCAATAAGAAATATGAAAATAGAGAACAGTGGGAAGACAGAAGAGTGAATCCAACTCATTCGAAGTCCCAAGACGGCCAGTTCAATGGTAAATCTGGAAGCAGTTCAGGGTGCAGTAGGTGCGGAATGGAGCACAGAGGCCAACTATGCAAAGCATATAAAGCTAAGTGTAATTTATGTAATAAAATAGGGCATTATGCAAAAAAATGTTTTCAAAAACAAATTAAGTATGTAGATGTAGATGATTCAGAATCAGATGATTTGTTTATAGGCTTGGTAAATACTAAAAATAGCAGTTTTGATGATGATTTCATGATAAATTTTGAAGTTAACAAGCGTAAATTAAGCTGTAGATTAGATACAGGGGCAATGGCAAACGTAATATCAATAAATAAGTTAAATTCTCTAGAAGTTAATGTTGAACTACAGAAAACAAACTGCAGGTTAACGACATTTTCGGATGAAACACTTAGGGTCATTGGAAAATGTAGTTTAGAATGCAAGTATAAAGATAACATGTACAACATAATGTTTTATGTGGTAGAAATTAATTCACCAACGGTATTAGGTCTTCCTACATGTAAAGCTTTAAATATTTTAAAAAGAATCAATACTATAGAAAAAATTGAAAATAATTTGAATTCTAGAGAAGTTACATTTAAAAATGATTACTCTGATGTGAAAAAAATATTTAAAGAAGTTTTTTCAGGTATAGGCTGCTTGGATGAGCCATACAAAATCATGCTAAATGAAACTGCACAACCAGTTATACATCCTCCAAGAAAGATTCCACTACAATTAAAGGAGAAACTAAAACTTGAATTAGCTGAAATGGAGAAAAATGGAATAATTGAGAAGGTTGATGAACCTACAGATTGGGTCAACTCGATAGTCTTGGTAAGAAAACCAAAAAGTAATTCCATAAGAGTTTGTATAGATCCTAGAGACTTGAATAAAGCTATCAAAAGAGAGCACTTTCAACTCCCTACGATTGATGAAATAGCTGCAAATTTAAAAGGTAACGTTTATTTCAGCAAGCTTGATGCCTCAAAAGCATTTTGGAGCATAAAGCTTGATGATGAAAGTAGTAAATTATGTTTTTAACACTTGCTATGGTAGATATAAATTTTTAAGACTGCCTTATGGCATTAGTTCAGCAAGTGAGGTGTTTCACAAAAGATTCAGTAAAATATTTAATATGGAGGGTGTAGAAACATATATTGATGATTTAATTGTTTATGGCTCATCAAAACAACAACATGATAAATGTTTATATCAAGTTTTAGAAAGAGCTAGGATAAATAATGTCAAATTTAATTATGAAAAATGTAGTTTTGGTGTAAAAAATGTAAAATTTTTAGGATTTAATTACAATGAAGATGGTCAAAGTGTTGATAGTGATAAAATTAAAGCCATTCAAGATATGAAAAAGCCAGAAAATAAAAAAGACATACAGAGATTATTAGGAATGATAACGTATTTGTCTAAACACATAAAAAATTTGTCAGACTTAACCGCACCTCTTAGGGAATTAATTAAAGAAAATGTAGAATGGCATTGGTCACATAAACATGATGAATGTTTTAGTAAAATTAAGGAAATAATTTCAAAAAGCCCAGTATTAAGACATTTTGATATAAATGAAAAGTGTTTAATATCAGTTGACTGTTCAAAAGACTCAATAGGAGCTGTACTCTTACAAAAAGGTCAACCAGTAGCTTACATATCAAAGGCTTTAACTTTAACACAACAAAATTATGCACAAATTGAAAAAGAACTTCTTGGAGTTCTGGTGGCATGTGAGAAATTTCATAATTATATATATGCTTCCAAGTTTGATATAGAAACTGATCACAAACCATTGATATCCATAGTAAAGAAACCCTTAATAAATGCGCCACCACGACTTCAAAGAATGTTATTTAAATTGCAGAGGTATGACTATAATCTGATGTATAAAAAAGGTAAAGAACTATATATAGCTGATACGCTATCGAGATGTTGTTCGGAATTGCCTGTAATAAAGAATGATTTAGATATTGAACTAGAATCACAAATTTGTTTAGTAAGATTAAACATTAATGTTTCAAACAATCAACTGCAAAAAATCAAAGAAGAGACTAGCAAAGACAAAACTTTAATTGATCTAAAGACTTTCATAAAAAAAGGTTGGCCAAAAGAATTAAATAATGTACATAAAGATTTAAAAGCATTTTTTAAGATTAAAGATGAAATAACCTTCTTTGATAGTTTGTTGATGAGGAATAGTCAAATTATAATTCCTCATGTAATGAGAAAAGAAATGTTAAAAAGAATTCACTATGGCCATCAAGGAATAAATAAATGTAAAATGTTAGCTAGACAATCATTATATTGGCCTTCCATGACAGTTGACATTGAGAATGAAGTTAAAGGTTGTCCAATTTTCCCACAATTTGAAAATTCAAAGAGAGAACCTTTGACTCCACACAATATCCCAGAACTCCCCTGGGAGGAAGTTGGCTCTGATATATTTTACATAGGTCAAAAAAGTTATTTAATGGTGGTAGATTATTACAGTAAATGTCCAGAAATTTGTCTGTTGAACGATACAACCAGTTCAACTATAATTACACATTTAAAATCGATATTTGCTCGTCATGGAATACCAAAAATATTTTACTCTGATGGTGGACCACAATACACAGCCAATGAATTTGTTAAATTTTGTCAAGAATGGGAATTTAAAAGCATAAAGTCAAGCCCAGAAAATCATAGATCTAATGGTCTAAGTGAAAGATATATTCAAACCTACAAAAAAGCGCTAAGAAAATCTCTTAGAGATGGTAAAGATACATATTTAACATTGCTACAACTTAGAAATACACCAATTGATTCAAATTTACCATCACCATCTCAACTTTTAATGTCACGAGTACTTAGAACTCAGATTCCCACCACTGACAAAATTCTAAAACCAAAATTATGTAATGCTAAAATAGTAATCAGCGATTTTCAGAAAAGACAAAATAGTCAAAAAGCTTATTATGATAGAGGGACAATAAATTTAAAACCGCTTAAAAATAATGAAAAAGTTTATATTAAAGATAAAAACAAATTGAGAGAAGGTCTTATCACACATAAATTAAGAGATAAAACCTACTCGATTAAATTAAGAGATTCTGGGTCAGAAATTGCAAGAAATAGACAATTTTTAGTTCGCATTCCTGCAGCTTCTGACGATGAACATTCAGATAACGAATCTGAAACTAGTGAGTCACAAAATTTTGAAAGTGTCTCTGATAACCATTCTGATCATCACTCTCCAATAAACTTACCTCCACAAACCTCTTCAGGTCGAATTGTTAAAAAACCTGATAGACTAGATTTATAAGTAATTTTATTATAAAATAAAAGGGGGTAAAGGGTGAATGAAACAATTGTGGAAATTTATAAATGTTTATTTAAAGATTTGTTAAAGAAAGTTATGTTTATTTTGTCATTATAAAAAGAGGGGGATGTGATGTATGCAAATAGGTAGTATTCGGAACGCACTCAAGTTGGTAATATTGTAAGAGTGACGTGACAGTGACAAGGACAGTGAAGCGGAAATAAAACCATTCTGAATCTAGACACGATAGATACAAGTTGTTTCATTATAACCTATCCTCCAAAGTTAACCTAGGAACCCTACCACGTGTTACATTATAACATTACACACCCTAATGTCCAGGGATTGAGAAATAAAACTGAAGATGTCATGAGAAACCTTGCAGAAATGAATATTGACGTAGCAGTGCTCACAGAAACCAAAAAGAAAGGAAACGGGATTGATCAACAATCAGAATATTTACATATACACAGTGGAGTTCCCAAAAATAACAGGGCTGCAAAAGGTGTATCAATATTGATACATAAAAAATATCAGAAAGGTCTTACTAGCTGGGAAACAATAAATGAGAGACTAGCCTCAGTAAATATTACGATAAAAGGACACAAACTAACAATTATAGGAATATATGGTGTAAACGATGACGCAAATATAGCAGAAAAAGATCAATTATATGATCAACTGAACGATACCCTTATAAAAGTGGGAAATCAACGAGAAATAATACTCCTGGGGGACTTTTAACTCTAGAGTAGGAAAAAGGGAAAAAGATCCTGTAATCGGAAGGTATGGTGAAGAGACTGAAAATGATAATGGTAGGCGACTAATTGAATTATGCCAACAACCCCAGTTAATAATATGTCATCCATAATGTCATCATAAAATCTATTATCGACTATGTCATTACAAAACAAAACAATAAATTAAACATCCAGAACAGTAGGGCTTACAGGGGTAAGGAATGTGGATCTGATCATTATTTGATTGCGGCTAAGACTCTGATTCCATTTAACCGGCATGTTAAAAACATCAACACTCCAAAAGAAAAGGATATAAATCTGAAGAGATATAAAGTCAGAAGCCTACAAGAATATAGCACTCAAATCTTATACCAAAACAGATTAAACGAGAAACTACTCGAGGAATACCTAACTGCTGAAACCAACCAATTATACGAACATATAACGGAATGTATTCACAACGCAGCCCAAGAAGCTCTAGGCGAAGAGACCAGTACAGTCCACAGATCAGCGGGAAAAATCACTTGGAATACATAGTTGGAAGAGCAAAGAAATAAGAAACAGGAAGCGTACAAAAGATGGCTGAACACTAAGAACCCTGAAGATAAAGTGATATACAAAGATCAACAAAGAATATTTAAAGAAATGACAAGGAACAACAAAAACGAAACATGGGATGCAAAATGTAAAGAAGTTTACTGTTACATCGGAGGAGCGCGATCATCAGCGGCTTGGAAATTAATAAAGACCTTGAAAACCGACACATCAAACAAAAGTCAAATACAGCTCATCCAGATAGATGCATGGATGGAAGGAGCATTGTGCAAGGGAACTAAATGAAGACAGAGATATCTATAACACTGATTCACCCCAACGTATACGAGCACACGGCGAATATGTAAACGTGGAAGAAGAACAAATAAAACAAGCACTTAAATCCATGAAGAACAACAAAGCATCCGGGCCGGAGAACATACCAGCAGAACTTCTAAAACACCAAAACTAATAAGGTATCTTAAAGTGATATTCACAAAATACTTGAATGGGGAAGAAATCCCGAATAGTTGAAAAGAAGCATGGATTACTCCAATTCACAAAAAAGGTCCAAAAGATATCTGCGGAAACTACAGGTGTATCTCGGTCACTAGTACTTTTAGCAGGCTGTTTGGTAAAATCTTAAAAAAACATGATTGAGCAAGAATACGAACCTCATGAAATTGAACAGCAAGCAGGTTTTAGAGTTGGAAGATCTTGCGTAGACCACATATTTACCCCAACACAACGTAATGAAAAGAAAGTTGCAAGAAGCCAGGAAATACATCTTTTATTTGTGGATCTCACAGCGTCATATGACACGATTCCTGTGAGACAGCTGTGGCAGTCTCTTGAACGATCTTCCTTAAATAACACTATCATCGCCGCGGTCAAACAACTATACAATCAAGCTACATCAAAAATCAAACTAAACAACAACTTATCAGAAGAATTTACAGTAACAAAAGGATTACAACAAGGATGCTGCCTCTCCCCAGTACTATTTAAGATCTATTTAAATGAAGCACTAAAGCACTGGAGACGATCTTGTTCAGGGATGGGAATTCAACTTGACGATGATACAACTTTGTATACTTACTCTGGGCTAATTAGCAAAATTCATGGAAAAGTTATTTACCAGCAATTTTATTGCTGGAATCGAATTATAAGATCCTATATATTAATAATATAGGTATGCAAAGTCCGCAGATAGTGTGCTACTTTTTTTATAAACAAAATGGCGCCGACAAATCGTATTTTTTTCAATTATTTCTCTATAACTCCGAAGATTTTAACTTTACAACAAAAACACCCAAATAAAAATTCACCGCAATTAAATTCTGCATAGAGATTTGTTTTTCCTGATTTGCTCCGACAAAAATTTTCCTCGGAAAATGCAGGTTTTCCCTACAAAAACTTTAATTTTCAAATAAAGTTTTAGGTAAGTATTAATCAACAATTAAATAACTTAGTGACATCAAAGCTCTCTTGGTATAGATTGTAATTCCAGAAGCCGGTGAAAATTAAACGAATATTTCAGCAACAATTCAATTGTTAATTAACAATTTACGATCGCACTAATAAGCAAAATAATCATGATACATTGATCAAACTTATAAGGATTATAAAGATGAGTGAGATGCTTATTTAATATTATATTATAGACAAAATATAAATTTTTCGTTTTTTTTTGCATAATCTTTAAATTTTGAAAAAAAATAGTTATAATACGCTGGTCTAATTGGTAAAGTAGAAAAGTAGCAAAGACACTCATATAAAAATTCACCCCAATTTAATTCTACATAGACGAATGTTCTTCCCGATGTGCTCCGATGAAAATTTACCTCGGAAAATGTGGGTTTTCCCAACAAAATCTCGAATTTTCAAATAAATTTTTTGGGCAAGTAATTATTTATCAATAATTAAATAACTTGGTCAAATAAAAGCTTTCTTGGTATAGATTATAACTGCAGAAGCCGGTAAAAATTAAACGAATATTTTCGCAACAATTCAATTGTTAATTAACAATTTACAGTCGCAATAAAAACCAAAATAATCATGAGACATTGATCAAACTTAGAAAGATTATAAAGATGTGATGCCTATTTAATATTTTGTGGACAAAATATAAAAATTTTATTTTTTTGCATAATCTTTAATGTTTAAAAAAAAGTAGTTATAAACAAATTAACATTTCTCATAAATTCTTTATTATATTCTAATTTTTTAAAATACTTAAAATGTGTATTTCAAAGGTCTTGAAAACGAATGCTTCAAAAAAAAATTTCCAACCATTTGCAAAGAAGTTATTAAACAGCAAAGTAAATATACGATTGCTCCCTTGTTTATAATTTGTTTTAATTGTTTCAAAGCTTAAAAGTGAGTTTGTGGTACAATCTAATTAATCACAAAGAATATCAAATATTAGTTCAATGGTTCTATTTTAATCAAAGATTAAAAATACTTTTTTTTGTATTTTTTAGCGCGAAAGTAGGCTTGATACAGAACCGGAAATGTTTACTCGAAGCGACTGACACGCTTTAAACTCGCGCGAGTTGTGTACGTGTACGGGTAAATACATAATACACAGCTACGGTATTTATAATCTTTTAATTAAAATATAACCATTAAACTTATAATTGATATTTTTTTTAAGAAATTAGCTTGTACTTTAAACTCGGTTTTACGCTTTTAAAGAATTTAAAAAAATTATAAACAACGCGGTAATCGTATGTTTACTTTGCTGTTTCATAGCTTTTTTGAAAATGGTTGTAAAAAAGTTTTAAAACATTCATTTTCAAGATATTTGAAATATGCATTTTAACTATTTTTTAAAATTAGAATATAATAACTTTCTGATAAACGTTAATTTGTTTATAACTATGTTTTTTTAACATTTAAAGATTATGCAAAAAAATAAAAAAATTATATTTTGTCGACAAAATGTTAAATAGGCATCTCATCTTTATTAGATTTCAAAGTTTGATCAGTGTATCATAATTATTTTGGTTATTATTGCGACCGTAAATTATTAATTAACAATTAAATTGTTGCTAAAATATTCGTTTAATTTTCACCAGCTTCTGGAACTATAATCCAAACCAAGAAGGCTTTTAAGCCACCAAATTATTTAATTATTGGTAGATAATTACTTATCTAAAACTTTATTTGAAAATTAAAGATTTTGTTGGGAAAACCCGGATTTTCCGAGGAAAATTTTCGTCGGAGCAGATCGAAAAAAACATATCTCTATGCAGAATTTAATTGCGGTGAATTTTTATTTGAATGTTTTTGTTTTAAATTTAAAATCTTCGGAGTTATAGAGCAATAATTGAAAAAAACACGATTTTGGGCGCCATTTTGTTTATAAAAAAGTAGCACACTATCTGCGGACTTTGCATACTTATATTATTAATATATATATTCATAAGCATCGATTCCAGTAATAAAATTGCTGGTAAATAACTTTTCCCAAAAATGGCCTATTCTCCGATAATCAGCCCAGACTAACACTACATTTCGCGGATGACCAAGTCGTAGTAACAGCGGTTAAGGAAGATTTAGAATTCATGACGAGACGGTTATTTCAAACATATGAAGAGTGGGGTTTTTCTGTAAATAAAAACAAAACGCAATACTTATGCATCGGGACTGAAGTAGAAGATCTAATAGTTATCGAACAAGAAACAATCAAGAACTGTGAGGAATATGTATATTTGGGAACAATCAACAAAAGTGGGCGCATTGAAAAAGAGAGAGCAAAGGATCCTCAAATAAAAAAGGGTGATTTGATGCCTAAACTCGACGCTATGGTCAAAGGAACTATCTAACCAAAGAAAACATCTTATCTTTAACTCCATCTTTAAAAGTATAGTCTATGGATGCGAAACATGGCAACTTATTAAATTTCCTGGAACGACGCCTACTTGCATTGGAAATGGACTTCTGGAGAAGATCGGCTAGAAAATCAAGGCTTGAAAGAATACAAAATGACCAAATCAGAAATATAATGGGAGTCAAGTCAACCATCATAGACGAAATTCAAATGGAGACAACTGATTTGGTATGGCCATGTAGAAAGAATGGACGACAACAGACTGCCAAAACAAATTCTAAAATGGACGCCAAGGGAAAGAAGAAAGAGAGGAAGGGCGAAACAATCCTGGCTAGGCGGCATTCAGAAGGCAATGTCGGAAAGGAATCTTCACCCTGACGAATGGAACGACCGACGAAGCTGGAAACTGGGAACCGGAAGGCGAAGAACGCTATAAAAAACCGGGATAATAAAAAATAAAAAAGAAAATGATTACTATCAGGCTAATCAATACTCTGAAAAAGTTAAAAGTTTGTCAAGGTAATAAAATATAACACATTAATAAACGACGAATTTATTACAAATCTGAATCATTTTAAAATCATTTTAGTAAATATGAGGTCGATTTGTTGATTTCAGTGGTTTTGTTTTAAAAAAATTACAGCTATTCTTCATGATGCAGTAAATCTATTACACAAAATTTACTTTTGCTTAAAAAAATTTTCTTTGTAAAACTTAAGTTCTTCTATACTTTCTTTTATATCACTCAAAGCCCTGTGTGTAAACTGTTTGCTAGGAGCTTTTTTGTATACTTCTAAATTCCATCTTCTACAGAGTTCCTTAACCGTAGAAACGTCTATTAATCTAAAAAAAAATTGTAAATTAAATAAACCTATTAAATAAAAATAACTGTATTAGTTTCAAACCAAAACTTTCTACTGTTAAGTCCATGGGTCTTTACCCGTGGGTCAGTAATACCTGGCGAGATAAAACACATACTGAGATCTCCTCAACAACCCGGCAAAAGACAATAAGGTGTCTTTAGTATGGGTGCCGGGTCATGAAGGGGTGCATAAGAATGAACGAGAAGATATTTTGGCAAAACAAGGCTCGAGAGAAACTTTTGAAGACCCAGAACCTTTCAGTGGGATCACTAAAGATGCTACGAAAAACGAGGTTCAGAAATGGCTGATAAGGAATCATCAAAAGAAATGGAGAGCCAATCAAGTGCAAATCCAGACTAAAAAAATAATCAAGAATATGGATAAAAACTCTCGGAATAGTGTGATGAATCTCAGTAAATGGGAGATTAAAACGGTCACTGAAATGGTGACTGGCCATTGCCGTTTAAGAAACCACCTATACAAACTATGCCATATGCTAAGAGACTGCCATACACATACTATGCCATTGCAATGTGCTAAGTGATGTAAGGCAGTGTTCACTGGTCAACTGAGGTTTGGACCAGAAGAGATACTAAAACTACCAATAAGTAAACTGTTGACCTTCGTTGAGGCCACAGAACCTATTACAGTTTTTTTGTATTAGAAAAAACAAGACTTACCAGTCTCACTTGATCTAAGAAGAAGAACACATACTTTAATCTAGCATCATCGTCTTGACGCTTAAAACTAAAGACAAACCTGCTACCGCCTGTTATTAAGTAAAGACACATGTTATGTTTATGAATGCTGTAGACTCAGTACATCAAAAAGAGATACAAAGGTACAAAAAGACACTGGGGACGTTTTCAGATTTTAAGTACAATGTGTCACATTTCTGGTTTGTTTACTTGTGGCTGTCGGTTTGTTGAATTTTTTACTGTTTTTGCATTTAGAAGTTATTTATATTACACAAACAGTTGTTTTCACAACCAATTTTTATATTGGATTTTCAAATTTTATGGTAAGTGCATTTTATTTTGCCACTATTTACATATAAAGTTAACCTCATTCACACAGGAATAGTTTTGTTTAAGTTTCAGCAAAAGTGACAGAAATGACAAAAACAAAATATTTTATTGAATTTTGCTAGATTATGCCTGGAAAAACTCTTACCTCACAAGCACAAGAACTCGCTTTAAATCTTGTTAATTATTTAAACTGTCTTTAAAATTCGTTTTAACATATGGCGTGCCACGTCGCTCATACATGAGAGACAGATATTTTGCCATGGGCCACGTCGCTCATTTTTGATATACACGTATGACTAACTTTCATGGCCGTGGATATCAATGGCCCCTGAGAGTAGTATCCCGATTAAAGCGTGGCATGCAATGTGTTAATGTTATTTACATTCTCTTTATTTGGTAACGTCAAATTTTATATAACATAATATATAATATAATCCGTGATCGGAGCAGTAACCACTTTCTGTCAGTTGCTGTTGAGTGGAGTAAATTTCCGACTTATGTCGTGTTCTTTAAATGATGCACGGGTAAACAACCATGGACTCAACTGTAAACAACTTGCCCTATGGAGGTTTCCCTCCAAATTTAAAGTGTATGGTGGTTTGATTTATCAATCACTGTTTATGGGCCCGCAAATTTTCAGTCAGGCAATGGTCAGGGTAAGTAAGTTCAAATAGTGATAGAACAAAACAAGATAGAAAATAGATATTTGAGTAAAATAAATCTATGTGTTAATCTTTTTTTGGGGTTATGCAATTAATATACAGTAGACTCCCTCTATACCGAGAACTGAAATGACGGACTAATTACCTCGTTATAAACGGATCGCGTTATATCAGACAACAATAATATTGTGCATACATATGAATATATAATTTTATAAAACATTAACTTCCTGTAGTGAAGCCATTCGGAGCAATATAAGATGATATATATTGTTTCTGCAACAATAAGGCTTCGCCATCATAAATTATAAATTTCCTACAATATTCAATATCGGTCGATAGATAAACAAAACAGGAAGAAGTTTATTATAAGCGGTGGATTTCATTACAGCACTGGCCTCGATAACCACACAGATGTGGGGATTTCTGTGTACAGGCAGTTGGGGATTTATTTATAGCCATTACTGCGCTAAAAACAGGTAAAGAAACATATTCTTCGATTTCATTTTTCCTTGTTATAACCAAATATGCCTCGTTATACAGGTGTTACAGTACCTCGTTATAAGCGAAACCTCGTAATAACCGTGTATGTTATAGTCAACTGTATATTTTCATTGAGGGAAGCCCAAAATGGCATGGTATATTCGAGTAAATTGTTAAATCAACTAACAGCATACTGAAAACCCTAAAATAATAGACGGTCGGAGTATGACGTCACGGCCAACTGCGGCTATATTCAGTGTTATGATCACTTTCCAAACAAAGATTGTAAACACGTTGAAAAGTAAGGTTTTGCCGAATCTCAACTTTTTAATTAGTATAAAATCTAAAAAAATATATATAAAATCTAAATGTTGTTCTGAAGCTATTTCCTTGTGGCATTTTTTATGATTAATTATTTATATGGGAAATAAGCCACAATTAAAAATGAAAAAAATAATTTTATTAACGTTTCGACGCCCAAATCGGGTGCCGTTGTCAAAATACAAAATATTACTAAAATAAACAAAAGTGTTGTTGCTAAGCAACAGTAATATAATAACATAAGTCGTCCCAGGAACGCAACTCATAAATATTGGCAATATCATTTTAAAGTCTTCTACTTTAAAATGTATAATATATGTCTGAATTGCCAATATAAATGAGTGAGATTAAATAAATTATTAGAAGAATTTTTTTGCTTAGCAACAACACTTTTGTTTATTTTAGTAATATTTTGTATTTTGACAACGGCACCCGATTTGGGCGTCGAAACGGTAATAAAATTATTTTTTTCATTTTTAATTGTGGCTTATTTCCCATATAAATAATTAATCATAAAATCTAAAATTTCTAAAAATCAAATAAATTCTAACCTTACTTCACCCATACATAACATACATTTTATTGAGATTTATATAAAACATCATGACTTATTATTTACACAACCTTGTAAAATTGTTGTAGTAACTATAACAATACTTACATATTGCAAAAAACGGAAATATTCTCTGTAAAAACTGAAAAAAGAATAAAAAATAAAAATTTGCCACACTAAACAACGTTTGTTTGGAGAGGTTTGGAAAAATCTGACATGACATATGTCAATAAAAATTGACACTTCTACGTCATCACTCCGGCCGTCCATTAAAGAGACACGTTGGGCTTGTCATTCGGAGGTAGTGTCCGTTGTATGTGAACAGCTTGAAGCTATAATAGAACCGATTGAAAAATGTATTGAAAATGTATATGATCCAAAAGGTTTCTATAAACGTTATTCCCATTTTCGCTATTGACATTTCACATAAATTGGAAAAAGACTGACTTGTCCACACTTGTAAAATATAGGTCAAACTGGCAGCAGATGTATTTTTTTCAAATAACTTTGATACTGTGTAAAACCAGTTGAGTACTTTCGACATATTATATGCCATCTTTACAGCTTCGTCTTATAGGTTATAAATGCCTCATGGAAGAGTAATTGTTGACTTACAATATATTAAAAATAATTAAAGGGCAAAAGCCTCTTTTATTAGGGTAAAACCCCTTTAAAACAATAAAAATCATATTTAAATGCCATTTTAAACCAATGGTTACATATTATCACTAGGCTGTTCCCATTCTATGGACATGCCATAGATTTGTCGAAAGACTTGGTCTTTGAAACCGAAAATAATCTGGTAACTCATAAGCATGCGCCTTGCAAAAATGCGACACAGCCACTAGTACCTTAAGACTAGATCAAACACAATAATGAAACTGATTGATATTCTATTGAAAACCTTGATCCAAGTAACAGACACCAGTCATTTGATGTTATTCTAGAAGATTAGCGAACATTTACTGAATCTGAATCACATCTAGAGGTGAATTCACTAATTTGGTAAATAGATTATAACAAAAAATAAACATTTGTCATTTTTACAATCCTAGTTTTTCTATTCATATTATGGGGTGTAATGCTAGTTCGCCTCCATGTGGTGCACCCTGGGTAACGCTAAATGAACTAGCAAAAATTTGGCGGCAGACGAACGAAAACAAAAACAATATCCTGCCAACATCACAGATCACAAACAGAAATCTTATCTATACGTAAACATACGATGGGAACAAATAAAGGTTCTTCTCAGAACCAACTGACTAGAGATCTCGGACCGTGTATCCGAGTCTGTCACCTTAACATCGAGGGCATAAGCCAGGCAAAATGCCACGTGTTGCAAAAAATCCTACACGATAACGACATTGACCTGGTTGCCATACAAGAGACCCATACTGAAGACAAAGTCCAGCTTGATTTAAGGGGAAAGATACCTGGCTACGATTTACTGGGAGCCACCTATGATAAACATTACGGCGTCGCAACCTACATTCGCTGCAATATAGAAAATGGTTTCCTACTTTCTGCTTCCAATGAAAATAATATACATGAAGTAGTCACCAAGATTGGAGATATTACCGTAGTTAACGTATACAAACCTCCAGCCACTGCATGGAACCCAGAAGTGCTAAAGACTCATCCACATCCTACTATATACATCGGCGACTTCAACAGCCACCACGAAATGTGGAAGTACACCACGAATGATGAAAATGGGGAGGCACTAGTAGAATGGTCCGAAGAGCAAAACACATACCTAGTTTTTGATGCCAAAGACAGAGGAACATTTAAATCAGCTGCATGGAGAAAAGAATATAACCCAGACCTATGTTTTGTCTCAAAAGATACCAATGACAGACCACTAACAACTGCGAGAAGTGTCCTTGCAGACTTCCCACATACTCAACATCGTCCGGTCCCACATACTCAACATCGACCATCGGAATATCAATTCCAATAATTAGATCATATCCTCGACCCAGGTGGAATCTTAGAAAAGCAAACTGGAAGAAGTTCTCTGAACAACTAGACCGGACCTTGAGCTGGGTCCCTCCAACCAGCAAACATTATGAGAGGTTTGTGGGCGCAGTAATAAGCACTGCCAAGAAAACCATCCCTAGGGGGTATCGCAAAGAATATGTGCCTGGATGGACTGAAACATGTGAAGACTTATACACGAAGTTTCTCGAAAGTGGTGACCGAGAAATAGCCGATGAGCTTTTACACAACATCGATACAGCTAGACGCCAAAAATGGATAAAGACTGTCGAAAACCTTGACTTCAAAAAATCAAGCCGGCAGGCATGGTCCTTGTTGCGGAAAATTGGAGGAGCTAACCAGCTGGAATCCAGAGAGTCTAAAATGTCTCCTAACAAGGTTGCCTCCCATATAGTATATCTATCCAGAGCTCCACGAGATCGAACACATACTACCAACGTGAAAAGAGACTTAAGGGCATTAAAACAAATGAACAGAACGAACTCCGAATATTCAGCAAGAATACTTATTTCTGAAATCACACATGCGCTGAAAGAAATGAAATCAGGTAAAGCACCTGGCTTTGATGGTATCCATCCAGAGTTCTTGATACACAGTGGTGCATGCACGAAACAGTGGCTTTCAGCCTCTATATTGCTGACATGCCTGAAACCGAATCTCGGAAGTTTGGATATGCTGACGACTGGACCCTTGCAACAAGCCACCAATCTTTAGAAACTACAGAAATCACTCTCACGAATGACTTATCCATCCTCAGCGAATACCTTAAGAAATGGAGACTACTACAAAAACTGAAGTATCAGCTTTTCATCTAAACAACAAGT
Organism: Diabrotica virgifera virgifera; assembly: GCF_917563875.1. Classification (NCBI taxonomy): domain Eukaryota; kingdom Metazoa; phylum Arthropoda; class Insecta; order Coleoptera; family Chrysomelidae; genus Diabrotica; species Diabrotica virgifera. The sequence continues at coordinate 76,776,835 of NC_065449.1, read as the reverse complement.
TGGCAAACAGAGAATTGCGAGTGTATTTTAATAACATGCTGTTAAAACACAATAAATACCCGAAATAACTTGGGGTTACTCTAGACAGAACGCTCACATTCAGAGAACACCTGACGAAAACAGCAGCAAAATTGAAAACACGCAACAATATAATACAGAAACTCTGCGGCACTACATGGGGGTCCACAGCATCAACATTAAGATCCTCTGCTCTTGGCCTGATATATCCGGTGGCAGAATACTGTGCTCCAGTGTGGCTAAATAGCAGGCATACCCACCTGGTCGACACCCAACTAAACCGTACTATGCGTATGATAACAGGCACAATTAAGCCCACCCCTACAATGTGGCTACCTACCCTTAGTAATATAGCACCACCCAACCTACGCCGCGAACATGCATTGGTTAAAGAATATAACAAAATAATGGACAGTCGCCAGCTTCTAGTCCACAACGACATCCCCGATATTCTTGGAAACCGTCTCCGATCCAGGTTACCCCCTCTACAATCTGCTCAAGCGCTGCAGCAATCCAACTTTGACTTAAATACCCGATGGAGAGATTGGGAAAGTAGGACAGATCCGCATTACCATAGTCTACCGGACATCATAGGGAAACCTGGCGAATTTGAACGTCCCCGTAAGATTTGGGCAGCCATTAATCGAATTCGAACAAACTGTGGAAGATGCGCCGACTCCCTCCACAGATGGGGTAAACTCCCCTCGCCTTCTTGTGACTGCGGCGCTGCAAGACAGACGATCAGTCACATTGTTCAGGACTGCCCACGCAGAGCATACACAGGCGACCCTATAGACTTTGTAATGGCAACCGAAGGGTCAATCGAATATATAAAAAAATTGGACATCTGTTTGTGATGCATTGTATAATGCATAAATCTAAATATATTCTGTGATATACTTAAGCCATACGCTAAATAAATAAATATTCATATTAAAAAATTTTCTCGTCTACTTTGTAATAATAATTTGAATTGTAGTTACCTATAATGTAAATAATTATGTAAACTTGGCATGTTTTTAATGAGAAACATTCGGTCCATATAAACACTATTTCCTGCCAGGGGTGACATTTTTTCAGTGACATGTTGCTTCACAAAATCAAGAATTTCATTCTCGGCTTGCTCCAAATGGATCATTGAATTCAAACAAGCTGCAGTCAAACCTGTCTAAATAAACATATGGTTATAGGTTATGAAGTAACTTAGAAAGACAATAAAATATTTATTTCTTACATGAACGAAAAAAGAAATCTGACAGAATCTGTGATATTGTTTAAAAATATATCGCAAGCCGACTTCAATAGTACCGTAATCATAAAAAAATGGAAAATCTGTTTTTGGCGTAACACATTCCTTTAGGAGTTGCCTTCATTTTGGAATAGTGTCATATAATTTATGGATGTATACCGAGAGTGGATTTGTGGTAAGGGCCGTTCATTTTGAATATTGCTCTAGCATGTAATAATGCATTACCCGTGTTGAGCTGCTCCCCCTCACTTGCAAAAATTAAAAAGCAAATAGCGCTGATTTATGAGCTATTTATGAGCTTTTATATTCCGCAAATTAAAAATCCCTCCCACTACTTAAAAATAGGGATATTGGATCGTTCTTTGCGTCAGAATTACGAGCTATTTATGAGCTTTTGAAGTGATATGGTTTCGATTTTTGAGCTCATCCCCTTCACTCCCAAACAACCCTTTAATTGATTCAACTTAAGAGAAAAGTGCTAAGAAAAATTAAAATATATCGTATTGCGGATATAATTCGTATAACTGATACACTCTAAAGATTAAACTCTTAAATCACGCGCATTTCGATTATTGAGCTACAACCCCTTCGCAAGAAAACCACCCCATCTTCCCGGCTTAAGAGAGAATGGTACTTAAAATGAATTAAATTAATTATCTGGCGACTACATATCGTTTAATAATTTATAAGCTCACAAAATACACGCATTTAGATAATTAAATTGCAATTTCTTTTGTATAGTGCAGTCACTGAAGGTAAAAATCAACTATTACCTTCATTTCAGTGAACCTTTATTGATTTTCACGAAAATTGGTGAGTGGTTAGAGGATACCTCAAGAAACAAAAGTTACATGGTGCGACCTTGCGCTCTTACCCTGAGGGTGGATATCACTCCTTCTCGGGGGTGAAGATTATTTTATTAAAAATAACTTTAAAAATCGATAGAGGGGCAAATTCTAAGCAAAATTTGTTATATAAAGTTATTAAAATAAATTAAAACTTTTTGAGTTATTTAAGATCAAAAATTTTAATGTTTTGTGCCAAAAATGCATGTTTTAAAGCAGTTTTTCATAAATAACTCAAAAACTAAGTTTTTACAAAAAAGTTATGATTACCAAAATGTAAGCTTTGAAAAACCTTTTAATATTAATTGAAAGTGAGTTATAGGTACCTAATTGAATGTACATTTTTTTGGCGAGTACTCAAATCTAAATATTTAAGCGTAAATAATGGGAAAACGATGCATTTTATAAAATAGATTTAATATACGCTTGTCAAAGTACACAGGAATAACTAACAATTGACCTACGGACGAAGATGATAGCATTAAAAAAGCAAGTTACGAGTTGAAAATAAGACGACCCTTTCGAATTTTTTAGGAAATAGCGAAAAATAAAATATACGCCATTTCTACAAAAATTAAAAATTTTAAGTAAGCCCTATGAGACTTTCTTTACTTTGGTATAGGTATCTAATGACCTCAAATATATGATTTAAAAAAATCATAATTTTTCAAATTTTCGTAAATTACATTTTCTTTTGATAATAACTATAAAAATACTCGATACACGTAAAAAATGATAGACAAAGAAATTAGAGCTTTTGTGTTAGCAAATATTCTACTTGTTTTTTATCTGTGTAGGATACAATATAACCGAGATAGAAACGTTTAAAGCCTAAATTTTATTTCCATAACAATGTAACTGGGGCCCTCTAACCGTTTATTTTAAAAGAATAAAAGATGTAAAAGATTAGATTTAATACAATTTTATAGCTCTTGAAATTACCTTTCAAATGGTTTTTGAATACCTGAATACCAAACCTGATCTCATAAAAATTAACTGAGTTATTCTAAAAAAAAATAACATTTTCTTGGAAACATTTTTGAAGCATTTTAGATGTTATCAACTTCTTCTGGAGCTGATTTGATAGGTATTTCTAAGTACTTTGGCAAGTATTTAGTTGTATAGTAGTGTCAATTAACTATATGTTATAGAATGCATCGTTTTCCAATTATTTAAACTTGAATAGTTAGATGTGAATTGTGACTTTCGGTACTAGCCGAAAATTAACTCACTTTAAATTAATATTAAAAGTTTTTTAAAGTAAGGAGTTTATTCTATTTTTTATTATCTTCAATTTTGGTAATGAAATCTTTTTGTAAAGACTTATAGTTGAGTTATTTATGAAAATCCCCTTTAATATGCACTTTTTTCACGAAAATTAAAATACTTTATATAACAAATTTAATTGGTGTGACAAGGTTGCACCATGTCACTTTTGTTTCTTGAGGTATCCTCTAACCACTTACCAATTTTCGTGAAAATCGATATAGGTTTACTGAAATAAAGGTAATAGTTTATTTTTACCTTCAGTGACTGTACTATACAAAATAAATTGCAATTCAATGATCGCGTATGTTGCGAGCTCATAAATTATTAAATGATATGTAGTCGCCAAATAATTAATTTAATAATTCATTTTAAGTACCAGTCTCTCTTAAAAGGGAAGATCGGGTGGTTTTCTTGCGAAGGGGTTGTAGCTCAATAATCGAAATGCGCGTGATTTAAGAGTTTATTCTTAGAGTGTATACGTTATACGAATTATATTCGCGATACGATATATTTTAATTTTTCTCAGCACTTTTCTCTTAAGTTGAATCAATTAAAGGGTTGTTTGGGGGTGAAGGGGATGAGCTCAAAAATCGAAACTATATCATTTCCAAAGCTCATAAATAGCTCGTAATTCTGCCGCAAAGAACGATTCAATATCCCTATTTTTAAGTAGTGGGGGGGCTGAGTCAGCCCCCCTACCCCAAACTAAAATATTAAATTCCTGCCCAGTGTAACGAGCTCAAAATTTTTAATTTGCGGAATATGAAAGCTCATAAATAGCTCATAAATCAGCGCTATTTGTTTTTAATTTTTGCAAGTGGGAGGGCAGCTCAACACGGGTTAATGCATTTGTTAGCCAAGAAAAATTACTCAATATGCGATATCATGAACACTGAGTATGACTGTGTAGCCAAATATGATATATTCTTTCCTGTTAGAACCTAACTGTGGTAGAAGCTGGGCCGTTACATCCCGGGGGTGCAAGGGATGCGCGACAACTGGGCAGTAAGTCAAGGAGCGACGCGAGCCGCCCTAAAAATAATTTTAAATAGGTAATTAATTTAATCATTTTAATCTTGAACGTGATGTAATGTATAACAACTTTTATTACATATTGTGTTGTGGTTAGACAGACGGAAGAAATTAAAGGTAAATAGGTACATATAATATGTTAATTTGATTCCATTTTGCTTTTGGGCGATTAGGGACCGTTCAAGTATTACGTAACGCAGGTTGGGGGAAGGGGGGTCAAAAATCTTCAAAAATCGCGTTACGTAATACTTGAACGCTCCCTTAAATAAAATAAACTTTCTACGCTGTGGTGGCGAATAATAAAATTAATATATTTTCTAACTTTTCAAGCTCTGGTGGCATATAGTCATAATTTAAATAATAGGTATGTTTTTTAACGAGTGAGTTCTCTACTTTTTTTTCCTTTTCCTCTAGTATTACACTTCTTCCTTCAATATTTCAACCAGCAGTCCGCGTTATACTGCGTGTTTATTATTTTTTAGTTTCTTTGATTAATTCGTCTTGTATTACCTGTTTTTGTTTTCTTTTTTGATTTTTTATGTTTCTGCTGTTGATATTTTGTTCTTTGTAATTTTATAAGTCTTTGAAATATTTTGCCCACCTGTTAAGTTCTTCTGTTATATACCCCAAAAGTAGTCAGTCTTTCTACAAAAATGTGTATAGCTCTTTGATGGTACCTCTTTAACTTCTTTATAAGCAATACTTAAATACTTTAAAATGAGTAGACAAAACGTATTGTATCCAATTCCAAGACGTACGAGTACATATATGTAGAGGCCCATCATGAAGTCACCATTATTTTCTATTATTATATTATTAAGTCACTATTATCTTAGTATGTGGCTAAGTTTAGAGATTTGTTTTTTCTTGCTCCGCAATACTGAGAGTCAATTACTGGAAAAGATTTGATACGGGACCTCACGAATTCTTTTTCATCATCTAGCACCTTGGTCGCACAGCATTTTTTTTTCCTCCTCGATTGTCATTCTGTGCAAACCTGTGCAAACTCTCGTTTTTTTTTTAATTGCTGTGCATGCTTTTTCATTATTATCCTATTCGAAATGTTTAAAGTGTTCATAAAGAAAACTTTATACATATACTGTAATTTTTTCATTTCTCATCTCAAAAGTAATAAGCTATATTTTCGCTTCTATGACTCCCTTCTTTCTTATATCATTATTTTGGCTTAACCGGTATTACATTGTTAACTATAAAATCTCGCTGCCTATTTAAATCGCCAAGACCCCAGTAGTTATTTAACACTTCTTCTCTTTCTGTATCACTAAATTTTTCCGAACATTTAATTTAGCAACGGTCAGTGCAAGTAGCTTTCACACACCATTTTGAGTTAGTAGCTGACAACAGTTCTACCAATCAAGTTTCATTATGCACTAACTCAAAGTGATGCGGTATGAAACTACGACGTTGTAAAAAAATATTAAATTCTGCATGTTGACAAGTCAAAATTTTTACAATGGGGTTGGAATTTTGAGATGGTGTAATTTGAAACTGATAAATAAAAATATTTTAACCATTTCCTCATACTTATCTCAATATTGAAAAATTTTGAGTTGGTGCAGTCTGATACTGACGTATCGACATGCAACGGTGGAAAATAGTGTCGCGAACGCTTGATTAGCAATTAAAAAACAAAGGAGTTCTGAATATTGTATTGCAAAAAACTCTTCGGGATTTCATCAATCGATGTTTAAAGAATATCTACCTACCTTGACAACGTTCAAATTTTCAGTTTTTCACATAGTTTTTGAGGGTTAAAAATGGCCGATTTCGCAATTTTTCAATTTTTAATCGCTTATATGTCAAAAAATATCAACTTTAGAGAAAAGTCACTAAAGACCTTTTCTGTTTGAAATGATCCAAAAAACTGTGTTCCATGCAAAAAAAATAATTTTAGGGAAAAAACAAAAAAAACGTTTACAAAATTTTTGACCCACTTTTGGTCCTGGCAACATGCAAATATGCAAATTTGTTAAAAGAGGTCCTTTTTGAGTAAGATTGTGCAAAAAATCCGAATCGGAATATTCTTCCTAGCGGATGCGCAGTGGTTTTCTGGACTATCTTCTATTTGACAAAACCTGATCAAAACAATAATCAAACTCCGCTAAAAAAACAAAGATTTCAGCAAAATTAGGTACACAGAAAATGGAAAATTTAATCACGAAAACAGTTTCTTAATAAGTTTTTTACTGAATACACTTCTCACAGCAGGCTACGATAGGACCCATGCATAACCAACATTTGCTAAGTGTGCAAAATATCTGGTTTTCCTTTTATTACAGTATTTTCAATGATTTTTACCTGGTGGTGGATTAGGTCAGTTATGTGTATACATTCCAGAGTATTTCAAAACAGCTTATCGAATATGAGAAAGTAATCCTGAGGATGCATAGTTTGAAAATAACTTTTTACTAGGTCGATTCCTAATTATTTAATAAATTGTCTTCGTTGTTTAGTGTATTTCCTATTAGGGTTATTATGTTTGGTAATTACAAAAGCGTTTATACTGGCGATATTTAGGACCCCATAAGAAAATTACATGTGGACATTTTATGTACAATACCTTCTCCACATTTGGTATCATTATAGAATAAAATCATCTCTGGCGTGATGCTAGTTTCGTCTATTCAGTCTGCTGTATCAGTGTGATGAAATGATGAAACCAGTAATACATTGCTATTCTTTTTGGGTAAATGCGATGTCACCTTCATATGTGCTCCAAAACCAAAAGTAAAGGATCCTACAGGGCGGCCTTTCACATTGGTCATAATTGGGGGGCCAATCCATTTGTTTGTGACTGGATCGTACCCACAGACGTACGAAATAAATTACATAAATGGACAACGGTGGTCTATCAGGACAAATTATTTCTTTTTGAAAAAAATAAAACGATATACTTTGTAAAATATAATGTAAAATGTAAGTGTTCATTTTTATGAAACGTAGCCACACTTTTCGATTTCGTCTTTTTTATTAGATTTTAAAATGTAATATGACAGAATTCCTATAACACAAAGCATCTTCTCTCGACGACATCGCAATGCAGTATGAGTAAGTTTGCTGTGTGTCACCGACGCCGACGTCGAGCTGAGTAAGTCAGCGATCTTTAAATTCACGTACTTAAAGTTTGCGTGTCTGTCACCCCTTTAAAAATGAGATTATGTATAACAATGTTACATATTACCAGTTTTGGCTAAAAGCTACTGCCTTTGAAACTACATTGTTTAATATGTATAATACAATAAAACACAATATATGCTACATTAAACCATACCTTCTTATGTTGTTTCTTGCACCAAGCATTCATTTTTTTAAGTACACTATCAGGTTGGTGTATTATAATATCTGGTCCTTCGGCAATTATATTTAAATCTGCGTCTGTTACAAGACAGGCAATTTCCATTATTTTGTCCTGATCTACATTTAAACCTGTCATCTAAAAAAATATAAATACATCATCTATGAATGAGCTATTCCAGGTCAAATCAACACACTTTGAATTAATTTTTTCCTGACCCATCTAGATTTTGTTAAAATTAAGAGTACTCATAGTGGATGATTAGGTGAAGAAAAATACAAAATTTTAAATTTTTATCTCAAGCCGTTTCCGAAATATGGTTATAAAAATTTTTCCAAAAAAAACCAAAACACCGCCACCATACTCTTTTGGAATGGTTGTAAAGCTGTCCTAATTGAGCTAGAATGCCGTGAGAGGTGTCATTTTGCAGCATTTTTAAAACTCTTTACAGTGATATATACAACATGATGTTATGGTAAACAAGTTGTTTTCAAACAAACAAAAGATATTTTTGATTTAGATTTTTTCCAAAAAGTAGATAATTTAAAATTTTCATAATATTCCTACAAATACATAGTACTGTTATTAATAACATAAAAATCGTGGGATGTACCTAATTACATAATTTATCGTGGGATGGTGATGGGTTCAACATAAAAAAAATTAATTTCACACATACAGTATGGTGCAAATGAAAGGAATAAATTCGTAATTTGACAAGCTGTCGACTTAAAGAAAAAATCCCGAGACAGATCAATTTTTCAACATCAACAGGACGTCATCCATCTGGGCGTGATGACGTAATCCATTATTTTTTAATGAGACTAGGGGTCGTGTGCTAGCTTATTTGAAAGGTTATTCAATTCTCTATTCAGTAATATAAACATTAATATAATTGTTTATACAGGGTGGCAAAAAAAGTTATTTTAATTAAATTATTTGACAAAAAAGAATGTATGTTAATACTGTATATGTATGTATGTTAATTAATTATATGTTAATTAATATAATGTATGTTAATTTAAAATAGATTTATAAATATATAAATATATTTTAATCTAAATTAATTACATAGGTACATTCTTCTTTTTTTGTCGATTAATTTAATTGAAAACTTTTCTTTGCCACCCTGTATAAACAATTATATTAATGTTTATATTACTGAATAGAGAATTAAATAACCTTTCGAATGAGCTAGCACACGACCCCTAGTCTCATTTAAAAAATCATCGATTACGTCATCACGCCCAGATGGATGACGTCACTAGTATGATATATATGCCAAAAAATTACAATTTAAAAATAAAAATTGACCTGTTTCGGTATTTTTTTAAGTCGGCAGCTTGTGAAATTACGAATTTATTCCTCTCATATGCACCATACTGTATGGGTGAAATTATTTTTTTTTATGTTGAATCCATCACCATCCCATGATAAAATTGTTATATGTTATTAACAACAGTACTATGTATTTGTAGGAATATTATGAAAATTTTAAATTATGTACTTTTTGGAAAAAAACTTAATCAAAATATATTCTTTTTGTTTGAAAAAAACTTGTTTACCATAACATCATGTTCTATATTTGACTGTAGATTTTTAAAAATGCTGCAAAACGACACCTCTCACATTATTCTAGCTCAATTAGGATAGCTTCTACAACCATTCCAAAAAAGTATGGTCGCAGTGTTTTGGATTTATTTGTAAAACTTTACATAACCATATTTCGGAAACAGTTTGAGATTAAAATTTCAAAATTTTGTATTTTTGGTTACCTCATTAGCCACTATGAGTATTCCCAATTATAACCAAATCTGAAGAGGGGTGGAAAATTAGGTGTGTTGAGTTGATATGGAATGGCCCGAATGGGGTAATTTGATTTAAATTTTTTCACAATTAAAATATTTTTTTTAGAATTTCGCAAGATATAAAATAATTAAAGAGAATGCTGCCTGTATTTTTCCTAATACCCATTTAAACAGGGAACAGTCGCGCTCTCTTCTGTCACGTAAGCAGTCACGCGTTAGATTAAATCTAAGAATACGAATTTAAAACAAATTTTCATTTTATAATATTTTCATTTACCTGTTATTTTAAAACTATTTATTTCTAACAATTTTAAAGCTAATTGGTTCTAACCAAAGCCATAAATTCCACAAAAAAAAATGAAAAAAATAAAAAAAAAATACCTGCTCATTACTACAATTTTCCTCGAGGCACTTACGAGTGGAAAGTTATGCTGTAAAATTTTTCATCAAGTTATCACAGAAAAGGATAAATTATTAGATTTTTTCTAATGCCGCGACTGCTCCCGGGTTAAAAATATAACTAGTTTAATGGATTCAATTATCAACAAGAAATAAAAATATTATAATAATAATGACAGTGTACATAAAATTGCATATACAGTCGAACCTGCTTATTAGAGTACCGGTTATAAAATATCCTGGTTTAAGGAATAGAAATGTGAGGTCCCGAAACGTTTCTATTTCCTCCTTAATAAATTTATCCGCTTATAGGAAAACATTTTAGTAAAATAATACCACTTAATAGAATATTTTTCAGGTAAACCAAAAAGTTTTTATGTACAAATTCCTAAAAATTTAAAAGATGTCTGGTTTATAGGGTCTGTCAGGTAATAAATATTTTATAACTTTAGTATGGGCACCAATTCAACCCTCCGCCAAACATCACAGATCATAAAGTACTTTTTCATTTATGTTAATGTCAAACAGTTAATTTAGAAGTCCTAACCGCTTTTAATATTCAATTTTTTAATTATTATAATTTAGGGCAACAAGTGACCAATAATTTCTGTAACAAAAAAAATAGTCTAAGAGTACCAATTAATTTTCCACAAAAAATAAGTAATTCAGTTGTAAGTATTTTAACAAGAAAATAGGTATAGTATATATATCTACATATTGCATACATTTCATACTTATTAGTGTATACATGCATAGATAATGTAATTTGGATTTTTAATAAAATAAGTAATAATTACACTACCTACTGTATTATTGACACAAAAAGAAATAAAATGATATACATAGAAAAAGCAAGAACAAAAATGAAAAGAAGAAGAAAAGCAGTTCTAAACAGTTAAGGGGCTATCCTAGTGTAAAAGTATGAAATTCATATACTTTTTTTGGGAATTTTTAAAATAAAAAGTACTGTACCAATTGTTTTGAAACTTTGCATGAACATTTATTATACAAAGAAGTATGTGTAGAACAATTTTCGTATATAATATCACAAGAGAGAAAATTTTGCCGGCAATATTCTCCACTGGTATGAAAGTTTGTTGCCTGGCAATTTTCGCGAAATAAATTTTGACTTAAATCACGAGACGTCAGTCGAGTGATTTTGTCAAAATTTCATAAGCGAAAATTACCAAAAGGCAACGAACTTGAAGAAACCAGGAGAAAATTTTGCCGGTAAATAATTTTCTCTCGAATGATATTCGACAAGACTATTTCACGAGACAATTAATGCACCATATCAACGAAATATAATCTTTATTTATTTGTTATTGCCAGACACTTTCGTGACACAGCTGTCATAATTTTGTCGCTGAGAAATCACGTCGCTAAGGAGTTTTGTCAGTAGAAAACGATGCGTTGCTATGCCGTTTTATCAGTTAAAAACAGTCTAGTGAAATAGTCATAAGAAAATATTGAAAATTAAACGATTTATATGTGTCATCTATGGGCACTGTGAAAATAAAAATATAGGTCCACTGCTGCAGTGATTGGGACTAATAGAGATCCTGAAACATAAAATTTCAAACTGATTATTGAAATATAAGTTATTTCCTATAGGTACCATCAACTAGATTTTTGAAAAATAATAAAATTTGAAAAAATGACGAAGTGTTGAAAAATTTTGTCAAAATTAGCTAAAACATTTTCAGTTTCAAAAACCGCCAAATTGACATTTTTTTATCTGATTAAAACACCCCTAGTTGATATAGACAATAACTTATATTTCAATAATAACTTTGAAATTTTATGTTTCAGGATCTCTAATCTAATCTCTAAGTCCCAATCACTGCAGAAGTGGAGCTATGTTTTTATTTTCACGATGCCCGTAGATGGCGCATAAATCGTTTATTTTTAACATTTTTTATGAAAATTGTTTTACATGTACTTCTTTTTATAATAAATGCTCATGAAAAATTTTCAAAACAATTGGTACAGTACTTTTTATTTTAGAAATTCCCAAAAAACTATATGAATTTCGTACTTTTACACTAGGATATATAGCCCCTTAAAGAAAATAAACTTTTGTTAGCTGAGATGGGATCAAGAATTTATAAATCCAGTAAAAGACCAAATGACATAATATGCATCAGAAGCAATACCTGATGCAACCACACCACAGGCTATTGGAAATGGCTGAGATGAGAATATCAAATAACAATTACAGAAATATTCTGCCAACGTGAAAACATCAGAAAAAATTGTAACATACAGGATATAAATGAGAGAATACTAAAGAAAATAAGACTTTATTAAGCTAATAATAGTAAGTTGAATGGAGAAAACCAGAGTGATTAAAAAAAACAAGATCTAAAACACCAAAGAATAAATTATTAGCCGGCTCCACAACAGATCCTTTAATGGCAGTATCAATCTGCCAATGAACAAACAGAATTGCTTATTCGGAAAAACAGAAATTGAATCAAACTAAGACTATATAAACATAGAAGGTATTTAGTTTATATCAAGTAAAATAATTAAATACTTTTTACAGAGCTTACGAATGAAACAAAATCTACACATGTGATATTCACTTCATGCAGAAAAACATGTCCACCAATAAAAATCAACCACTACCCACTCTCACAAGTTGACAATACTAAATATCCTGGCATGGATTTGGACAGACGGCTGACTTGAAAGAAGCATTTATATTCACCAAAAGAAAACAGCTAGGCCTTAAATTTAGTAAAATGTATTGGCTCATTGGACGCAAATGTAAATTATCATTGGACAACAAATTATTGTTGTATAATTCCATTCTCAAACCTGTGTGGACCTATGATATATAATTTTGGAGAACCACCAATAACTCAACCAGTGACATCCTTCAAGATTTCAAACAAAAATGTGGAGAGCCATCACTGATGCACCATTCTACTTTCACAATAGGGTCATTCTACATTAAGTAAAGTTGGAATCCATCAAGGAAGTCATCTACCAATTCAGTGTTTGTTACAGTGAAAGAGTGTGAGTGCACCCTAAGGTGTTGGCCAACCATCTAAACGTGCCTGATGACAATGAAGTGCATAGACTTAGACCCATGCCGTCTATGGGACCCAGATAAATTTGTCTATGGGAAATAAATAGAAGGCTTGTGCTGGCAAATAAAGCCTATTTCGCGATGGGCCACATATTCAAATTGCAAGACGTACACCAGAAAACAAAACTCCGGGTCTATAAAACAATAATCAGGCCCATAGTAAGTTATGGCTGTGAAGCATGGGTGGTGACACAGAAATCTGCCAATGCATTAGATGTGTTTGAAAGAAAAATATTACGTAGGATACTGGGCCCAATAAGTGAAAATAACAACTGGCGAATTAGGTATAATAGAGAAATATACGAGCAATATAGCGAACCAACTCTAGCACAATACACTAAACTGGAGAGATTATGGTGGGCAGGGCACATGGTCCGCATGCATGAGAATAGAATCCCCAGAAAATTGCTAAATGCAAGAATGCAGGGAAAAAGACCTGTTGGAAGACCTAAAAAGAGATGGGAAGACGAAATCGATGAGGATGCCAGGAACTTCCTGGGAACGTGTTCATGGAAAAAGAACAGCGGTAAATCGAAATGATTGGAGAAGCTTGTTGAAGGAGGCCAAGGCTCGATTTGGGCTGTAGTGCCATTGGATGGATGGACAATGAAGTGCATAGACTAGACCCATGCCGTCTATGGGACCCAGATAAATTTTAGCTTCTAAGGAAATATAAACACTAATAGGTACTCTCACAGTCAAAAAACACTGAGCTAGTTCTTAAAGGATATCACTCACTGGATGGATACTCTACATGTCAGTCTCAATAAGACTTATTGCCCTTCCTGCAGATTGTAGAATCCATTACGAAATATAATAAAAGAGCTTACATTATATCCTATTTTATCAAAGAAAATGTATGATTACATTATTCCTGTTTGGATTTTTTTTTCGTATTAATAAGATAATAAGATTTATGGGAAAGTGTGTCATGTAAATTTAACAACAAAAAATAACCAAGTAAATAGTTTACATAATTTAACTTACTTCCATATCAACCCATACTATTCTATTTACTTCTAAATCTAACATTGGTGGAGTAATATTGACCATGGCTGAAATAATATAGCTTATAATAGTTTAAACAGCTACTGTATTTTATATGAACCTATTACCAGAATGGAACCTCTTTGAATATCTTACTAATTGTTTTTGTACAAGCTTAAACATGAGTATAAGTTAAAAAAGATCAAATACAACTGGTATTTAAAATTAAATAATTATTTATGTGGCGCGTTTTTATTTATCTTAGAATTAGGTTAGGTTAAAATATGGTTATTTGTTCTCGTGTGAAGATAGCAGACAATGGCTGTGCAAATATACATAGCCGTAGAAAAAAAACTCTTCAGGGGAGATATTAAAGCAAAATTAGAAAGATTTTAAAAACGTTGTTCGTCGTTGTTTCGTTTGTGTATGTCGTTTTATGTAGAATGTTAAATGTATTTGTTATCTGTTAGTTATTATTTGAAAGTTATCTAACATCCTTAAGAAATAGTACATTGTTTACCGGGTAGGAAAAGCTTAACATTCCTGGACGACTGTGAAGATTGCTAAGTCGAGGCGCAAGCCGAGACTTAGCAACACAGAGTCCAGGAATGTGGCTTTTCCTACGAGGTAAACATACTATTTTTCCGCAAATCGTTTAAAATTCGACAGATATTGATTGATTTAAAAAAACGCGATAATTTTATTCCCAAATAAATGGTGCTTTGAAATTCCTAATAAAATTACTTGGGTTACTATGGAAACGTATTGAGGTTGAATTGTCAAACTTGACGCTTATAAATTTAATTGCTGGTGTTCTCGAAAGTAAAATGATAAGTGATGATGAAATTTCCATTCCTGGGACTCCTCCAGAGCTGGTTGAGGCAGTGAATACTGCTTCATTAGAATTATTGCCAAAGAAATCAAGAGAAAAGTACGAAAATGCATACAGACGTTTTATGGATTATTAATAATTTTCTATCATTTATGTAGAACACTAACAACTGTACGGAAATATCATTTCCTTACAGTAAGGAAATGACATTTCCTTACAGTAAGGAAATGACATTTCCTTACAGTAAGGAAGTCCTGGTGCGGGAGCACGCCAAATAGAATTCTATTTTAGTGACGTCACGTTGCGTAGCAACCGTCGATTCTCCCATTATGAAATTCTATTTTGTGACGTCAGCAAAATAGAATTCTATTTGGCGTGCTCTGGGCCCTGACTTTTTCTTCAAGAAATTTTGACAGGAATGTCAAAATTTCCTGGCGATTTGCGGAAAAAGTCAATTTTTAGTTACAGTTCGTAAAAGTGAAGTATACTTCGTCTAATTTACTTACCGTTGCACGTCATCCGCATCATAGCCTGTGACGTCACATAAAACCAACACGAAATATTTAGGCGGTAGGTGTGTTCTCTTTAGAATCATTTTGCCGAGTACACTGGAATAACAGCCACTAGACATATTTTATTATATACGCGTAGAAATAATATTTGAAGACTTCTATTAATGTTTACCTAAAGAAATACACAATAATATGTTTCATTTAATTTGTATAAATGGATTAGGTATAAATCGTTTTTATAAAGCACATTTGTTCGGAACACACTGAAACTATAATCAAAGGAAGGTGACATTTAAGAATAAATTGGTAACATTTATTTGACAGTTGCGGTGATGACACTTCGTATTTGTTTACATTCTTTTACTGTTTTTATTATTTACTTTAACGTAAGATTATAACTTATTCTTGTCCTTTTTTTTTAAGTTTTTATTTATTTACATTGAATATTAATTTGTTTTGTTGTATAATCCACATTTACAATAATTTTATGTGATCTATTTGATTTAAAATGGATTCAGGATTTTTTATACTTTGGCAACTATGTCA
This sequence comes from Diabrotica virgifera virgifera, assembly GCF_917563875.1. Taxonomy (NCBI): domain Eukaryota; kingdom Metazoa; phylum Arthropoda; class Insecta; order Coleoptera; family Chrysomelidae; genus Diabrotica; species Diabrotica virgifera. Next base: position 76,760,925 of record NC_065449.1, on the reverse strand, counting down.
ATTTAGATCTCTGGCGTATATAATGACGTGCAACGGTAAGTAAATTAGACGGACTGTACCTTAGTACTGTTTTTTGTAGTTTTTGTAAAAAAAATCATTGGAATGTATCTTTATTAATGGAAGAAAAATTTTCGAGCATGTTTGCTAATGTTTTATTTCTTAGCTAAATGGTTATTTGAAGATAAATTATATATTTGCAAATGTCAGCGGCCCTGATATGGTTTAGAACCAAATTACATCACGGACAAATAATAGTGCTGGCGAATCGCCTCGTAGCGAAACCATAAAAAAACAAAAATAAAGAAAAGAAAGATTAAAAAAATGTAATGTAAAAACGCATTAAACATTTAAGGCTATGGGTACATAATTCGCAAATATTTTACGTGTATCCCTACTTTTTCTGTCTTTACACGGCAAATTACGTGTAGTAAAATTCACACTGGTGTGGATATGTAAACATTACTAGAATGTCATTCTACTTGAAAATGTCATAATTAATTTAAAGAGATGGCTTTTGAATGTTCTTGGATAACTGTTATTTTTATAATTGCAAATTATTAATTCAATTAATAAATGTGATAATTTTTTCACTAACTATGTTTTCAGTGATTGTAATAATTTATTTGTACAACAAAAACTAATAATCAATCGAGAAAAGAGGAAAAGTGTTAAAGTGATTTTTTAATAATATGTTGTTATTTTGGAACGCTTACAATTTTGAACATCTCTAACAACAAAATACTTGGATCACAGGATATATCTGATGTATTCTCTGCTTGGATCTTCCACAAATAATACACAATAAATAACTTTTTATTAAGTTCACGTCTTAAATCAATTATTTATCAAATACACTAATTTAATCAATTTCTCAAAATATTCCCGATGCAATGTCAAATATTTAAAATTGTCACTGATTGTCAGTGTCTGACTGACAATATATGCTGACAATATTATATTCGGTTGAGTGCGTTGTAAGACAAAGACAGGTTTGGAAAATATTACCACGGCATTGTGTTCATTTTTTTCAAATCCTGAAAAAACCAATCAATATTTTTGAAAAATTTAAACGCAGAATGAAAGACTAAATTATTACCGAGGGCCGAAAGTCCCTTAGAATAAATAAAAAGTTTATTTTGAATGAGATATTTGAAATTAAAAATCACACTAAATTTTCTCTTAGTTTTTTCACCCCTGTAACTTATTAAAATAAACATTATAGAAGTTCTCAGGGACTTTCGGCCCTCGCTAATAACGTAATCTTTCATTCTGCGTTTAAATTTTTCAAAAATACTTATTAGTTTTCTCAGGATTTGAAAAAAATGAATCCCCATTTGAATAGCATTGCAGCCGAAAATACGTACCGATCCTCTTAATGAAATGTGGTGTTACAGTTACAGTAGCGGATCTACGGGAGAAATAGGTGAAATCCCCCCCCCCCCAACAAGGTCCAAAATCAAAGAAAAAAAGAAAAAAATTGTTGAAATATGAAAATATATTAGCTGACATGAAAGTTAAACCTATGTAGACACCTTAATGAAGACACCTAAACTTAAACCTTAAACTTAAGGGAAAATTCTGAAGACGTCATTCGCTTCTTAAATCACAGACGCATGACGTCTTTCGACGCCATCCGCACGTCAGCCTCAAGTGAACGAGGTCTTTCGAGTTAGCCGCAGCGAAAGGGTTAATGCAGATAAGTTATTAATTATTTATGTCTTTTATGTAATTTGGGTTCTAATAAAAACTGAAAACCAAGTAAAAATAAATAATGAAATGTCAGGCAGTATCTTAATAAATGAAGGAGTAGGTATTATATATCACATAAGAAAAAGAATTATATATCACAAAAAAACATCAATGCCTGGAGTTTTCTGATGATATAGCAATAGTCGCAAGAAGCAAACAGGAAGTGATACGGATAACTAAAGAATTAGAAGAAAAAAATGAATAGGTATATATTAATGACATAAAAACTTACATAGAATGTATAGACCAAGAATATGTAAAAGGAAAGTATTCGATAGTACAAACAAAATACACACAAAGAGGTGCCAAATTAAGAATATACAGAACGGTTATTAGGCGTATAGAAACTAGGGTATGCATCGGAGATATGGACATTAAATAAAAAGCAACAAGAAATGGTTCAGATATGGGAACGCAAAGTAGTAAGGAAAATATTTGGAGGAAAATGGAGATCGGCGTTTGAATCATAAAAACAAATTTAGATCTGATATATGGGGAGCCCAGCATTCAAGGAGTAATAAGAACCCATGGGCGTAACCAGGGGGGTTTTGGGAGTTATAACCCCCCATTGGGATGTACTTAGAGCTCTATACGCTTAACACCATACCTGCCAGACACCTTCCAGTAGTTGTAACCCTTAGGGTCATCCTGGTTACGCCGTTGTAAGAACCCAACGACTAAGATGGCTAGGACACATATAATACAGAGGATGGCAGAGGGTAGACCACAGAGAATTCTACTGTCTAGTACAATTTATTATTGGAGGACGCCAGAAAAGAGGTTGACTCAGAATAAGGTGAAAAATGGATGTAGAAGATGGTCTAAGAAGACTTAAAGTCACGAATTGGAGGATGTATTTACGTTATTTTTATCCTACAAAAATAATAATAAAAATAAAATATTTGTGAAAGAAAAAACTAAAATCTGGTTTACTATTATTTTTTACGTATATCGAGTGATTTTTTGTCATTCTATACCGGTCAAATTTTTTGAGGTCATTACTTATGCTAAAATAAAAACCTTCCTATAGGGATTACTATAAATATTAATTTTTGTGGTAATGGCGTATGTTTTATTTTTCACTTTTTCCTAAATTTAAGGGTTCTCTTATTTTTATTATAACTTGCTTAATTTTCTATCAACTTCTTCTGGAGCTCATTTGATAGATATTCCTGAATAGTTTGACGTGTGAAGTGATTACAGTAAATATATTTTATAAAATGCATCGTTTTCCCGTTATTTAAGCTTAAATACGTAGATTTGAGTACTTGCCGAGAAAAATATATATTTAATTACCTATACCCATACACTTTGAATTAACATTAAATAGTTTTTCAAGTAAGGAATTTATTCAAGTTTTGTTATCTTCAATTTTGGTAATGATAATTTTTTTGTAAAAACTTCTAGTTTTTGAGATATTTATGAAAAACCGCTTTAAAACATGCATTTTTCACGAAAATTAAGATCTTTTATATTTAATAACTCAAGAATTATTGATTAATTGTAAGAATAAATATATAACACAATATATAACACATATCTAATTGTAAGAATAAATATATAACACAATATAAAAGATATAACAAATTTTCCTTAGAATTTGTCCGCAATTGTTCTCTATCGATTTATGGGATTATTTTTAATAAAATAATTTTCACCCCCAAGAAGGGATGGCATCCACCCCAGTATAAAAGCGCAAGGTGGCACCATGTCACTTTTGTTTCTTGAGGTATCTTCTAACTACTCACCAATTGTCATAAAATTCGATGAAGGTTCAACGAAATCGAATGTGAAAACCTTCAGGGACTGCCTGGAAAGATCTCCTCCACAACCTGACTATTAAAGTTTTTTAATATGGGTGCCGTGTGATAAAGGGGTGCATGGGAATGAACGAGCAGATTTGTTGGCAAAACAAGGTTCGACAAAAACCTATGTATAACCAGAATCATTGTGTGATATCACCAAAAGTGCTGTAAGGAACGAGTTTCACAATTGTCTGATAAGGAATATTCAAATTAAATAGAGAGCCACTCAAGAGCAAATCCAGTCTAAGAAAATAATCAAGCACATAAATAAAAAAAACTCTCAGGCAATTTGATCCTCATTTTTGAACCTCAATAAACGGACAATTTGATCCTCGTTTTTAACCTTAATAAACGAAAAATTAAAACGGTCTGAAAAAAATAAAAAGTACCTCAACCTTGCACAATAAGTTGGTACATTTTGGAACAGGTCAATAAATTTAAGTACAGTATCTGGGATGTTGCATCGATAGCAGCCTAAATCAGGGCCGCCGCTACCATGTGTGCAAAGTGTGCATCGTACACGGGCGGCCGATTATAGGGGCAGGCAAAAGCAGTACACTGATGATAATTTTTTTTTAAACGAAAATAAATTCAAAAAACAAATAGTAATGGTTCAGATATTTCTATAAACTGTAATATTCCAAACAATCTAAACAAAAATGTCAGAAAGTGTTATTTATTATATGAACTGCCCTATTGCAGCTATAGTCATAAAGTAGTTCCGGGAGTGCTTTTTATATTATTCTTTTATGCTTATGTATGGTTATATGTAGATGGGTTATAGTTCAGTCTAACTTGAGAATTTGATGATTTTAGACACGCTTTTGATAACCGATTTTGTTTGTAATAGATGTATAGTAGTGTGCCCGTTTCTTTTGCACGCTACTGTATTTCAAATAGGCCTGGAACCCGCGTGCCAAAAAAAAGTCGATTAATAGCAAGCTGAAAATTTGTTAATAGCTTAACGGTGTCTAGTCGTGGAAACTTTGATGCATGGGAACACTGGAACAGAGGAAGTTTTAATTGTGGAACAGTTTAAAAATTTGGAACTTCAGATTACGAAAACTTCCCATGTATTTTGTCGGACAGAACATCCAATTGATTTGTTACCCTTTCATTAAACTCTCATGTAAAAATAAGACTGCTATTACTAACCAACATGATTCCTGTCATTTGACATGTTCTTCGTGTTTCACTCATGTTAAAATGCCCAGTTGGTCATAGACACCAGTCTGATTTTTCCATGAGAGTTTAATGAAATGGTAACAAATCAATTGGAAGTTATGTCCGACAAAATACATGGAACGTTTTCGTAATCTGACGTTCCAAATTTTTAACCTGTTCCACAATTAAAATTTCCCCTGTTCCAGTGTTCCCATACATCAAAGTTTGTCCGACTAGACACCGTTAAGCTATTAAAAAATTTTCAGCTTGCTATTAATCAACTTTTTTTTGGTACGCGGGATCCAGGTCTAAAAGTAACGTCGAGATCAGAGCAATTATTTTTCATATACCCGTTATGGTTACGATGTATCTCCTGCACATTTCTTTAAATACTAGTACCTATGTTGAAACGACTAAAGTGTTAAAAGGGGGGCGGCAAATATTAAGTTGCACACGGGCGGCCAACACTTTAGCGGCGGCCCTGGCCTAAATCCTAATCTAGAAATAAGGTCGTGCATAGAACAGGCCAGAAAATCTTTCAAAAAAATCAAAAGACTGCTATGTCATTCTCGAATAAAACTCAAATTAGGACTAAGAGGAAAAGCCATTCGTGGCGTAGCTAAGAAACATCTAACAATAGACAGGGCAAAATTTTGAACAGATCATGGAAAAGCTGAAGACAAAGAAGTGTTTGAAATTATAGTAGCCAACCTTTACTGAGGAGAGCGCACTTTAAGAAGAAGAATAAACGAGAAATTAAAACGATCACCGAAATGATGACATTGTCGTTTAAGAAATTACCTATAGGTAAGGTGAATGAAAGATGTTGCAGAAATTGCGAAATGGAAGAAAAGACTGCGATACACATCATATGCAATTGTAATGTGCTGCGCGATATCAGACGTGAATTCACTGTTCATCTGAGGCGAGGCTTGTACCAGAGAAATCCTTAAACTACCAATCAGGAAACTGGTTACCTTCGTTGGGAAAACATGATTTATTAGAGTTTTATGGAAAAAACCGGGATTTCCACAAAGGTCTTATGATTAGGTGACAAAGATTAAAGTGTATCGTCAGAAGTTAAAAGAATAAGGAAAATTTTTGTAGAAGGGAACTTTAATTTGTAATGTTTATTACAAATTAAGTATTACAAGTTAAGTATACCTACCTTCTTTTATGTATGAAGTATACAGTATACCTATTAAGTATGTTTAAAAAATCGTATTTTTATTATTAAAGTATATAGCTGAGATGAGTTTCTTCTCATAAAACTTTTAAACACCATCTTTTATATCAAGCAAAGTCTGAATTAAAAAAATGATTTTGAATTTCCAACTAAAGGAACAGAGCTGGAACAGAGAGTATATATTAATACCTACAGGTATATCTTCATTTTTAAATTCCATCTCGGCTCCGAAGGTTGGCAATCATCATTGCTATTCTGACCTTTGAGGCAGCTGCTCTGAACAGTTTCCTTGAGCTGCAACCAAACCGTTATCTCAGGTTCTTCAACAAGGAAACGCGTCTCCTTCCTACGCTTCTCCTACCCTATATTTTTCCTTGAATTATGAGTATCTAGATGTTATATCTTTCGCCTCTCATCACATGTCCGAGATATTGCAATTTCCTTATTTTTATTGTGTTTTCAATTACGCCCCTCTATGATAGTCCAGGATTACTAGGGCTATCTTCTCCCGGTAAGGGTGGTTAACTCTTATCCGAGGGGTGGAATGATTAATAGTCGTTTCACTGTTGAAGTTGTTTTATTATACTGGCATTAGTACAAGCTGGTAGCAACCTACGTAACGTCGTCTCGCGGAGTGTAGATGACACTATCTTTTAATGTGAATAATCTTACATCTAATAAAATAGAATGACGAATGTGGAATGTGTAATGAGGATTCCCTTATTATGTTTTGGTTGTATAAATATATTTAAAAGTGCAAAGTCAGCGTCGACCCTGAAAAGTGTTTATAGTGGCTGTATGTATAATTACACCTCACGATCTAGGTCAACAATGTTTATGTAACGAAAGAAGGTTGGAATTGTTTATGATGACATTTAAATAACCGAAAGAAATTAGCGTAGATAATTAAAGGGTGTTTTTAAAAGATATCTAATGAGTACAGATGAATTCTTGTACACCTCTCTCTGTCTATTCTCCTTAACACTTCCATGTATATTCGTGACTCTATCTATCCATGAAATCTTTAACATCCTTCTGAATGTCCACATTTCAAACGCGTTAAGTCGATTTGTTGCATTTTTATTTAATGTCCATGATTAAGCTCCGTAATAAAGCACACTGTGTACATAACATTTATTAGACTTATTCTGAGGGCCAATGTCAAATCTTTGCTGCATATAATCTTTTTCATTTTTACAAAGTTAGCACGTGCTTTTTAAATTTTCACTCTCATTTCTGCAGTACAATCGTTATTTTCTGTGATTATCTTCTGTATGGTTGTTCTTGCTAATTTTCATAAATTTGGTTTTTTTGTGTTAAGAGAGAGCCCGTGTTCTCCACTATGTTTTAATAATTTGTTCGTTATTCTTTCTAAGTCTTCCAAGTTGTCGGCTATTATGACTATCGACGGCATATCTAATGTTATTAATTAAACTTTCATTCTCTTTTATATCGACTGACTCGTTTACCAAATCTACTTGTATGATTTCTTAAAAATAAGCATTAAACAATAACGGCGACAGTATGCAACCTTGTCTGACCTCTTTTTCTGTCTCCATTTCTTCTGACACTTACCTACCAATTTTTACATTTGATCGTTGGCTATAGTATAAATTGGATATCAATGTTACATCCTGGTTCAATACTGAAATAAGAGATCTAGCGTATGAGAAGAGGAAAGCATACCTACAATACTGCACTAACAAAATACCAAACAATTACCAACAATACAGAGACACAAGAAATGACATTAATTCTAAGATTAGAAATATAAAAAGGGAATATTGGACACGCTTTACCAAAGAAATGGAACACGATTTGTATGGGGCGCAAAGAAAAGATTGGAAAATACTAAAAAATAGGAAAAAACCCATTAACGAATATAGAAGTTTAAATAGAATAGAAGCAGAACAATTGACCGCCTATATAGAAGAACTATATCAGGAAGATACTATAGTACCTGAAGAAGAGGAAGAAACAGGAAATGAAGACGAATCCAACATAGACACAGAACTAGAAATCACAAAAGAAGAAATAAGGAATAACATACGTAAATTAAAAAACAGAAAAGCACCAGGACCCGATGGGATACCAAATGAACTCTTGAGATACGGAGGAGAAACCTTAATCGAAAACATAGAGATCCTCTTTCAAGAAATAATATGTAGCCAGCGTGTACCATACCAGTGGAGGACGAGCATAACAATACCTATACACAAGAGAGGAAACAGCAAAGACCCTAGCAACTACCGTACCATCACCTTGCTGAGCACAACTCTTAAACTCTTAACAAAAATACTTGCCAATAAAATAAATGAAGAATACACAATTAGTGAGGAACAAGGTTTTCGGAAAAATAGGTCCACAATAGACGCCATATTCGTAGCCAGACAAATTGCTGAGAAAGCACTGGAATATAATAAACCTTCATTTATGTGCTTTATAGATCTGACTAAGGCCTTCGATTGTATAAGATTGGAAGATGTGCTAAGATTGCTAAAGGAGAAAAATCAGCCCAACAAGATGATAAGGATAATTAAAGACATTAATACGAAGAATAAAACCAGAATAAAAGTCGAGAATGAACTAACATCGGAAGTAGAAATCAACTCGGGAATCAGACAAGGGGATAGCTTGAGCCCATTGCTTTTTAATTTAGTAATGGACAAAATCATAGAAAACATTAAAGGTACTGGAAAAGGATATAAGATGGCGGGAAAACAAATTAAAATCCTCTGTTATGCTGACGACGCCATCTTAATCTCCGATAACGAGGATAACCTACAGTGAATGGCACACACTTTCAGTACATTGGCGAAGAACTATAACATGAAAATATCAACAGCCAAGACAAAATCCCTGGTAGTGTCAAGGGAACCCATAAGATGCAAATTAGTAATTAACAACGAACTAATTGAACAAGTCTCGAGATTCCAATATCTGGGAATCGAAATATGTAGTTATGGAAATGTTAAAGAGGGCATCCGAAAGCAAGCAAATAAAGCCAATTACGTGTCAGGATGTCTGAGGGATGTCATCTGGAGAAACAAAGATATGAGGCTGGAAGGGAAAGTACGCATATACAAATCATGTGTAAGACCGATCATGACGTACGCGATAGAAACAAGATGTGACACAGCAGAAACCAAGAGGATACTGAGAACATCAGAAATGAGAACGCTGAGGTCAATAACTGGAAAAACACTGAAAGACAGAATACCGAACGACAGAATAAGAGATCTCTGTAACATACAAGATATAGTACGGTGGGGAAGACAGAGACGACGAGAGTGGAATCAGCATGTAACGAGAATGGACAGCGAGAGAATAGCCCGTATAGCCAGGGATTCGAAGGCAACAGGCAAGAGACCAATAGGAAGGCCCTGTAAAAGCTGGCGAGATAGCTGGCAGTTAATATCACAGCTACGAATACAAGCTCAAAATCGGTAAGGAACAGGCCAAGAGGCCTATTATAAGAAGAAGAAGAAGAAGAAGAAGAAGAAGAAGAAGAATGTTACATCCCTCATATCCAGATAAGTAAAGTAAGTGTTATAGTATATAAGAGTACTTCTATAAGTCGGTCATGTTTTACCTTATCGAATGCTTTGTTGTAGTCTTTAAAGCATACATAAAGATCTCGATTAAGTTCCAAGCAGCTTTGGGTCAACACATTAAAAGAAAATGGTGCCTCAAACTGGGAATCACTAATATACATCTCCAGCTTAGCGTGTACTCTGTACAGGAATATAGGATCTAGATATTAGCACTTGGAATCATGAGAGTAGCCCTTTAAACATTAGTAGAACTTACTTAAAATTCAATCTACTACTACATTATAATAATCTCACACTGTATAGATACACTCACCGGCAAAATTAACCGTCCACCTTTAATTTCTTTCAATTTGCAGAAATTGTCAATCTTGGACCACATTTTATGATACGGTGAAAAAAGCCTTTGATGAAAATAAAATAATAAAATTATTAAAAAAAATGTCGTTTATCAAGGGATGCTTAGCAAGAATCCAATGTTTAAAAATCTTCGGAGAAAATTCAAACAAACATAATTTTGAAAATCCTAGTCTAATTATGGTTATAACCATGCTTTCAGAACTATACACAGAATCTTCTAAAATAGGACCGAAAATGAATTTAAACAAAACAAAAGTCATGCACTCCGAAGAAACGATGACAATAATAAACAACAAAGTTATAGAAAAAGTTAAAGAATATATATAGTTAGGACAAAAAATAATACTAAATAGGGAAATTCAAACGGAGGAAATAAAAAGAAGAAGAAAGTTAGCATGGGCAGCATTCGGCAAACTGAACTATATACTCAGAAATCAGAAAATTCAACTACATCTTAGATCTAAAGTTTTTGATGCATGCATTATTCCGATATTAACATATGGGGCACAAACATGGACAATCACAAAAAAAAATATAAACATACTAAGAGTCACTGAACACGCGATGGAAAGAGCAATGCTTGGCATATCACTAAGCGAACGGCTCCACGGGCGAGAAATTGACGCTAGCAGTAGCAGTAAAATGAACTTAAGGTTCCGCGGAACGGAATAGGAATAGCCGAACTGTGCCGACTCCAGGACTTGTGCGTAGTCGGTTCAGTTCGGCTATTCCTATTCCGTTCCGTGGAACCTTAAGTTCGTTTTACGGCTACTGCTAGCGTAAATTTCTCGCCCGTGGAGCCGTAGCCTTAAGGACAGGAAAACAAACATATGGATAAGACAGAAAACCAAAGTCACCGATGTGGTACAAAAATCACTAAAATTGAAATGGGAATACGCTGGACATGTAGCTAGGAGCGATCTTAACAAATCTTCTTCTTCTTCAGGTGTCATCTCCGCTACGGAGGTTGGCAATCATCATAGCTATTTTAATTTTTGAGGCAGTAGCTCTAAATAGTTATTTTGAGCTGCATCCAAACCATTCTCTCAGGTTCTTCAACCATGAAATTCGTCTTCTTTCGATGCTTCTTCTGCCATCTATCTTTCCCTGCATTATGAGTCGTAGGATACCATACTTCTCGCCCCGCATCACATGTCCGAGATACTGTAGCTTCTTTTCTTTAATTGTAAGTTCAACTTTCTTCTCTTTGCCTATTCTTCTCAGTACTTCATTGTTTGTAACTCTATCTACCCAGGAAACCCTCATAATTCTTCTATAGGTCCACATTTCAAATGGCACAGAACAATTCTAACCTGGAGACCATATGAACACAAAAGACCCAGAGACAGACCTCCTATGAGATGGACAGATGATCTGAAACGAACTGTCGGGAAAAATTGGCTACAAGTAGCGTACAACAAAAAACAATGGAAAGGAAGACTTTAAGAGGCTTATGTTCAGATGTGGACGTGAATGGCTAGACGAAGAAGAAGAAGAAGAAGAAGTCTAATTATAAAAAATATGAGTATTAAAAATAAGTGTTGCCGCCTTTGGCTCTCAGGACTTCTTGAAGCCGGTTCGGCAGTCCATTCACGCAATTCTGGATACCCGATTGGGGGATATTGTGCCAATCCTCTACCAAAGCCGTCTCTCCGAAGGATATAGGAGCTGAACTACGGTACAGGATGCTATCAGACGATTTCGGGAGACAGGTGCATAAACCCGCAGGCCAGGTCAAGACCGACATCGATGCACTACAATTTAAAGTGACTGCTTCATTGTCAGTAACGTGTTAAGAAATCGCTTCTGTATCTGTCCTGTAGCTCGTACGCGTATTTTTGAGCTAAGAAATGTTAGTGTCAGTAACCGTACCATGTACCATTAGAAGAAAATTAGCAGAAAGAAATTTAAGGGGTTTTCCATCCAGCTCTCGCCCCACAACTCCTCTCACAACACGTTAGAGCTAGACTTGGTATTGTGTGAGAATATGCTGACTGGACTGTGACGGAATGGAAGAACATACTGTTTTTAGATTAGAGCAAAATAGTCCTAAGAGGTCCAGCTCCAAGTGGACGTTAGCGTGTCTACGGGCGTCAAAATGAAAGATTTGCTCCATGCATTATAACCGAAACAGTGGCTTACTGAGGAAGATCAATAATGATTTGGGGAAGTATCTCTTACAAAGCTCGTACGGATCTTGTTGTGTTCGATAGAGATAATGTGAATGCTCAAAGATACGTGGAAGACGTTCTCCAAGATCATCCCATGCCTTTAGCATCGTTCATTGGTGAAAACTTTAGATTAATGCATGCCAATATACGTTGCCATACCGCAAGATTCACTCGTAAGTACGAGGTCTAGATTCAAGTTTTACCAAGACCGGCACGCAATCCCAATCTTAACCCAATTGAACACATTTGAGACAACCTCAAAAACGGGTAAGAGCAAGAGTACCAGCCCCTACATCTTTCGGAGAGCTCAGGACGGCTGCGATAGAGGAGTGGCACAGTACATATCTGCCCATCCATTGGATATCCAGGATATCATGAATGGAAAGCCGAACCGGCTCCAAGAAGTCCTAAGGGCCATAGGCGGTAACACCCATTATTAATACTTATATTTTTTTTTAACTAGACTATGATTTGCGCAATTAGGTATATCTGTTTGAATTTTCTTCGAAGATTTTTAAACATTGGAAATTGCTAAGCATCTCTTGACAAACGAGTTTTTCAATAAGTTTATTGTTTTATTTTTATCAAAGGTAGTTTTCACCTTATCTTTCATAAAATGTGGTGCAAGATTGACAATTTCTGCAAATTGAAAGAAATACAAGATGGACGGTTAATTGTGCCGGAGAGTGTAGGTTGTATCAATACGATATAAACAATATTAAGGATTTCAGTATTAAATAAAAAGGTCAGAAGTATGTAAAAGACAAAATTTAAGATTAAATTTAATACGAAGATAAAATTTTGAATATTTTTGACTCATAATATACAAAGAAAATTTTAAATCTCGCCAAACCTGGCCCAATTTCAGTTTAGAAGTTGTAGATTTTTTGGACTTTCACATTTTTCGGGACTCATTTTATCAGAAATAAAAAATTGAAAAGAAAGCTATAGTATTGGTTTTATCTTTGCTTGTCCGTTCAATTTCTTTTTATTTTCAAAATTTTGACACTGTTCATTCCCGAACCATTCTAGATGCGCATATGGATTGTCTTTTGTCTTTGGGTCTAACTAAAATCAAGTTATTAGTAGGCGTCGATTACCAGTTTTCAAAAAGTTGTCGGTTAACTTTTCAAAGACTTGTTACATAAAATAATTGCTTATTCATAAACCATACTCAAACTTTTAGTTACGAAGAACAGATATATTACTAAAACCTCATTACCTCGGCTTAAATTGTAACAATATCAACAATAAAATTATTGTGCGGCTTTTTCAGTGGTCATAAAGTAAATAATAGAATGTGTACGCAGAGCTGTTGCTTTTAGTAAATGAATAAAGACAGAATATAGAAACAAAAAACTTCAAAAAGTGTCTATGTCTGTGATGGGCATGTAAGTAGTTACATTTTTATTTGAGGCTTGTACTGAACTAATAACACGTGGTTTTATTGTTGCCGAATCTTGAATCAAAAATCAAAAAGTAAGTCAAATTTTTAAGTCATTATAGAGTAATAACTATTCAAACATTATTTATCTCGTTATATCTCACAGATACATGTAATAGATTAAATAGTCAACCTGGAGGTGTATTAATTAATAGTTTATTTATGTTTATATTTCATTTATTTTCTTAAATTCTGTAATATGTAGTAAAACAAAACGTTAATAAAACATTGTTTGGGCCTGGAAACTTGCCACGACAATGAATAAATGTATATGTAGGTTAATTTACTTTCTTTATCGGAAACTTCTGATAGGATATTCTATTCGGTGTAGAAAAACAATTTTCTGATCATCTATTCCATTTCCCGGTCTTTTGCGGCGTCCTCATCTCTTGTCGTACTGCTCCTATATATAGTCCAAAGTAATAAGGATTTTCTCAGCACACTGAAATATCCAAGTAGCTGACAACTTTTTTAGTTATTGTAGACTTATAGGAAGAAAACCTACCTGTTTCCCGCCTAGATAGTCCGTTCTTTAACGGTAAAATATTGCAAAACCTCTAAATTTTAAAGAACCGCTTGGATTGGCATGAAATTTGGCATACACATAGCTAACAAGTCAAAGAAAAAAGTGATATTGTGCCCCGGGGGTGGTTTTCACCCCCTCTTGGGGGTGAAAAAATATTCGTCCAAAGTAAGTCCAGAAATGGATAAACTGACTAATTCTAAGTAACTTTTGTTCTATAGAGTTTTTTCACTAAGTCAATATTTTTCGAGTTATTTGCCAGTGAATATGTTCATTTTTTCAACAAAATAACTACGTTTTTAGACGGTTTTTTGCAAATAACTCAAATAGTAAGTATTTTGCCAAAAAAAGATTCTTAGCAAAAATATAGCCTGTAAAATAGTTAAAAAAATTGTGTATATATCATGTCTGTATACCTAGTAGAAGCAGAGTTATAGCTAATTAAAAATAGGTTTATATTCGTAAAATTTCAAATGGAATACTTTAACATGAAATAACCAAAAATGAAGCACATTTCGGGGAAAACTCATTACAACTTATTTAAAGTGTTTAAAAAAAGCTTCATTTTTGTTTTATAAAAAAAAATTCTAGCAACAAAAGTAAACAAGTTACGCTCAAAATAAAGTTAGTCCCTTTTTTTGGTAAAATAATCGGGAAAATCACCCCCTAATTAGTATCTCAAATGAACTTAATCGTTACGACTTCACAAGTTTCTTTACTCGCGTATGTATTGTTTATATGATCTGTAAGTTTCATCGGTTCAAAGTCCTTATTTTTGAAAGGGCTGTAGTTAAAAGGGGTTGAACGAGTCACTGATCACGAATGTCTGCAAATTTAGAAACACCAATTTAGAAACACCATTTTCGAGATTTTTGGTATCTCTAACATTTTTTAAGTTATTTTGAAAAAAATCATATTTTTCAAAATAAAAATTTTTAAAAATTTCACTTTAAAACCAAATTTTTTCAAAAATAAGCACTTTGTATCGATGAAACTTACAGATCATATAAACACAACATAAGTAAAATAATTTATGGAGCGGAAACGATTTATTTAAGTTAAGTTGCTAATTAGGGGATGGTCTAAAAAATCCCGATTTTTTTTGCCAAAACAAAAGGGACCAACTTTATTTTGTGCGTAACTTGCTTAAATTTAATGATAAAAACTTTTTATAAAAACAAAAATAAAGCTCTTTTTAAACACTTTAAAAAAAGTTATAATGGATTCTCCCCAAAAAGTGCTTAATTTTTTGGATATATCACTTCAAAATACTCTATTTGAAATTTGGTGAATATGAATCTATTTCTCATTGGCTGTAACTCTGGCTTTACGAGGTCCAGAGAGCTAACGCGTACACCATTTTTTTTACTTTTTTACAGGCCATATTTTTGCTAAGAACGTTTTTCTCGACAAAATACTTACTTTTTGAGTTATTTGCGAAAAACCGTCTAAAAATGTAGTTATTTTGTTGAAAAATGAACATATTCACTCACAAATAACTCGAAAAGTGTTGATTTGTCGAAAAAGTTCTATAGAACAAAAGTTACTTAAAATTAGTCAGTTTATCCATTTCCGGACTTATTTTGGACTTATATTTTTTCATCCCCACGAGGGGTGAAAGTCACCCCCAGGGCAAAAGCACACATCGGCACAATATCACTTTTTTTCTTTGACGTGTAAGCTATGCGTGTGTTAAATTTCATGTCAATCCAAGCGGTTCTTTAAAATTTAGAGCAAAAACCGTGAAAGAATGTACTGAGTTCGGAGCCGTTTTTTAATCAACAGTTTAGTGCAAAAAACGCGATTTTTTCGATTTTTTGCACCCCAATAAAAGCTAAATAGTTGACATAAAATTACACAATTTGATTTTTTAATTGAAAAAGCTTCGGAATGCCGATTTTTGAAAGTTAAAACGTCAATTTGTTGCTTCGCGAATTGCAAAATAATGAAAATCGTTATTAAATATAATATTATTCAATAAATTTTATTAATAACTTTTACTAAAACTAACTTATACCTTTAGTGTTTCACCTAAAGTTGGGTATTGGGGTACTTAACAAACCCTCAAAATTTGAAACCGATGCAATAATTAGTTTATATGTATTTAATTTGTTTATCCCAGAGACCTTTTTTTGCAATAATATGAGACAGAAAATAATAAAGATAGGGTAATTCTAAGGGTGCTAAATGAAAGTAAAAGACTTATACTATCAATATGTATTAAAAAAACATTAGAAAATAATTTATTATGGTCAAAAATTTTAATGCCAAATTTTTGAAATTTTGTAGATTCATTTAGAATATCTTTAAAAATATTATCCGTAGAAAAAATATTTTTATACATTGGAGAAGCTAGTATTTTAACGCGATTTTTCAAATAAAATGATTTGGCCTAGGTCAATTTGGGCCAAAGGCTTTTTAATTCACATCTAATTTGTTTATAATAATTAAAGAACCTTATTGATGCCATTTTAAAGAATGGAATTAGTATTTTTTGTTAAAAAATTTGCACAAACATTGTATTTTCACAGGACCCGCTACGAATTTTCAAAAATGTAGTTCAAATGGTTACTAGGGGGAACCTACAAATCCAGCGTGTTCAAATACCGAAAAAGCAATTTCAAACTAATAATATTTTCAATATCTCCGGATCTACTCAATGGATTTTGATCTTTCTTTTTTAATTTGTATGCAATTTCTACGTACATTAGGAATATGTAATTTGTTAAATTTATTATTGAATAAACAGAATTTTTTTAAACAATTCGTAAAAAAAATTTTCTTCTAAAAATGTATGTTTTTAATCATGGTATCATTAATAATCGTAGTTAAAATACACTTTAAGAAATAAATTTTTTTTAATAAATAGTTATTTGTTGGAGATAATTTATTTATTAAAGTATACCTTAACTTTTTCTATGATTAATAATGACAGTATGATTAAAAAATAGGTTTTTGGGAAGAAATTATTTTTCAAAAATTGTTTAAACAAATTAGATCCTTTATGAATTATTGTATATAAATGTTATTATATATAAATGTCTAGATAAATTAGATATTGGTAATATACACAAAAAGTACATACAAATTGATACAAGAAAGATCATAATCCATTGAGTGCATCCCGAGATATAGTAAATGATAGTAGTTTTGAATTGCTTTTTTAGTTTTTGACGTACATTTGTCGGATCCCAGCTCCCCCTTCACTTACCACGACTAGTCACCATTTGAACTACATTTATGGTCCTATCTATGTCCCAACTTTTATCTAAATAAATTTTTTTCGTATCTATTACGACAAACTGGTAATTGGACTTCCCCGTATTAATGCCTCATCCTGTATACAAGCGAATTGGCTAAATTGTATTTTATTGTGAATGAGAGGGAACCGTTGAAATACATTTTAAAAAAATAACGATAGCATACTTTTTTTGTTGTAATAAGGGTTAAATATAAAAAATAAAGTTATAAATAACGGTTGACCTATTACTCCAGGGAAATAAGCAAGAAACATTCCATGTTCGGGACACTGAAATATCGAGCTAGTTGACAAGTTTTTTAGTTATTGTAGACTTATAAGATGAAAACCTACCTGTTTCCTGCCTAGCCTTTGAAAACGTTTTTTTAATTATTAACAATTTAGTGCAAAAAACGCGATTTTTTAGATCTTTTGCACTCCAGCAAAAAGCTAAATAGTTGACATAAAATTACAAAATTAAATTTTTTAGAACATTGAAAAACCTTCAAAATGCCGATTTTTGAAAATTAAAAAGTCAATTTGTTGCTTCGCAAACTGCAAAATAAGTGAAAATCGTTATTTGTTAATAATTTTTACTAAAACTAACTTATAGCTTTAGTGTTTCACCCAAAGACCTTTGTTTTGCAATAACGTAAGACCGAAAATAGTGAAGTTATAGGGGAGTGCAATTAGAACGAAAATATGCATTGTTTCGGAAAAATTCAAACAAGCTTATATTTTTCTAAAACTTTTTTTGTTAGTTTATATACATGTTAAAGTAAAAAGTTTTACTTGTAGATTTGGCCGCTAATTGTTTATTAATTGTTTAAACAATAACAATTGTTTTGTAAAAATAATTTTAAAAATATCGTTAAATTCATCTTTTTACTTTGATCAAATCTGTTTCTATTTTGTTTTTGATTATGCTGAATCCGAATATGGCATTGCAATTTGAAAATTCTTATACAGAAGCTCTTATACAGTGTGTCTGCGTAGCAAGGAACCACATGGAGAACTTTTTTATTATCAATTTTACAAAAAAAAGTTATTCTCAATAAAATGCTCTGGATAGTCAAAAATCTAAAACTCAACTATCAGATATCAAATTTTATCAATTTTATACGAGTTATGTCAAAAATATGAATTTCGTTAAAGAGTAAAGTACCTTTATATTCCAGAATATCAAAAAATGCTATTATGAAAAGTTGTTTGAAATTAGAAACTATGTCTAAATATACAATTACATCATTCTAATCGAAAAAAAAAATCAATTTTTTCTCAAATTACCGATAGTCATCATCATTTTATTACAATTATGATAACTATTTTATTATCACTTTTACGAAAAAAAGTTATTCTTCATAAAATGATCTCTCGGGTCTAAAATCTAAGATACAACCATCAGATATCAAGTTTTTTAAATTTTATACGAGGTATGTAAAAAATATGAATTTTTCTTAAGAGCTAAGTGCCTTTATTATTCACAATATTTTAATTAGAAGGATATAATTGAACACTAAAACAAACTTTTTAATTCCAAACAACTTTTCTTAATAACAATTTTCGATATTGTGAAATGTAAAGGTACTTTACTCTTGAGTGAAATTCATATTTTTTACATACCTCGTATAACATTAATTAAATTTGATATTTGATGATTGCGTCTTAGATTATATATAATACAGAGTATTTTATAAAGAATAACTTTTTTTCTTAAAACTGATAATAAAAAAGTTATCAATAGGTTCCAAGTTACGCAGACATACTGTATAAGAGCTAAAAAAATTTTTTTTTGCTGAACATTTATTATTGTTGAAGCTTATTATTAAATGCATTTTAGGTAAGTTTTACAGAAAAAAGTTTTGATCACTTTGTATAAACATTTTTTGAGCCGGTAATTTTTAGTTTTTGTATTACATTTTTGTTATCTTTCTTAATTTTCTTAAAAAGAAATAGTGTATTTCATTTTTAAAGTAAAATAATTTAGAGCATTTTAAAGAATACATCCTAAGCTTTAAAAAAGCACTTATAAAACTGTAATATATCTGTTCAAACTTGAGTAATACCGTCTTAAAGTGGTGGTAATTCTATAAAACTACGAAGATTTCAAAAATTACATTTTTTGAGACGTCATATCAATTGAATTAAATTTTAGGGATTTTTTTTAATGAAACGTCATTTAGTAAGATGCTTGAAAGGTAAGTTGTGCAAAATTGAGAGTTTTATAAGAAAAATTGTATTAGTTACACATTTTTAAATCATTTTAAACAAAATTCATGTAAGGCTCACTTTCCGCCCACACCGTACTTATGCCCATACATTTTGTTTCTTTCTATTATAACCGCAAGATAGCTTAATTATTCTGCTTTCATAATCAATTTGTAAAATTTTATTTGATCCATTAGTTAAATAATAACATTAAAATAACTCAACCGTGCACTTCGCAGTACGTTAGTTTACAGTGCGCCAATGTTTGTGAGAAGGGTGACTTTAGCGTTATAAATAAAAAATTATAGAAGATACAGATTTAATTTTAGAAAATTCTTTATATAAGGTTTTTTTTGTAAAATTTTCTGAATTTTTCAATGGTCAAGTCAGTTTTTTTCTAAAATTTATATTTTCGGAGTTATTTAAAAAAAAACATCTAATTTCGTAGTTCATTTGTTAAATAAAAAAAGAAGCACCCACTTCTCGAGTAGAACTTTTTGATATGTTGTTTAGTAAACATTTCTTAATGAAATTACAAAAAGTTCTATCTTGTTTGATTTTTCCGAAGTGAAAATCTATATGCACTCCCCTATTAGGGCAATTCTGCGTATGCCAAATGAAAGTAGAAAAGTGATACTGTCAAAATGTATTAAAAAACATAAAAATATTACTGAATATAGTCAAAAACACTAATGTCAAATATTTTGAAATTTTGTAGTTTATAAACATTTAGAATAAATTTAAAAATAATATTTTACAATATTATTGTCCGTAGAAAAAATCTTTTTACATATTCGAAAAGATGGTATCTTCCACGAATTTTTAAGGAATTTAAAAACATTTTCAAATATACAGGGCCATCCGTATTGACAAATTGACACAAACTTATGTTTTTTTAATGGAACACCCTGTATTTTTTTACATTTTTGGATTCTTCTCGATGTTTTTTTTTTCTCAAAATATAAGGTTTGCAATTTTATAAGTGGTAGTTTAAAAGATAATTACGTTTTTTATTAATTTCGTAGCAATATATACACCCTGTAGAATTGTAGTCCAAATTGTATCAAAAAATATATTTATCTACTCTGTCATATTATGTATAAGTTTTTAGTTTGTGAAAACTGTCATTATAGATAGCAGTACGTGAAGTGTTTAAAGTGTGCGTGAAGTAACAATGTATTTTAAATGGGACTTCCTTTTTCGCACTGTTTTTGACACACTTTCATATAATTAACTATCCTTAACTTTCGCGTTGTCATGATGATGACATAATGAGCAATAAATTACGACAAAAGTTTTGACAGCTTTGTGGTTTGAAAGAAGTTAGAATTTTTAAATGTCAAAGTTCTAAAAATTGTAGAATAGAAATAAATTCCAGTGACGAAGAGTTACAGTTTTTTATTTGATCATCATAGATAAAATATTGTATGAAACTGTGCGTGAAGTACTTTTTGCGAACTTACGCGATGTATAGCACTCGCTCCGTTGTCGCTCTTACTCTAAACATCGCATGAGTTCGCAAAAAACATACTTCACGAACTGTTTCATAAATAACCATTATGTTGAAGTTATTTTTAATATAGTCTACCATAAAAATTATTAATTTAGCGAAATGTTTAATTGTAGTATACAGGGTTGATCGAGACTCGGAATGAGTATTTTCGGAGTTTTCTTAAATGGAACACCCTATATTTTAGTCTTGTAATGTAATGTTTTTTATGGTAGGTACTCTTTTTTATTTCTTAAGCATTCCCTTTGCTTAACTGCTTTAATTTGTCAGTTTTTCTTGATTATTTAAGCCAAACGTTAATTGCAACAACAATTACGTAAAATTTTATTACGTAATTAATACCATATTAATTTAGACTGATTCTTAATTTATTAATATTGAATAAGACATTAAAATACTTGCTTAGTTAACATTGTTGGTGTGTAAAATGTTAATAAAAAACACACAATATTCTACTTTTTTTCATAGTAGTTGGCTATGACTTTAACACTAAACTTGCCTTTAACACTAAACTGCACTAATCTTGGCATTAGACTATTTTTATAGTTCCACTTGCTTCGGTGTATGTTTTTGTTAATCTTAACTACGTAGGTATTCATCCGATGGGATATCTCATTCCATATTTATAAATTAAGAGCAAACAGTAGCGATCAACAGGTAGCAACAAACGCGTTCCAAGATTGCGGCTCTAATTTTGAATATTTTGTCGAGATATTTGGCAAACATATTCGTAATATAATAAAGAATGGCGGTACAGAGCCCAATTTCAGAAATATGTTAGTATGTGGAAATTACTCTATAACTAAATAAAATATTGAAAAAAGGAGTCTGTACCGCCATTAAGAAAGACAAAAAAAAAACTTTCTTCAAATAAACTTTTTTATCCCGTGTCTAGATTTTGTGTCACATTGGAACTACTAAAAATCGATTTTTTTATAACAATAAATCGAACGTCACTGACTTGGCAATATTTCGCGCCTATGTGTATAAAAATTATTGTTTTTGATAGTATAAACGTCACTGTCAGTGTCGAATTACAGACGCACTGTTGCCTCACTTTTGAAAGTTCGCAGAACTTTCGCAACCTTGGACCGCGTTTGTTGCTACCTGTTGATCGCTACTGTGTGCTCTTAAGGATCAGTTTAGATTACGATATGTAGTTTTCTTCGATAAATTATTTTTGATTGGACATTTTCACAGCTAACCTAATAAATTTAACATACAGTCGGAAAAATAAAAGAATAGGGCTTTTCATCGATTGTCATTTGTTTCGAGCTTCTGTCATATGTTGTATAATCTGTGTATAATATTAATATACACAGATTATACGACATTTGACAGAAGCTCGAAACAAATGACTGTGAATGAAAAGCCCTATACCCATGAACGATCACATCAATCACTTACTTTGTATTTGCTGTCTTTTTCTATAAATAGGACTTTTCATTCACAGTCATTTGTTTCGAGCTTCTGTCATATTTCGTATAATCCGTGTATAATGTTAATATACACGGATTATACAACATATGACAGATGCTCGAAACAAGTAACAATCGATGAAAAGCCCTATAACAAACGTTCGTTATAGAAAAAGACAGATAATACAAAATAAGTGATTGATGTGATCGTTCATGGGTATTCTTTCATTTTTCCGACTGTAATTGTTGTTGCAATTAATGTTTGGTTTAAATACCTAATCAAAAAATTACTCACAAATTAAAGCGCAATCGCATATAGGGAATGCTTATAAAATAAAACGTGCCATAAAATAGCATTTTATTACAGTACTAAAATACAGGGCACAGGGTGTTCTATTTAAGAATACTTATTCTGAATTTCGATCAACCCTGTATACCAAAATTAAACGTTGCGGTATATTAATTATTTTTTAACAATACTAGACTATATTCTGGATCAAAGAGCACAGATTGTAATAAATAACGAACCCAGTCCAGAAATTGAAATCAGGAGAGGAGAGAGGAGTTAGGCAGGGATGTATTATGTCTCCATTACTCTTTAATGCATATAGTGAACCCATTTTTGAGGAAGCATTACTATCTCAAAATGAAGTAATAATAATTAATGGAAGATCTATTAACAACAAGAAATATGCAGATGACACCGTGATTATGGCAAGCTCTGCTGAACAACTCCAGTTCCTACTAAACAAAACAAACATTTTCTGGGAAGAATATGGACTAAAAATGAGTAAAAAAAAGACCAAATACATGATAATAACTAAGAAAACAAACATACAAACAAGCATACATTTGGGAAATGTACCGATAGCGAATAATAAAAGCGAAAGCAGCATACGTTAGAATGAGATCCATTTTCAAGGGACATATCATTAAAAACAAAATACCGTTTGTTGAAATGCTACATATTCACAGTTCTGCTCTACGGAATGGAAGCGTGGACACTAACTGCTGCATCTATAAATCGGCTCGAAGCTTTCGAAATGTGGTGTTATAGGCGCATCTTACGTATATGCTGGGTTGACCAAATTACGTCCTGCGTATAATGGGAAAAGAGTGTGAAATTCTCATAACCATCAAAACAAAAAAATTAGAATATCTAGGACATGTAATGAGAAATCAAGAACGTTATGACCTTCTCCAAACTGATTCTGCAAGGGAAGGTGAATGGTAAAAGAGGACCGGAAAGAAGACGCATTTCCTGACTTCAAAATTTACGAAAGTGGTATAACACGACTACCACTTAACTGTTCCGCACTGCGGTAAACAAAATCAAGATAGCTATGATGATCGCCAACATCCGGAACGGATAGGCACTTTAAGAAGAAGACCGATAGAAAGGGTTGATAAATACAAATACCTAGGAATCTGGATTTCAGAGAAAAATGAAGACCTTAACTAGAACTGACAGTAAGAGCTTTGAGATGCTACGTCTTCTCGATACTACAATATGGACTTGAAAGCTGGACATTGAAGAAAGAACACCTAAATAAGCTACAATAATTTGAAATGTGGTGTTACAGAAGGATGCTTAGAACACGGAAGCATTGCGAGAAATGGACAAGGAATGCGAAATAATAAACACAATAAAAATAAGAAAGTTACAATATCTGGAACACGTAATGAGGGGACAGCGATAAGAAATGCAAGACTGATAACACAGGGAAAATAAGAGGCGGAAGGAGTATAGGAAGAAGGATATTTGTCACGGTTGAAGAATTTAAGGGACTGGTTTAATTGCAGTTCTACAGAACTCTTCAGAGCAGCTGTAGATAGAGTTAAGATAGTGATGATGATATCCAACCTCTAGTTGGCAGACGGCACTTAAAGAAGAAGAACTATATGCATAGTACTTGAGAACATTTTCTTTGTGTGCCGTGCTTGTTTTGAAGCATTGGCTATCGTCGTATTAACAAGCTGATGCAATGTATAGACTTTAGCATGAAGTCTATAAATATAGATTTAAGATGCAGATAGACATTTTTATAGTAGCTTCTATATAGACTGCATCTATATGTAGACCGCATACTATAGTACAGGGCTTCCCAAACTGTGCGTCGCGACGCCCTGGGGCGTCGCCGAGTTGTCCCAGGGGCGTCGCGTGTCAGACCGGACTTTTAATACAAAAAATATATTTATTACAATACTCATATCCTGCAATTGGCAGATAAAATTACAGTGGAACCTCGATAACTCGGGATTAATGGGGCCGCGGCCGATCTGGGTTATCGAAAATCCGGGTTAGCCGGAGAATATGGTAAGAATTAATAAAATACGGTATACTTACAGATAAACTCCATTAGAATTGAAATAACATGAAATATATATATATATATATATATATATATATATATATATATATATATATATATATATATATATATATATATGTATATATATATATATATAAATATGCACAGTACCTACACATCTAAATTACTAAAAACACGCAAACACAAACCTAAGCAAACGGAAGCGAACAATACAATACTGTATTCATACAGTCACAATCGGAACGATGTTTTGTTATTATGTATTAAGAACAGTGAAAACTTAGACCATTGATTAAAAAAGAATTTTTTAAATAGTCTTTCTTAAACAATGCTAACACAGTTTGAAATAAAAAATAAAGGAATACTACAGACAGGTGCCTGTTGTTTCTGCCGGCTTGTGCCATGAGTCATTTTTACTATCGTATAGTTCAGATTACACAAATACACAGTATCTCTCAAATATTATATTACATACCTACATACATTTTGATTGTTGAAATGTTTATCTGATAATTAACTATTTTGATGGGAAATAAGCCACAATTAAATTGAAAAAATAATTTTATCAACAGTTCGACGCCCAGAACGGGTGTCATTGTCAAAATACAAAATATGTACTGAAAATCAAAATGTTTATCTGATGAAAATCGGTCCGGGTTAGCCGGACTTCCGGGTTATCGAGGCCGACTCATCGGGGTTCCACTGTACTGGGTTTCAGAAATAGTTGCTCTTATGGAAGAGAAAATTAGATCAAGAAATTGACTGTTTCCCTGCTTTACAAGGTAGTCTACAAGAAAAATTTAAAAAATATGTTTAGACAACACATGTTATCATTGAGGGAACACTTGAGAAATATTTTAAGGAAGATCTGGAGTAATATGAATGAGTCAGAGTCAGAAACCCTTTCCAGTTATTCACATCATCGACACTTTCAACAGAGGAAGAAGAACAACTGACAGAATTGTCCTGTGATTCCAGCCTAAAGCTTCAATACGAAAAGGATAAACTGTTTGAATTTTGGAGCTCAGTTTCTCAT